>NC_086384.1:47381817-47742663 GCF_036588685.1 Mytilus trossulus
ATATTGTTGAATCCTTAATATAGATAATATCAGATAATTACATGACATTTTTCATATCGCATGTATTATCATCCCTATGTTCAATATCAGCCCACGAGCCGCATGGCTCGAGGGCTGATATTGACCGAGGGCTGATATTGACCGAGGGCTAATTATAATACATGCGATATGAAAAATGACATGTTATGATCTTTTTATCATATGCTTCAACAATGGAGAAAAATAGCAGATTCATATGTTGGTCCTTTTACGTGGTTCCCAGATAGACGTTAAAAGACAAACTCCCCGGCAGTTCCAGTTCCGATCCGCATACGGGCCCGAATACTACTCTACACTAATCACTGCCCAAACTCCCCGGCAGTTCCAGTTCCAATCCGCATACGGGCCCGAATACTACTCTACACTAATTAGTGTATATTGTTGAACTATTTTTTTTGGTCGATTCGTTTATACTAAACTGTTGGGTTTTTTCTCTGTTAAGGGATATGATAGAAAAATTCATATTGGATGTACACAAATTTTGGGTCCGACGCCCGTGGACGTTTTTACTCTTTAAACTTCGGGAACCACGTAAAAGAATCAATACAATAAGCTGTCACTTTTCTTTACTGTTAAAGCATATGATAAAAAGATCATAACATGTCACTTTTCATATTGCATGTATTATCAGCCCTCGGCCAATATCAGCCCTCGAGCCATGCGGCTCTTGTGCTGATATTAAACCTACATGTAGGGCTGATAATACATGCGATATGAAAAATGCCATGTAATAATCTGATAATATCAGCCTGCTAAGCACCAATTCGAAAATATGAAATTTACCTTAATTTAATGCTATTACAATGTATCATACAGTAAAAATCATATGTTTTTTAGTCTATAGGCCGTGTTCACACCAAAAGCCATGTACAGTTAACATGTTTACATTTAGTTTACCGTAATGCACACTGGTTTCACATTACATTTGTTCACATCCATACACCTTGTTTAGCTACCTGTACATAAGATTTGTTCACACTTGTAAACTATGTGTCATTTAAATGTTCATTACGTAGAACCGAATGCAAATTTTTCGGACAGTTTTTCTTGCAGTTTGGGAGCAACCGGTTGACTTTATAAAGAGGGGAAGAGGAGGGGGATGCTAAATATTTTGATCCCCAATTTGATAAAAAAGAAAATATTCCGGCCAAACAGATGATATAAAAAAAAATCGGAACACAGAGCTTCACCCATACATAATAGTGTTAAATATTGTACAATAAATAAAATTTGATTGCTAGCATCGAAAAAACTGAATAAAAACGTTTGCGCGAAAAAAAAAATCTGACTCAACTCCCTTTTTTAAGTCAGGTGGTTGCTCCTTTATGAAAGCCATTTTGTGATATTAGGGATCACTACAGTTTTATCTTTTCTGTTTCAAATGGTATTTCTTCTCCAAGGAGTATTTGGTAATGAAATATGGTAACGTTTTATTTTTATTTTAAAATTGTTATTTAACTGATCTGATATACTAGACAAACATATCATTTACCTCACACTTTTTTAAGTCATGCATTTATGCGTGAATCATTGTTTGAGTAAAGACCAGTGGCGAATATTTCTGCGTACGTCAAGTCAATTCGGGAAGACCTTTTCAAATAAATTAGGTAGCAACTATTTATTTCGTTTTTTTTGGGAAAGGGGGGGGGGGGGGGGGGGGGGGGGAGGCGGCGTGGGTTATATATTTTTTTCAGAACAAATTTTGGTGACAAGTCGAAATCAATTTTAGCAAAACTATATAGTGGCATCTGAGGGTGAAACAAACAAATTATTTTCAGGGCCAAAAACGGGAAACATTTAATTTTTCCAAAACAAAATCCATAGCCCACCACCCCCAACCCCCTGCCTTTATATGTTTATACTCAACTATAATAGCCCCCCCTCCCCCGAAAATCAATTGGTTGCTGCCTTATGGGTCCGGCAATGATACTGCTGTGTGAGTCTTGATCGGGGGTTAATAAAGTACGTTATTTTCTTTAACCAAAAAAATAAATTTAGACAAAAATTTCTGTAAAGAAGTATATTAATAATTATCAAAAATATCAATCTCAAAAATAGTTTTCTCCTTAAATATATACACGGTAAAACTAATGTCCTAAATGCCTAGTTTTGTGTACACTTAACCTACACAAGGCCTACATTGACTATCGACTGTGTGTAGATAAAACATGATTTAAACTACATGTAAACATTGAGTTTTATCAATGGGAACGCAACTGTGTTTAGCTTACGTGTGAGTTACACTAACACAACACCGAATTTAGGTCAATGTGAACACGGCCCTATCGGTCTAATCTGAACCACTGCGTTCACACTACAATTAAAAACGCAATTGATCTGACCTTTTTACCCGTCAAACTGCAAGCATTGTGTATAAATAGAAATGATTTGTGAAATTCATGTAATACACCGATATACATACTTGAAAGAAAGTAAAAGTTATTGTTCTCTTGAATCACAAGTTAAATTTTTGATACCGGTGTTATTGTAGTTTTTTTTTATTTTGAAAAAAAGAACTGTAGCAACAAAGCTTCAACACGACGAAATACTGCGGTTCCTGAAAAGAGAAAAAATCAACATAAAAAATGAAGATTCATATTTCTCGAATCTATGCTACGGCGAAGACAACATGTTTTCAGTTTGTTTTAAAAGCCTGTTAAAAGAGAAATAAGGTTTAAACAACGAACTTCTGAGACAGTTTTGCCGCTGTAGATGCGCATACGTTATTTTCGATTCAATCGTACTAGTTTAAACCGATCTTTGCGTTCACATTTAAAGAAAGATCGGTTTACTTTAGATCGATTCAAACTAAACTACCTCTTTTGGTGTTTTACTTTAGACCGATTGAAGATCGGTTCACAACGTTCACATTGGCCCTTAAACCGATCTTAAATGAATCGGTCTAGTTTAAATCGATAAAAATGTCATAGTGTGAACGGGGTCTAAGTAACTAGGTTTCGTTGAAATTAACATTTCTTTAGTAGTATACATGAAATAAACTAAGTTTAGTTCAAAACAATTAAATTGTTATTACATGTAGTATAACCACATTAAAGGTATCAGGCGACGAAGCAGAAATCAAATTTTAGGAATATATATATATTTATCTTACCTCCTATATATTTCTAGGAATAATAATTATGATTGCTTAAAAGCGTCCGCGTGGAGACCGTGTAAATTCAATATAAGGTTAGTAGGGAGGCGGTGCTTAATTCGATGCACGGTTAGTGGTGGATTTACGACTTTGGCACTGTATGATTATTTAAAAGCTCTCACCCCATTTGGAATCTACTGAACCCGTATACATCATATTAGGTCACTAACACAGTCACTATGTCACAAATAATATTAAAGTTTTTTCTGCGTATTCTATAAAACCCCTTTATGGCTGGTATGCTTCCATTTTCGACTATATAAAAAAAAGTAAAATCACAAATAAACAGCAACTGATCTCCGAGTAAAATTAAAAAACGGAAAGTCCCTTTTCAAATGGAAAAATCAAAAGCTAAATAAACATCAAACAAATCTATAACTACTGTGACGTCATATTTAACTTTTTTTTAATTTTTTTATAATAAATGACAAGATTTGACTGATTTATATATTGTTAATATACTCCGTGGCTGTAATCAGTATTCACTACTATGACTTTCGACTTCAAACTTGAAGTTTCGTATTATATTCGGCCTCTTTTAAATTTGTATGGCCCCTCAACGAAGTTGTTGGTGCCATATAGTTTTACCCTTGTCCAAAATTCCGTCTTTCCGTCTTTGATTCCATAATTTGTCATTTCGTGATTCCGCAACCAACCATTATACGGAGTTTTTTTTCTAAACGCCTTCAGATATTGGGCTGATTTTTGGTATGTAAGTTAACCATGATAAGATATAAGTCAAGCTTAAGTTTCGTTCCGCTCCGATAATTTTCGCTGAAATTACGGGCTTTTTTTGTGTATTTTTTCTCTATTTCCCACCAAATTTTGAGCAGAATTTTTATATATGAGGCTAACATTATGTTTGTGACCACATGTGTTTATATTGAAATTGCCGATTTTTCATTTTTTTTGGGACGGGGCCATTCGTGTCGCTTTGACACATCTAGTCTAATTATATAATGTCCAAAAATTATAAAAAAAAATACTTGAAAAAAAACCCACATCCTCTTATATATATCTATTCTTTTTCTTTAAGCTACGCGTTCATAAATCAGTGAATGATTGACTTTTATACTTTTATACTTAAAACTACAGGTCAATAAAAAAACAGTAGCAGTTCAAGATCAAGTCACATAGCAGTAAAAACAAAACCATCAAGAAATTAAATCTTTTAAAATAACTATTATGCCAAATTATTTAGGGGACTTAAATATTATTAATTTTGAAGCGAATTTTCAGTAAATGATAAATTATTATAGCATTGATGTAGAATCCCTTTTCTTTAAGATACACGTTCATGAATCAGTCAATGGATTATTTTTATTCTAATAATTAAACTACATATCAAAGTAACAGAGAAACTAGAATAGTAGGAGTACAACATTAAGTCGTATAGAAGTAAAAAAAAAAAAATATCAAGCAATAATTATAAACTTTTAAATAATCATAATCATGATTATGTCAAAATATTTAGTGGACTTCAAAATTTTCGATTTTGAAGCGCAATTATAGTAAATGCCAGATAGCATACAAGTAGACTGCTGTGAACGTTCATGAATCAGTGAATGACTGACTTTTATTCTAATAAAACTACATGTTAACGTTGTGTTTCCGTTGTGTCGTTTGTTTTCTCTTATTTTTGAGTGTGAATTCATATTTTTACTATAAGACGTTTCAAGGTACTTATCTATCCCAAATTCATGTATTTTGTTTTGATGTTATACTTGTTATTCTCATAGGATTTTGTCTCATGCTTAGTCCGTTTCTGTGTGCCTTAAATTTTAATTTTGTGTAGTTGTTCTCCTCTTATATTTAATGCGTTTTCCTCAGTTTTAGTTTGTTACCCCGATTTTGTTTTTTGTCCATGAATTTATGAGTTTTGAACAGCGGTATACTACTGTTGCCTTTAATTATACAGTGAAGATCACTTCTAACCTCTCATTAGAACTGTCAGAATATCTGTCATATAACTGTTCTAACCTGTCCTAGAACAGTTCTACCTAGAACAGTTCTACCCTAGAACAGTTCTACCCTAGAACAGTTCTACCCTAGAACTGTTCTAAGTAGAACTGTCAGAATCAGTTCTAGGTAGAACTTAAAAAAAAGTGTTGTATTATTTATATAACGTAAAACAACTATATACATTTTGTACATTTGCACCATCTCGTCAATTTAGCCAGACTTATCCATAACGATTATAAATGAAATCTGGGAGTCTGGAACTCAGAAAAATATACTCATCTGAACATGAATGAAGCATTTGCCACTGAACGTTCGGTTTCAAACAAAATCATGCATTTTTCTTTGCCTTCTTCAAATTACCACTGTAGTTACAAAGAAAAAAAACCAGTAGCAGTACAATATTACATGTAAATAACATACAGGTCGAACAACTCACCAAACAATTAAATCTTTTTTAATAAACTGTATGCCAAAATATCTAGTGGACTCGATTTTGAAGCGCATTTATAGTCAAGGATAGAAAGAGTACATGTAGACTCCATTTTCTTTATGCTGCAAGTTCATGAATCAGTGAATGAATGACTTTTATACTTATAAAACGTTGCACAGAGAAAATAGAAATAGCAGTACAAGATTATATATAAGTCATAAAATATTGAAAAACCCACCAAGCAATTATTTGATTTAATAACCATTATGCCAAAATATTTAGTTGATTTAATATTTTCGATTTTGAAGCGCATTTATAGGTAATGATAGATCATAGCACATTTTCTTTAAGCTACACTTTCATGAATCAGTGAATGGATGATTGTTCTTCTTATAAAACATGACACAGTTACAGAGAAAATAACAGTATCAGTACAAGATTGAGTCATATAGGACCCATACAGTAGTCAGAAACCCAACATTTTAATAGTAGACTTATGCCAAATCATATTGCTTTCTTAATAATATTTTCAATGTTGAAGCGCATTTACAGTAAATGATAAAGAACATACATGCAGACTCCCTTTTCTTTAAGCTGCAAGTTCATAAATCAGGGAACGAATGACATTTATTATTATAAAACTACATGTCTGAGTTACAGAGAAAATAATAGTAGCAGTACAAGATTAAGTCATACATGTATAGTAGGAAACAAAAATAGCAATTCAATCTTTCTAAAACCGATTATTCCAAAATATTAAATGGACTCAACTATTTTCGATTTTGAAGCACATTTATTGTAAATCGGATAGATTGCACACGTGAAGACTTCCTTTTTCTTTAAGCTACACGTTCATGAATCTTCAGTGAACGAATGACTAACTACGTGTATATGTCATATTTACAAAGAAAATAGCAGCATCCCAAAATTTTTGGTGGACATGCCGTATATATTTTCGATTTTGAAGCGCATTTCTAGTATACATGTGGACTCACTTTTCTTAAAGCTTCATGTTCATAAGTCAGAAAATGATATAAACTACATGTAATAGTTTCAAAGAATTAATTCATATAGAAGTAAAAATTCTAACCTAACCATCAAATCTTTTAATTCTTATAACCATTATGCCAAAGTATTTGATTCTGAAGCGTATACTACATGAAATAGTTACATAGAAAAAACAGTAGCTGTACAAGATTAAGTCATATAGTAGTCGAACAACCCATCAAGCCATTAACTTTATTTTAATAAACCATCATGCCACATTCCTCAGCAGGAAATCAATTAAAACACCGCCATTCTTATCTTGATAATGATATGTAGTTAGAAACATTTAATCTTTCCAATTGCGAAAAGTAATCATTTTATTAACAAATAGCCCACAGACTCGATACTTCTGTATTGTTTGAAGTGGATTAACCTTTAACACCTAAAATCAAAATTTATTTATCTTTTATCGCAAACTACTTAATATCATGACTTCATTCCACATAGGATATAATAGAGAATGTTTACCAATTTTAGCACCTACAGAAGAATTGTATGAGCGTAGGGTTTAGTCACTACGCGAGAGTGTTTACCGAAAAACTTAACTGTAGGTGTTTGGAAGTATCACTTCTCCATGCAATGTTTGATATAAAAATCCTCCCATTTTGCGTTTTCTATTCATTCAAACTTGCGACCTTTTTATTCTTAACCAATCAACGTGGGTATCATGGTTTATCAATACAAACCCGGATAAATATATATGATAGAGCGCTTCATCAAAACTTAAAAAACATTCAATTTATGAAAACTAAATAGAAATAAAAATTAGTTACAAGAATTAAGAAATATTCTTGTTTGTCACGTAAAATTACAAAGAAAAAGATCGATTTGATGAATAAAAATCGTCAAGTGGTGAATAAGTTCGTGTAGATTTCAATAGAAATTGGATATTTTCTCTATTTATTGTAAGATTGAAGTAGACACATGTTTGATTTATTAAGAGAGATTTTATTACTAGCTGGGTTTGCACACCTGGTCATAGCTGCTGAAATAAGATTTTCAGCACTACGTCCTGAACCAGAAATAAAGGAGAAGGAAATTTATCAACCAGGTAAGAAGCATTTTTATATCTAATAGAAAAAATATACGTTTATCTATGTATTTGTTTTTTTTTTTACATCCAGTTACGTTGAAGGAGAGGTTTTAACTTATTGAAGAGAAAAATGCATGTCTTTCTATATGTATCTGATCTTTTACTTCCACTTCTGTTGAAGAAAAATGTTTTAAAATTTATTGAAGAGAAAAAAATCGGGGTTATTGACCTGTATGATCAGTTTTAATAATCTTGATGGGTTCCATATGTAAGTTTTAATTATAATATCTTTCTTGTAGTATTATTGTATTTCTTTATACATGGAACCACTGTAGTTAAGATACAAATGAAGCCCGATTTTGACACCGACATTCAATTTTTCTAAAAATTTCACATAGAAAATGTCTACAGTTTTCTAAACTAATTTAATTGCGATAATACATTTTTTAATGTAAGACTTTTCTAAAAAATTAAAATCATATAAAAAAAATTAACGTCTATATCATTTCCGCTTTTTTCTACTAGTTTGATATTAATTTTAAGCCATTACATTACTGTTTGTGTTGAACAAATGCGATTCTTAATTATTTGATTGCAAAAAATGCACTCACGACCCCTGATCATATATCAAAAGCCTCATAATTTCGTTTAGTTGATATAATTATTTAGTATATTGATTGACAATTTAAATATGTTCTCAACATTATTACTGCATTAACCGAATGTTCTCAAGTAAATTAAAATGTGTGCACAGACTCTTTCGTCAATGGGTTACTTTGGTTTGGGCCTAGTAAATGTTAAAACTGCTCAACTTTCATTTCTCAAATATAAAGTAGATTTTTTTTTGGAATAAAATTTCTTTTCAAATCAAAAGTATGAACCATAAATCTGACGGTACGGTCGATTTATAATTTTAGTTTAATTTTATCTTGACGTTACCGAAATCTTCTTAGATGGATATATATGGAATATAATTGTCAATAAAGGTTTAATAGACCTGAATGTTAGGGAACGATTATTTGATATCTTGTGACATAATTCTTAGATTCTTCTTTTTAAGAATGTCGCTTATTTAAACTGTTGTGACCATATTTATTTCTGATTTTGTTGGACAAAATATTCATTTCATCCAGGAATCTGCAATTTTTAGCCAGGTGTTACCAAACAAGAACAGTCATTTGAGAATTATTTGTGTCGCCCCTCCCCTTCCCCCAACTCCCTTAAAAAACCTACTCCAAATCTTCCTCCATATTTTTCAAATAAAATATAAATTTGGCATATATGGATATAAGAAGATAAGAGTGCAAATAAGACAACTCTCCATCCAAGCCACAATTTGTAAAAAATAAACCATTATAGGTCAAAGAACGACCTTCATATAACATATTTTTCACTATTTTTCAATCTTTTTAATATAAGCTCATGACTACAGTCTCATTGATATAGACCCCGAGATGTGTTTTGCTTTATTGTGTCGTTAGGTTGCTGTCTAGACTGTTAATGATATATACCCCCTATCTCTATCCGTAAATTCATATTTTAATAAAATGCATTTCCTCTATTGTACTGAATTTTTGATAACTAAATCATTTGTTTACAGTTTAATTATGTTTTAACTGTCTCGCTGATGTTTATAATTCTCCTATATCTATTTTTAATCTTTCTGTTAAAGATAATCTAGATTGTTTTAGGGTAAACAAGATAAATATGACAAGAAAAGTAGTGCAAGGGAGTAATCATTGTTACTTCATTCATAAATATTTCTCCGAGTCGCTATAAAGTTAATGTATTTGTCAATTTATTTAAAAAATACCACAAATTGAGCAAGCAAGCAGGTTTAAATCGTACATATTATTTTCAAATAGGGTGTATTATTCAATTAGAAGAAAAATATTATATAAAGGGGATGAACATTTAATTGATATTTTCAGTGTAAAAAAAGGGGGAGAGGAAATGGAGGAGGATTTTTTTTTTTGCGGAATGACTTAATTTTTTTTAAATCTGTAACAACGCAGGCATATTTATTCTTATTGTTGCACACAACTGATACTAATTTCTTTTGCATTTTGTGTTGCAGAATATTTGTTTACATTCTGTCTTATGAAAGATTATTTATTATCTTTCATATCCAGCCCTTATCAGTCCAGGACTTTCATACTCAAAATCCTCATCGACCCCAGAAAAAAAGTAAAATCACAAAAATACTGAACTTCGAGGAAAATTCATATTCAAAACGGAAAGTGCATAGTCCCTAATCAAATGTCAAAATCAAAAGCTCAAACACATCATTCGAATTAAATGGATAACAACTGTCATATTCCTGACTTGGTACAGGCATTTTAATTGTAATGTAGAAAATGGTGGATTGAATCTGGTTTAATCGCTAGCCTAACTTCTCACTTGTATGACAGTCGCATCAAATTCCATTATTATTATGTTGACAACGAATCACATGGTCGTCCAATAAGTTGTACCCTTTTCTATGTCCCGCATAAAAATCAATATACTAACAATATCATTGAGCATGTTGTAATTGATTATAAATCGTGATAACTGAAATCTTAGAATTATCAGATAAGTTGAAACGGATCCAGATTTTTTTAATTTTAGTTGTAATCTTTTTGTTAGGATGAGTTTCATGTATTAAATCACCTTTGCTTATATGAATATTGAATACAAACTTAAAAGGATTATCCAGAAGTCACAATCTGACAGAACTAATTTAATCATCATATTCTGATCACCCACAGACAATTTATTACATACTCTAGAAAATTTAAAAGGATAAGCGGAAGCGTTTTCTTTTTGTTATTGATGATCAATTTGGTTCCATTAAAACGTGTATGTGATCAATTCACAGCGATAAATCTCGCCACACTAATTTTATCGAGCAGTTGGATCGAAACTGGGAAAATCTCAGACAATCCTCACTGATGTTCGCTCCTTTTGTTTTTAAAATATTATTCGGAATCCTCTAGTTCTATCCATGTAATGCCATTAAAAATATTGGTCTACAAACTCTAACTTTTCTTTTCAGATTTTTATTACAAAAAATATTTGAAAATCTTATAAATTACTTGTTACGTTTTCATTGTTCATGAAAGGAGAAATGTGCCAATGTTAAATGAATGAAAAATTCAGAGAGAATCATTTCCCGCCAATTTTCAGTGGCTTATATCTTGAAAGCAAAATCAGGAACCCTTCATTTTTCTCTGCTTTTATTAGTTAGTTTATTTATATACTATCAGTTTAAATTTATAATAGTTTTTATAAATAGCTTGTTATTTTTAAACTGAGAAGCGAACATTCAAGGTTGCCGTACGATAAAAAAAACCTGACATCTATATGGTTATGCATTTAGTTTTACTGGGTGCAAGCGTTGTTTTAGTAGTGAATTTTTAATCATAGAAAAATAATAATCCTCTTCACACACATCTATCCAAAGTAAGGAATATCATAAAGCTTCTCTTTTATTTTTCTGTTAATATAAGTGTTGTTTGGTCCTAATAAAGGATTTCAGTGTTGACATCACGATTTGGAAGTCCCTGTGATTTTTTATTAATATCTTGTTTATACATATAAAAAAAAAGAAAGTGACAGAATGCCAATGAGACAACTCTCCACAAGAGACCAAAATGACACAGAATTTAACCACTATAGGTCAACGTACAGCCTTCAAAAATGTGCAAAGCCCATACCGCATAGTTACCGATAAAAGGCCAAGAAATGACAAATGTAAACATTTGAAACGAAAAAACTAACGGCTTCATTTGTGTACAAATAAGGAACGAAGATAAACAAATATATAACACATCAACAAATGACAACCACTGAATTACAGGCTCCTGACTTTGAACAGTCAGATACACACATAATGTGGCGGTGTTGACTATGGAACAATTTTCAAACCTGGTACAATGTATCTGACTTTAAGATGTCTTGAAGATAACAATTAAACTTTTTTTTTTTTTATTAAACATTTGAAAGTTTTTAAAAATGAGATAAGTGGTAAAATTATTTGAATGAAACTATAATAAATGCCAATTCATCAAAGTATTGCAACACTGTGATAACCGGATCTAGCTCCATATTTAACATTATGAGAATAACATAACTTTGTTTGGAATGAAGTAATATTTATGTGTCCAGTATGCATTTGGGATGGCTGAGTGGTCGAAGTAGTTCAACTACTGTATCTCAAGCCTGTCAGCACTGAGATTGTGAATTCGAACCATACCAATTAAGTGCGTTCTAATCCAATCTTAATTCATTAAGATAGCAAGGCTGTATAGCCAGTCAAGGTCATTGAAAACTTCATTAATCGCCATTTCCCTCTTTTCACTTCGGCTTCCCCACAAATTGTATCGGATCACCACGAAAAGCTAATAGCTAGGACTGAAAGTGGCGTACAACACCAGAAATCAATCAATCTAGCTGTATGTATTCTAAAGATGTATGATTTGACATAATTGGCTGTGGAATTGGCCATGTGTTCTCGTTTTGATCTTAATATGCAAAGGAAGTTTTATAAAAAGTGTACATCAGATAGCAGGAAAAGCATTTTTACATGAAAATTTTCCCTTTGTTCTTTCTTTAATTATGAAAAACTTCTGACCTACAACGAATAATTGTTTACTATAGACTAATCCCATAAAGACTTGGCCTTGAATAAAACCTCATTTTTACAGAATAATTAGTTACAGAAATACATACTTTCGCTAAAAGGTTATCACAAAGTATTTGCAGTGCAATTTTAAGAGCATTTTACAGGCGAAAATCGAGGTTATGATTGGAGAGAGGAAATGGGGCGTATCTGAGAACGAGTCATAAGAGAAGTTATTTTGATACAAATACTGTTGTAATTTATCATTTATTACCTTCTCCCTTTTCTTGTTGAAAATGGAGAGGGGATTGACACGTGCCCCCCCCCCCCCCCCCCCCAACCCATTCTGAATCATCGACTGTCTAATGATTCAATATACCAGCGGACTTGTGAATGAATCTCTCAAGACCGGGGCCTAACGTGGTTCGTATTTTTCTTAATCTTTCAAAGAATCAAAAAGGAAAATATAGTATGTTGTATATCAAATTGTATAATTATGGATCATCGTTGATCATCTCACGAGAAAATCAATCGAGTTGAGATGATCATTGATAATCTGTTTATTGCTGTTTTACCTATGACAACGTTGTCAATTTCATGTCAATTTCGTAAGCAACGCCACGTGCCTGCTTAGTTTCTAGCGATAATTTCCCAACTCAAGCTTGTAGCATAATATGGAAAATTACCACAAAAAAAAACCAACAGATCAGAGGAAAAGTGCACAAAATAGCGATGAAAGTCTTAATAACGATAGGCATTGGTTCGCCCTTTTCTTTTAAAGGAGCTACATTAGTGTTGTTTTTATATACTTCTCGAAAGGCCAATGACCATCCGAGAGAAAAATTGATTAATAGTTGTTTGTTTAGCCTCCAGTGGCAAATATCCCAAGCATTTTTCTGAATGATGAATGACCGTCTGACGATGCCTGAATATTTGATTTGTTTAAAGTAAACTGTCTCTATGCAATCATTTTATAATCAACAAGAGGATAAATTATGAGTTACATCAGTTTAACCTTTTCATCGACCTGAAATTGTACTAAAGAGTAAACATCCAAAAATACTGAGTTCCTATGAAAATTCGAAAAGGAAAGTCTCCTAACCAAATGGCAAAATCAAAAGATTAAACAATTCAAACGAATGGATAACAACTGTTATACTCCTGACTTTAATAGTAGACTACAATCATTTTCTCATGTAGAAAGTGGTGGATTTAACCTGGTTTTAAAGCTAGCTCAACCTCGCACTTGTATGACAATCACATCAAATTCCCTTATATTGACAACGATATGTGAAAAATACCAACGGACATACATGTAACAAGTAAAAATGTCAAAAAGGGGTACCGCAGTCAACATTATGTAATAATCTTAATCACAACAAAAACAAACAAACATGTAGCAAAGAATCCCAAAATGGCACACGGACCAAGCAGATTTGCAAAAATTAAAGACAAGAATACACAAATATACCATAGTACAATAACACAATATACAATAAATACACACCTTCGTTAAACAATCTCTTTGCCACCCTTTATTACAAGTTTGACATCGCTTGTTTTCTCTATACTAGAACACACCCGCGAAATCGCGGGCATTCAGAGCGTATTTGAAAGGATGTAAAGTGTTGTAGGAAGAATTTTGTAAAAGATTTTAATGACTTGAGAATTTCAGGAAAAGTATCAAAAGTCATAGGTACTTGGGTACAGGAAAATGTTTTTTTAACCCTCTTCCTTTATTTCTAAAATTCCCATTTTGTTTTCTATTAATTTCATTATGAACACACATTTAGTGTACATGTATTATGAACATTCCAGTCAGCCTGTAATTCAGTGGTTCAGTGATATTTGTTTTCGTTCAATTTTTTGTACATAAATAAGGCTGTTAGTTTTCTCATTTGAATTGTTTTACATTGTCATGTCGGGGCCTTTTATATCAGACTATACAGTATTGGCTTTTGCTTATTGTTGAAGGCCGTAAGGTAACATTTGAATGTTAATTTCGGTGTCATTTTGGTCTCTTGTGGAGAGCAGTCTCATTGGTATTCATACCGCATCTTCTTTTTTTGTGTAAAACATTTAGTGACTTGAGAATTTCAGAAAAGGTCAAAAGTCATAGGTAATTTTGGACAGGATAATTGTTTTTCTAGCCCGGCTCCTCCTTTTTCCACAAAAAAATCCTTTTGTTTTTGTTTGTTCTCTATTAATTTTAATGACACATGAATAATTTTAGCGCTTATCTGTATATTATGAACATTCATTAAAGGGGGGTCGAGGAAGAGGCGGATTTATGGGGCCCGGCCCCCCTTTTCTGGAAAACAATTGGTTGCTTATATAGGGAATTACTGAAGCATGACCGGAGCGGGCCCCTCTTAGGCAGTCAACGGGCCCCTGCGTATGAAAATTTCTGGATCCACCACTGCGGAGGGGCCCTGATCCCAATATCCCGGGCTTAAAAACATGAAATCCCGAGGTTCTGAATTTATTATACAAATAAAATATCTCGACATCCCGAAATTCGAAAAAAGAAATCCCGGATCCCGAAATGGTCAATCCTGAAATTTCGATCTTAAAAACACCCGTTCCAGACGTCCCGAAAGTGTATTTTCTTTTTACAGTCAATTCTCAGTTTAATAATTGGTCCACAGCGGTCATTGATATATTATTCAGACCCTCACTATTAAATAAACCATTTGACTGCCGTGGATAGTAAACTTGAATATGATATCAGACAGAAAATACACTTTATTCGTAGTATATGTATTTGTTTCAAAGTAAAAAGAAAAACGCAAACCTCTTTATTCGTAGTATATGTTACGGTATTTGTTTCAAAGTAAAAAGAAAACGCAAACCGGAGGTCTAATCTGACTTAAATTTCGTCCAATGACTAATCTGACTTAAATTTCGTCCAATGACGGATATAAGGCAGTAAATACACTGTATTCGTAGTATTAATGTATGTTCAAAGTATACAGAAAAACGCAAACCGGAAGTCTAATCTGACTTAAAATTTCGTCCAATGACGGAAACATATCCGGACGTCTTTTTTCTCATTTTTCACCCAAAATAACTCAATCTGAATAATCATATGAATGGATGACAAATGCGATTATGCACTGTACCCATAGGATACAGAGGCATGATGAGTACTTTATTGTGGAAAGAAGAGAAGCGACACCCAAAATGAGGTCTTCTCGTTTAATAGTATAGATATATATATGCTTTATATATCATGAACTGTAGTACGACGCTAAATTAAAACTGACGAGGAAAGGTAACACACGGCCACCGAAAGCTTTGTTATTGTGAAGCCCAGGTGGTCGTGTGGTCTAGCGGGACGGCTGCAGTGCAGGCGTTTGGTGTCACGATATCTCAGTAGCATGGGTTCGAATCCCGGCGAGGGAAGAACAAAAAATTTGCGAAAGCAAATTTACAGATCTAATATTGTTGGGTTGATGTTTAGACGAGTTATATATATATATATATATATATTCATATATAATTCAAAAATAGGTTAGAAAGAAGTTTACTTAAAAATACACTTCTGGTAGTAAAAACAAGGAGATGTGGTATATATGATTACCAACGAGACAACATTACCCACCGGAGACCAAAGGAAAAAGAAGCGTTTTCTTAGCCAGGAAGCTGTTTCAGTTGATTGACGTTGCCTTTGAGTTATATTTGACTGATGATTAATGTTTGACTTAAATCGATAACAGATATGTACAATGGTTGTCTCTGACTTAAATCGATAACAGATATGTACAATGGTTGTCTCTGACTTAAATCGATAACAGATATGTACAATGGTTGTCTCTGACTTAAATCGATAACAGATATGTACAATGGTTGTCTCTTTTGAAATTTTCCCCGTTTACTTTACCCTGTGCCTTTGATGATTTACATTCCGATTTATCCTTTGTCCGAGCTTAATACCATACTTATCTACGCGGTAATATGTCTTCACATTGTATTTCTTGTTTTTGTTGACAGATTGTACATGTTTATCATTTTTAAGGAACCTTGTGTAAGTCTTCAGTCATCTTTGATTGTACAATAGCAGAAATCGACTGGTCTAGATGTTCATTAAAAAACAGCATTTTAAATTTTTTTTATAAACAGAAACGTTATTCATCAGTTAGAATTTCCCCCTTAAGTTAAAGAAAATGTTAATTATTTTCTTATCACAAGGACTGTTTTCCAAATACATATACAGATTACTGTATATTTTACATTGGATTCAATTTAAAAAAATCAAATAAGGGAAGACGCATTTTAAAAGAGCTATACTTTTGTATCTTTTAAAAAAGAATGGTCATTTATAGATTTCGTTTTACCATGGTTAGTTTTCTTTCTACAATTTTTACAAAAAGTGTGATTTTTTTACAAACCTTGCTTTCTTTAGTCTTCTGTCTTTCAGCCATGTCAACATAAGATTTCTCATATAATTTTTTTTATCCAATTTTTTATTCATATATTTATATTTGTATAGCTATAAGAAGATAAGGCATGAGTGCCAATGAGACAACGGCTTAAACCACTTAATATTAAGTTGTAAAAAATACACTTTTCCCTCAGTAGATCCCACACTCCTGATGTGTGTATGTAGCTTTATGTAGCAATAAGTATTTGAAAATAAAAATTTATTAAAAAATTCCACCGAAAATCGCCTCATTTTGAGATTATGTAATTGATATGGACATATTCATGAGCAACAACTTTATATATATACACTCAAAGATATTTTGCAACAAAATATATACACGTACTTAACAAAGTTATTAAAAATGTGTTTAAAATATATTTGCTCATATCTAGTTTGTCCGAAAACTAAGTGCAAAAATTGCTATAAGTAGTAAGTACCCTGTTTTAACTCATAGTTGTCAGTTTATTGCCGATTGATGAGTTTGACTGTCCTTCTGGTATCTTTCGTCCCTCTTTTGCATCAAATGATTAGCACCAGTTTTTCAATACCAGTGTCTAAATTAAGTATCCATTTATGTATGTCATATTTACTACATATTTAGTCATAGGGACCAAATAATGGCCCTTTTCATACCTTTAGTCAGTATGTACGACAAATCTCATATCTTGTCTACCAGTTAAAAAAAATTTTGTTTTTGTTTTGTCTGGATTGAAAGACGTAAACCTCTTCTCTTTTCTAAATTACCAATACTATAGCTGTAATCCCTTTGTTTAGCAAGTACATGTAGTGTATGTAAAACTTCAAAATTTAAGTTCGAAACTTTTCTAAAGATAAATTTGTATTATGAACTGAGAACATCTGTTGAATTTGAAGTTTTACACCATAGATCTAAAATTAATGCATCATATGCTGTTGAAAATGAAATATGCTTGTAACCGCTGTCTGATTTTGTTTGTTATTTTTTAATTTATTTTCGAATGATGCAACTTCATTATATACAATTCAGAGGCGCACCTGCGACTATTGAAACATTTTATTTCAAGCCATCGTTTGAAATGATTACCATTGATACATGTGTGCACTGACTAGGTTGTTTAAAGCATATTTATGTTAATATATACTCCCATCCGTATTTGACGTGACATATCTTATGATGTACTACATGTAAATTGTTATATATACCATTTAAGTACATGTATCATCAATTTCATGTCTTAGAGAGATCATATATACTATACTGTTGTTCAATAGTTCTTTATAGAATATATTTACCTTATTTTACACGTTTCAATCCCCGTTTATTTGAATCCCCAAGTATTGAAATGTCTGACACTTTTGCTGTTAAAAGAGGCCTTTTTACATGTCGACGCTATTACTCAAATGTTTCTCTCGCCAAAATTTAACGCTACAATGTATGGAGAAAATCTGGATTCACTGTATATTTTTTAATACCCACAACACTTTTTCTCATCTAATAGGGTATACAAAATATTTTTTTGGGAAAAAAACATAACAATAATTTAACAAAAATCCACCCTTCAAGACTGAACAATGACGTTTAAATCTGTCCGTCAATTTTTATTTTCGTTTCGGTAAAATCAAAAATGTTAAGATACTCCATCGCAGTCTGCAATGGAGTATCTATATTCTTATCATTTTTGACTTTACCGCCAGTCAATTCAGATCTCTACCAATATTCAGTACTTAAATATGCCAAATATGTAACACTGGATTGTGGGTAAATATATCTGAGTTAATCGCAAGCTCTCGGAAAGACAAAGCAAATACACGGAAAGACTTTATTTGAATATTTACAACAGTGATTCGTTGAAAAGTAGTTCATAGACAGGAAAACCAAGAATATGGGGTACATGTATCTATTCAAGACACAAAAATGGAACATGCACAACAAAAAACACACAAAAATCAAAGTAACATCGTTTTTATTGCTGTCATTTTTAAAGGACCAGGTCTAATACAAGACCGTATTTTGATTGGGAAACCATATAAATTGTCATTATCTGACTTGCATAATAAAAGTACGACCGATCATTATGACTTTACAAAATGAACAAGTAATTTAGCATTGCAGTATCTGCTAGTCGGATATACCTCGTGGCATTTAAGCAGACTATAAATGGATATAATAACGATGGCATGATTTATTTCTTCATAAAATATCACAATTGTCTCCTAGCAGGTTATAGAATTATACATTTCCATTCATAAATTGTGTTTTTAAAGTAAGAATGTCTTCGAGGAATAATAGGTGTGGTTACAAACAGGTTAACATCCCGACCTCAGGACAAAGCCAGCATGTTTCATTCAGAATAAATGTCAGTTCTTACCATAAAATTCCAGTTTATGTCTTCTGAATAGCATGTTAGCCTGCTTTGACAGATTTTATAACAAGTCAAAACACCAGTCTGTTAGTGATATATAGTGCAGTTTGTTGGTCGTGTAGGTGTACTGTATTGTCCAATTTTATTCTCTACTACAAAGACAGAATAATTAATAGATTTAAACAAGGTCGTTTTTTATTTGTTTTAAATCGATCAGTTCCTATTTACAAGCTTTTTTGTTTTCATTGTATTATTTTTTTCTTTTTGCATAATCCGTAAATCTATATGTAGGTCTTTATTGAGTGATTTTATGGAATATCTTTTGGAAGTCTATTTTTTCGATTTTATTGGAAGAACCATTTAACTTTAAAGGGAGTTTTTGTGTGAGTCAGATTTTTTAAAAAGTTTTTCAGCGCTATCAATGATTTTTTTCTTCTTCAAAATTTAGCACTACTGTATAAAGAATGTGAAAAATCTGGATTCAAAATATTTTTTTTGTCAACATCGACCACGTTATATTTTTTTCATCAAATTGGGACCAGAACAATTTTTTTTTAGGAAAAAGCCATAACCTTCCTTGAACATTGATGATTGTTAAAATCGTTTGAACATTAAATTCCAAAAACACAATTTAAAATCGAAGAAAATACGAATTTTTAAGATAAAAATAGTTACCCTTCGAATCCTGTCAAAGCCAACTCTATTGAATGATTTCAATTGACAAATAACATTATTGTTCCATTCTAGGGGGGATAGGTATAAAGTACCTTCCTGCCCAAGAGTGGTCACAAATATACTTTCAGGGGAAGAATCTATGTTCAAGCCTATGTTGTCTGCTCTTGTTCGGGTTGTTTTCTCATCGGCATATTCCCCATTTGGCATTTCCGTTGTGAATTTTATAAAAAAAATATCAAAGACGATGTCTGTAATTCCAAAAGTCAATTCGAAATGTTGAGTGATAACAGTTTACCAGCAATATTATAGCGGTGATTTGTTTTCTTTATCTTATTGAGGCTTAAATTAGTAAAAATTAAATAAAAGCAACTACCAGTTGACAATGGTGACGAAGATATTAATTTCAAGACATCAGCATGATATATTAAAATCGGTCAAAAATTGACATCAAAATTGGCGAAAATATACCATGAGACGAAATGAGATACTTTAAAGAATAGAAACCGCATTTGCAAAGAATGAAAAACACCAATTTGAACCATGTTTCTTGGTTTAAATTAAAATGAAATAGAAAATATTATTTAATCCCGAATCAGAGATCAAAGAGATATATATTTTCACACTATAACATAGAAAACCATGCGCCTATCATTTAAAATTTTACTTAAAATTGAAAAACATGGACATAACATTGTCAAAAATATTTGACCTTCAAAATAGGATTATAGGGTCAATTCCATTTGCTTAAGAAAATATACGGATTTGACTCTCTTATCTTATGTTGAAGGTGAACTCTTGCAAATTATAGGTAGGCCTGTATTTGTTCATATTTTTTCATGACAGACTATTAAACAATCTTTTTGCAAATGCAATTTTTACTTTTTACATGTTTTATATGTGTGTGTTTCAAAAGAGCCAGAACAATTTAGGTTATAGAAAGTGCAATTTCACATTTTTTTGTTGAAAGAAATCAAAATATAATTGCGGAATTATCTATTTAATTTTTTTTTTAACATGATTTGAAAAACTGAAATTCGACAATTTTGGTTCTCGAATAGTAGTCATATTCTATGAGAGAAGGCAAGACAATAGTGGAGAATTTCAAAGCTCTTACTGTTATAAATTTTGGAAATCATTTCATACTCTAGGTAAGTATCCTTAGGCATATTTCTTACCATTTTGGGATATTCTATGTGACCTTTTCAATATTAATTTACCAGCTCTTTAAACATACATGTATTAAATAGATTTTCAAATTTTTGGCCAGGAGCCTAGGCCTCACTTTAATATTTCGAAATGCGCATCTGATGCATGCAGTAAAATTTGAACCAGTAATAATCGTCTTGCTGCTGCCTCACAACTCTTAGGGGCGGATCCAGCCATTTTTAAAGGGGAGGGGTCCTAACCCAGGACAAAGGGGGGGATTCCAACTATACGTCCCCATTCAAAGACATTGATCGTTCAAAAAAAGGGGGGATTACAACCCCCGGAACCCCCCTTCTGGATTCGCGCCTTACTCTTATAGACTGACGACCAAGAGAACCATGGAATACATTTTAATTTTTTCGATTTAAAAAAAAATCTTGCTTTTAAATATATTGCCCCTCCTATAAAAGTACAAAAAGTACAAAATTAAATGAAATACAATGTGTAGTTAAATTCTTTGAAGAATATAAAAATTGTACGCATGTTTGAGGTGAAATACTTTATAGAAATAGATATTTCAGTTCATTAAAATACAAAGTTTAACAGAAAAATAATAGCTATTTATCGTGCTGAATTCGAATCACTTTTAAAAGGAAACAAAGAAAAGATAAAATATTTAACAAAATAACAACTGAAGAAATGTAATAAGATGTGTTTAAAATGTTGACATCTTTGTTCAAAGGTCTCGCATCAAGGAAGACACCATATCAAATACGAGAAAATTAAACTTTATTTTGTTCTGGACTCGGACGAAGACGTGAATTTCTATTGTATGATAGTAATACCATCCATACACTTGATAATCAAGTACGTAGCATGTTCATACGGTTAAAATTTAACTTTATATTATATTTCCTTTTCTAACTATCTAGGGTGTTAACTAAACATAGAATAGCCATATATGATCTGTACGTATTTTTAAGGTCGTGTGGTGTCCTAAAGTTCTTTAATCCTAATCATTTTGTCTCTTGTGGGTGGGTGTCTCATTGACAACCATATCTTATCTAATATCTTGTCTGATTATCATATAGCCAGGTATACATGGTAGTACGTTTTGGCTCATGAATGAAGGCCGTATAGTGTGCCATAGTTGTTTATATCCTCATTCTTTAGTCTCTGATGGACAGGTATCTCAAATGACAATGATAAATTATTTTAAAGTTTTTACTGAAAATCCAGTATCCATAGACAATCTGCACGGATATTGATCATTGTCCAACCTTACGGATTCAGTTTGTCCCTGGTGGATAGCTGTCCTGCTAGCAATCATAGCTTATCTTTTTGTTTTTATATTATATACCAACAATGAATGATATTTATAAAATATACAAGACATCTTAATAATATATCGTCCTGACTCGACATACATGAAATATTTGCCACTGGATGCAAAGCAACCAACGATCAATCCATCGGGATAATATATTCATAATGTAGTATGAATACATGTATTCATACCAAACATGTTTCGCTTATAAGATGTCAAATCTTTCCATTTCTGTTAGATATAGAACCATATTTTACGAAGGACTACCATGCAGGGATAATCACATCTTAGGTAGACATAAAAATACAACAAAAAAAGCAATGACGATAACTTATTTATGTAGTAGAACTGACATCTCAATTTACTCCGAAATCGGAGAACGTGTATTATTTGTTAGACCATGAAAGGTGAAAAAAACGCTTTCTCCAATACCGTCAAATTAAAAATAAAATGGGTATAAATATTTGAATGGCATTGTTGCATATAGATAACCCTATATTAAGAAATCTTTCTGATATTGAAAAATATTGGTCATGTTTAATCTATTATATATAAAGGAAGTGAAAAAATTGCTCTTTTATAATATAGTCTTTGCGTTTGAGGACAGGGGTCTCTTAGGTATTTTGCTTGTATATACATATAAATATATTTAAAACCAGTTCATTTTTAATGTGTTGTATCATTTGTACATGCATTTATTACGTTTATTCTTTAATTTATAATATCTACCAATAAAGATGTATTATAATTTATACAAAAAAAGAAGTACCAATATCTGATTTTATTTTAGGATGTTGGCTTGGGAAGCATCATTACAAGCTTATGGAGAAGTTTTCACCAGCATTGGAGCCAAATGGAAGACTTGTTTGTATTCTCTGCCAGTGTATTCCGGTAAATATTACTAAACTTATAAATATTGTATTACTTTTGAAATTTACAGAGGTTGTTAAAGATTTATGTATATAAAGTACAGTATACTGGCAGGAACCAAACGGAAGACTTGTTTGTATTCTCTGCCAGTGTATTCCGGTAAATATTACTAAACTTATAAATATTGTATTACTTTTGAAATGTACAGAGGTTGTTAAAGATTTATGTGTATAAAGTACAGTATACTAGCAGGAACCAAACAGAAGACTTGTTTGTATTCTCTGCCAATGTATTCCGGTAAATATTTATTCTAATGAATATCGCATTACTTTTGAAATTTACTAAGGTTGTTAAGATTTGTGTGTACACACTGGTTATTTTCTTCCATTGAAACATAGATATGAATATAATCCTGTAAACAAATATTCATCATAACCTCACTTTAAAAGAGTCAGGATTTATAACAAAAGGGGAGGACGGGCGAGACGGTAATTTTACCTATTATAAGGATGATCTACAGTAAAAAAATCCAAGAAGGAGAAGGGAAGGCAGGTTGACTTTGGCTTTTCTGAATTGCCATGACCTTGCAAACTGTAACAAGTTTTGTGTCCGTGCATTTTATAGAACTTATAAGATTTCATTGAATGTAAGAGAACAATCGACACCAGAGTTTCGTAAAGTAACTGGGGTGGTGTTCTCGAAGCTATCATGGCTTAGGATAAGGACGTGTCCTAAGTCTATCTTATGACAAGTCTTTGTCCTAAGTCGTGTTCTCGAAGCTCTCTTAACTTGTGATATATCTCATTTTTCGTCCTAACTTTAGGACACCCAATGAGGTGTCTTAAGAGCATCCTATCTTCATCCTAGTGTAATATAGTTTGAATTTCGCTTTTTGCTCATTATTTTACGTGAAAATGAACATGAAATGAAACGCATCATCGGTTATTAACTCGTATATAAAGAAATTGTGCATGATTTTAAACTTTGAACTTCGTGTTTCATGATACGATTACACTACAAATTAATTCTCATTTCAAAACAAATTGTTTTCCAGTTTAAATAACAATCTTTTTTTTATATAATTACGTTGACAATTATGCATTTAATTCTATACATGTTATTATAAAATTCGTAAACAATTTTATTAAATAATTTCGTCATTAATAAATGTTTTATCAAAAAATATCTCTAACAATTTTTAAAAAGTTTCGACGTAGGATATGTGTACGACGTCCTAACATAAGATTCGTCTGAGAGAGCTTCGAGACACAACTTAAGAGTGTCCTAAGTTGATCCTAAGTCCATCCTAAAACTGGTCTAAGATGTGTCTTATGACGAATCTTAGGATACTTTCGAGAACACCACCCCTGGTTTCTTATCATCAAAAACATTTAATGTCTGCCTGAATGTGCATGCAATATTTGCTACTGGACGTTTAGCAAGTAACAATTAATCAATGCTCTAAACATTTGTGGATTGTAGAAAATAATTCAATTTATACAAAACTTCATTTTATCGCATCTCATAGATTGCAGAAACTAAGTACTTTTTATAAGTTTTGAAATTGACCAAGCATTTGATATGCAAGAGAGGAGTTCTAAAATCGCTGTTCAAATATATATATATTTGCTAATTTATTGCGAATTTTGTCATGCAGCTCTTAAATAACACTCATATAGATATAGGAAGATGTGGTGTTAGTGCCAATACGACAACTCTCCATCCAAATAACAGTTTATAAAAGTAAACCATTGTTATACATCAATGTACGGCCTTCAACACAGAGCCTTGGCTCACACCGAAAAACAACATATAAAGGGCCCTAAAAATTACTAGTGTAAAAGCTTTCAAACGGGAAAACCAACGGTCTAATCTATTCCAAATAAAAAAAAGAGAAACGAGAAACACGTATAAATTACATAAACAAAAGACGACTACTGCATCAGATTCCTGACTTAGGACAGGTGCAAACATTTGCAGCGGGATTAAACGTTTTAATGGTAGCAAACCTTCTCCCTTTTTCTGAAACAATAGCATAAGATCACAACATAAAAAAAAACACACGATATTATATCAATTGGCAGGCTTAACTCAATCAAAAAACGTAAATTAACACACTATGAATGAATAAATTTGATCTGCGTTATCTGAATGCAAATGCACACTTAATAAAATAACTATTCATATTATTTAAAGAAAATTCGAAATCGAAATCGACTTCTTCTTTTAACTTATAACAAAAAGCTGAACAAGTTGACACATATAGTCATACGGCTTTATAAGAAATTAAACATTCCAAAAAATACAGAAGAAATAAAAAGGAAAACGAGATCTGAATAAAACAACTAAGAGGTATTTTATGTGAACTCGATCTACAATTTCATAATAAATCACAATAGTTAAGTTTAAATCCACACTTGAATAGAAGCTACAAACCATATATATATAGAGAAATTATTTTTTTCTTTAGTATACATAGAAGGTTGAATATACATGTATATGATAAAAAAACTATGTTGCATGATTTGTAAGACGATCTTTGTCATTGATTGAAAGTAAACATTGAAGACTTTAGTTGGGGAAAATATAATTTTTGTTAAAAACCCACATTTTTGCGTTCACAAATTCTGAATGATATCTGTGGTTTGGTCAAGGGAAATAGCCCAACTAAACTACTATTCAGATAAAATATTGTATACTGATTGATTTGGATCAGTAAAAATGTCAATTTAAGAAGGATTTTTTTTTCTCTAACAAAACAGTGTTCTCCAAGGAGGACGTTAATTTCTTTTAGTACAAAAATTGATTTACATGAAAATATTGTGTCTTGATCTTGGATGACTTATTGTCCAACATCTCCGTGGACGTTGTTCAAATATTATACATCACAACACGCTGGACGTTGTACATTCATCATCACCTTTTAATTAAAAAATCAAAGCAAGCCAAATACTTGATTTTCTGAATTATTGTGAAAACTATTTTTTAAAAAGATATATAGCCTGTAAAATATGCCGGAATAACAGCTGTCCCAATGAAAAGTATCTGTAGCAAGGGTTTTGGGTGTAAAAACATCAACATTACATTTTTTCATAATACACATTTTCTAGAAGAATTTTATCGCCAATTCGCCCACTCACATAATCAAAAAGTATTCCGACACCTGTTTCAATGAAAGTCATTACACATGTAAAGGTATTCATTTCGATCAGAATGGCTTTACCATTTTTTCTCGTAAGGAATTCAAATTCATCTTTGTAGATCCGTGTTTTCATTGGGAGTAACCATTACAAAATGAAATCATATCTGCTGTTTACAGCTAATTATACCTGTCATAATGATAAAACCTGTCAATGTTCCTGCTAACGAGGGCAATACACATCTCTCATCCGATAGCATGGCACGCGCGTTAACTTATCGCCTGCTGGTTTGTAATCAACAATTTTATTCTTCCCGCTAATTTGTTTAGTCTGTCTTTTATTGATTCGCTTACCATGCTTACTTACCTACACACATTTTGCTATGAAATAGTTACGTCCTTTCTTCTACAAATTACATGAAAATATTCTTTGATTTACATCAAAGCAGTAAATGTTTGATAGCTATAGAAGAGTTATAACTTCAAAATATCTGAGATAACTACATTGTAACATATAAACGAAAGTCATGGTCAATAACAACTAAAATCATTTAATTTTCTCATAATATAAAAATAATAAAGATGTTGAATGTTTGCCAATGAAACCACTCTCCAACAGAGAACAAATGACACGGAAGTTAACAACAATAGGTCATCGTATACGGCCATCAACAACGAGCAAAACTTCCCTTCTGTAAGACTTGATTTGTAAAAAAAAAGTATCGCAGTATGAAAGATTTGAGTATTCTCTTCTGCATTTGTTTAGTGCAATACTCTCATGTATCTTGGATTTATTTGTAAAAAATCCGTTGTCTCAATATTGAAAAGAGTTTAATTAAGGCCGAAGAACTCCTAGAAGTTCGTTTGAATTTCAATTACTTTTAAGTCGATAACACTTTCTTGACGGATAGTTTTCATTCTCAATTATAGTATGTCTCAAAGTCTTAAATCCGCTAAGTTATCAATTATCATTCAATTTCCACTTGCAATGCATAATTGATTTTCATGCTGTATTGAAGACCCATTGTGGCATTCGGCGGTTTTCTGCTCTTTTATCCGGTTGTTGTCCCTTTGATACCTTCTCCATTTTTATTTCATAATCGCATGCTTCCAAATATTAGATTAAAGAAATGCAGTTAAAAAAAAAATCCCGATAAAAAAAACAAGATGGAAAGATACATTAAAATAAAATAAAAACCACAGTACTCTACAGGAAACTTCAAATTGACGAAAACTGATTTAAAGTCATGTTATCAATGGGGCAAAACGTTTTGTAACTTTTATAAAAAATAATGTCAATACCCGAATTTTACATTAAATCGCAGTTTGGTGTTGGTTCACAATAGGCCAAACATTTCATCAACACCTGGACACATTACATCGTCATTTTCTTTCATGCAAATATTATTGAATTATACATATTTTATTTAATTAATTCTCAGGTGATGATTTAAAAAAAAATAGTTTGATACTCCTCTACGTAAAAAACTTGTATGTGTTTTGGGGTATAATTTAAGGCCAAGAATATTGAACAATATGCTATTATCTATACATACATCGTCTGCTGTTCGAAACTACAGAGTTTGGCCATAAGTATTCGTCACATGATTTTTTTCACTATAAATTGTAAATAAAACAACATTTTTTCAAAAAATATTTTGGGGTCATTTTTGGTTTGATTTTAAGCAACTTGGTATATAAGCTATATAAGATACCAACTTTCTAAGAGAAAGTTGACAGATGTTTATGGTCACATGTGTTTCGTTACTTTTACATTTTTTAAAGCTTTCAAGTAGTTGGCTATATACAAGCGTTCTCGATGACAGATTTCGGACGCGTACAATTGCTAAAGTGTTATTTTTGTTTCAGAGCGATTTGTCTATAAGAGCTTAAACTCGCCTGTTAATATTTTTTTATCGTTGTCTTGCTATCTAGATAGAATTCTTATTGCTTCAATGTATTACTAATATTGATATATAATTTTATGTGCACGATTTATTGTTATTTCGTACATATTTTTTTTTGGCAAAAAGGGTGATTTCAAAAAATTTCTAGACTGGACCTGGTACTCATACCAGACAAAAATAAGTCGGTGATTTATTACAATGACAAATTATTCCAATTTTAAAGCGAAACACGATTGTAAAATAGTTTTTAATTATACCACTTGAAATTTTCAAAGCAACGTGTACCAAAAAATGGTTAAAATTCGTTTCCTACAGCTTGTCGTCTGTCCAAATAAAGTTAGCAATTTAAATAATTTATAATGCAGGATTAAATTTGTACATAGGTATACTAAAGAAACGGATTTCCTGCAAGCATTAGTTTGTACTTCTTTATTCAATTGGATACCACATAAACGACCATGTGTATGACTTCGCTTTAAGACGACAGGATTAAATCGATCGTCGGGGCTTAACACTTACCATTGTTCAAGAGCAATTCAAAAGAGAAAATTAGACGGGAGGTGTTAAAATGAATAAATAAACATCGAAGAATTTAAAACTCCCGTAAGATTCAGGTTAAAAGGTTATGGATAAAAGAATGATTACCTTTTGAGAATAGTGGTATAGATTCTTTCTTTTATTGATGCGAGTATATGATTTGACTATATCACTCTGATTGAAATCAAGTTGTCATTGCTGAGTCGTAGATTAAACGTTTATAAGGATGTTCTATGCATCTGATTAAGCACGTTTAGGTCGTTATATTTTAATTTATTACTTGAAAAGTATCAGTTTCAACCATCACAATAAATTGTTTTTACATCATCTGTTGTTATAGATTTCGAAACGTTCTGTTTACTTTAAATGAACTTCAAAGGGACGAACAGTTTATGGGACAGAAACATCAAGTATGGCGTTAATTGCTTCTGTACCTGCTGAATTCCTATAAATAAAAGAATCAATCGATAAACGCTGGCGAGACATACTAAAAATAAAGAGTATTGAAAAAAGCATCTAAAATAAATTAATTTTCGCGAAATAAAACATATATCGAGACGATGTAATATCATTGGCCATTTTAGATTTTGTAGTTAGTAATAGATTTTAAAATAGTTCAACGTCTTTCCGTTTCCAGGCAATCTTTTTTTTTGCAATTTTATTAAAGCAAAGAAAATGGAAACCCTCTATATACACTTATTGGTGTTCTATTCTTTTATACAGATTATAGTCTTTTAGCTTGATTTGACGTTAAAGTGTCTCTATACCAACATCTTTGATTTTAATGCTGATTTTCAAGATGAAGAACGACAATATGGGAGCACTGTTCTTTTTCTCTGATGTTTCTTTGTTTATTAGAATATCTCATTTCACATAATCCTCTTTTATTCTGAATTAGAATACACAACATTGTGTAAAACATTAAGTTTGGCTTTGCTTAAAAATATGTAAAATAAACAAAACCTATATTAAACTAACCGTCTGGGCATACACCTATTCAAGTGATGATAAATTACGGCAATAAATTGACGTAGTTCACACAAATGAGACGATAAAAATACTTACGTTGATTTGGAATTTAAATAATCTTTGAGCATCCATTTGTTCTTTTCTATAAAGGGGAAAATAAGTGTTTTTTTTACGTGCAGCATGTTGACCGTCCAAGAATAAATTACAATACACCTGTAAATCTGAGACTACTATAACACATAGTAGTCTCAGTGTAAATGTATATACAGTTAAAAGTTATGAACAATTCACTCTACAAAAAAGCAGTGTCTAAATGTGCGTTTTGATAAAGAAAATGCGCAATTTACCGAAACAAAGGTCTCGATGGTATATGTATCACACAATTAATGTACATGACTTATAACTATTAGGTATTTTTGAAAGGCTTTTTAATAGTTTTTGTAAGGCAGGAGAGTTTAGAATTGAAAAAAAAATGACATAAATGGGTTTATTCATTCCTCATTTGGTGTATTGTTTTTTAAAATTATTTCTCGTACCGAACATGCATGTAATAGTTGTTACTGGACGTAAAGAAAACAACGATCAATAAATCATCATTTCATTTAATTGCATTAATCCTGTGATGAAAATAATGTGATGAGATTACAAGGAGACAACTTTCCACTTTCAAATGACAAAAAAATTTAAAACAGTACCTTTAAAAACGAGTAAAACTCCATAGGTGTTTCAAAATTCATTTTAATTTGTATTCTTCGAATATTTAAGTATTTTTTCTTTATGCTTCAACTCTTTCATCTATTATTGTCTATGCTTTATATTTAGGTAGCCCATTATGTTTATAATTTTTATTTTTGGACCTATAATTTTCATTATTTTATTTCTGTCCTTTGTTCTTTACGTTTGCTCATCATTAGATCTATTCTGTAAACACCGTCGTCGTTACTGCCCTACATGCCAATGGCTTACAGTGGTAGTAAGTAAGTAAATTAATAAGCAAGCAAGTAATTGAGCTATATTGACACATTTTATTTATAGGTGACGAGGAAAGGAATCATTCAACATTATGGAAAAGCAAAATGTGTCAATATCAAGGATAAGTGTCCTTTACCGAACTGTCACAATCCAATACTGCTTCCCGGAAAATGCTGCAAATATTGCCAAGGTCAAGGTTAGTATTTCGTCAGTTTAAATTGAATCGTTAGAGCTGTTTTCATTTTGATGATATCCATGTTTTGCCGTATTGTAATTGGCTTTTATTTTGTTGCTTTAGGTTAAGCATATTAATGACCGTCTACGACCAAATTGCAGGTGTTGATGTATCAACGCAATTATAATTTGAATAAGATTACATAGACCGCATATTTCTTCAGATACAAACGAGTTTCAGGCTCTTGTTATTCAAACATTGGCTGATTCATTGTTGCCAAAAGTTAAGCACATTAATCATGACTTTCCACGAACAAAACGGTCTTGGTGTATCTCCGCATTATGGTTTAACGGAATGACGTAGGCCTCATATTTTTTCCAGATATAAACGCGTTTCATGCAATATTTTTTAATTCTTATACATCGTGAAGCAAACTTTTCTCATTTCTGTAAGCTGTTGGACTATATATAAAGGCAACAGTAGTATGCTGCTGTCTAAAGTCATAAATCGATTGAGATAAACACAAATCCGGGTTGCAAAAACTGAAACCGAAAGAAACCCATCATCTATTAGAGGAAAACAATGAAACAACAGAAACACTAAAGTGCAACAAAAAATCCAACGACAATGTAACACACACAGAAACTCAGTATAAGATAACAACTACCATTTGACTGACTCGGTACAGGACATTTTAAGAAAACAATTGTGGGTTGTAGAACCTGGCTATAATTTGAAATAGAACTAAAAATAATAAATAATTGCTAGACAAATAAATTACTATGATAAAATAGAACCTTTATAATACAGAACTATTTTTCGTACTGAAGCACACTCAGACACCATAATTATGCTTCTTCAGTTTTATTATTTCCAAAAGGCACTCACATAACAAACAAAGAACGTGAGAAACTTTCTAGCTTTTAGAATTTTTTTCTTAATTACATTTATGACTAATTATTTCTACATTTTTGACATTGTTAAATGTGGCGATAGCAAATACTAACAATTCTAGAAGTACTGAAAACAAAACAAAAACCCTAATGGTATTATTTTAACAGTATATTTTGTTACAAATTTGTAAATATTAGATGAATAAATCACATACTTAAGTGTTTGTTTTTAAATACCGTGTCAAAGTAATACTTCACCCCTTCGATGGATATTAAAGTTGTTAAAAGTAGCAATTCTTACCACTGCGGCTAGTGACTAGGTAAATACGGTACTTAGATACTTAGATGGTGATATAACATCATTGTCAACGTTTACTGGGTGGACTTAGATTATAATAGTCCAGACTAGGGGCAAATAGTTCTATATTGATCCAATATTTATTTATTAAATTGATACGTGATATTCTTTAAATTTTTTGTCAAAAAGTAAATATACAATTTTGGATGAGAGTAGTTATAATTAAATAGTCTACATTAATAACATAGTTCAATGGTTATTCATAAATATTTGTAAATAAAAAAAGAAGATACAAAGAATAAAGGAAGGGGTAGTTGATCTTAATAAAGCATTGTATGAAAAGTAATTTTAAAATATTCGGAAGCGAAAATATTTAAAAATGTTTTGAAACTTTAGATATATTTCATTTAAAAAAATTATTTATAAACTTATTTATTTCATCATGTTCATTATAACTATAACGTTACATAACATACACGGTAACATTATAATGACAAGTGATGAATAAAAGGAATTTTAGTACATGTACTTGATAAAAAAACCCAACATCTATTACATTGTCAATTAAAATACCCAAAATTAGTTTATGATACGAATTAGATATAAAAGTTGATATCCTTGGAATTCTGCTTATTATAATTGATTCAATATACTTATTTATGAGATTTATTGCATACACACGTTATTGACATAAGATTATGGTAAAACAATCTCTTTTCATTTTATCAATTAAAAAAGTGCAAATGGGCTTCGTAGATAAGTAACGGTACAACTGTAGTTCACCAATTACTGTCGATCCGTGCCAGATCTTATGGAAAAATATTAGCAATTTTCACATCTGCTTAATTTGAAAATGAAAATGAGAAATGTGTAAAAGAGACCTCCTATTTGGCGATGTTTGATTTGTTTTCAATGAACATGAGACATTCCTAAACATATTATTCAGATTCTGTATTAAGGAACGATTGTATAAATATTTTGCAACTTTATGATATTTAGTAGTACCATTTACCATGTTAGCGAATTTAGGATCTCAAGAGCTATCACTAATTGTTTGACGACACTTTGAAGTTTAGTTATACACGCAGAACACACTAAGCATGCGCTATCTGTTGTCGGTATCTAATAACCGAGTTGAGGTAAAGATCTTTGCACGACATCGCGTGAACTTTCTTATTTAATGTTTTCAGTGCCGTTTGAGGATCAGTATGTTTTGCTGCCGCAAGATGTTAATGACCATTATGAAAGCTCTGTGAATTCTGATAAAGAAGCAAGAGAGGAATACAAAGAGCAAAGTACGTAGTTTTTCATTAACTTATTTATACAGGGAAACCTGTTTAAACCGAAACTCTTCGGGACTTCAGATTGTGTTCGGTTTTGGCTGATGTTCGGTTTTATCAGGTTCACAACGCATAAAATTTGATATGACGGTGCTTTAGAAAATGTTTGGTTTATACAGGTTTTCGGTTTAAGCAGGATTCGGTTTAGCCAGGTTTCGATGTAATCATTAGTAAACATACATTGTGAATTTTGATTCTTGGAAACTAATTGTAGCACTTTTTGTGATGATTCATCCTTGCAAATTAAATTGGTAAGTCGAATTAGTTTCGAAACCTTTCGCACAAATGGGAGCATTAATCATAGCTTTAGCAGTTTATGAAAATAATTGTAGGGCAAGATCTTCTAATTGAAAAGATAACAGGGACAATTATGATTGCCCTCTTTTATACCTTTCGTATTTAAAGGAATTTCGTGTAACAGTATTTCATCTTCCGTAAAACTTTTGTCATCATTAGGCTTCCGTTTAAAAATGTTCTTGATGTACAAGTACACAGCCACATCTGGTTAGAATGAGGACGTTAATCCGATGCCTCGTGCCACACTCTCTGCACGTTTATAACCATTAGAACATAAAGTTCAGGGGTTCGTACATGTACGGACCTATCCAATATTCCAGTGACAGTAAACAATTTCCGGACGGCCTCTTTTAAAGACTTATTTAACTTTTGTATTTATTGTTACACTGGTTTAGCTCTGAACAATCCTGAAATACTAGCCACTGGACGTTAAACAATCGACAATCGATGAAAAAAAACAATGCTTGAATTTGATTCAACCTTTTACTGTCTATTCTCCAATGTATACTATCCCGCAGTATGATTTGGCACAACTTTTTTTGGAATTTTGAATCCTCAATGCTCTTCAACTTTGCAGTTGTTTGGCTTTATAAATATTTTTATATGAGCGTCACTGATGAGTCTTATGTAGACGAAACGCGCGTCTGACGTACTAAATTATAATCCTGGTACCTCTGATAACTATTATATCAACATATATTTTTTTCCAGGATACACAGCTCTGTTGGTCGGTAAGAATGTAGTAGGTACCCCACCACTTATGACAAAAGCAGTTGCAATGGTTTATGTATTGGTTAAGAAAGATGCTACACTCCAGTTCTCCGTAAGATATGCAGAGTAAGACATTACAAATATTAATAAGACGATATAAATTATTTTTGAGAGAAAGAATTCTGAAATGAGAAAGTCAATGGTGCCCTTGTGTACTTGTTGTTGATGCCTGATCTTTCGTAGTCTCATTTTCATGCCTGTCGTTGAAGACCCGTATGTTGATATTGATGGTTGTCTCGATGTGGTATTTGGCATACTACATACTCAACAGCATTATGTGAAATCATCTGCATTCTTGCTTTACACGTTTGTCTAAAGCACCCAACAAATTCTATACATGCAAATGTGACTGAAAGCTATTTGAAACAATGTTGTACTATTGAATGTGTTCAAGCCATTCTTTGTTCAGTATGTTAAAAGCACAGTAAAACATGATAGTATTGCAAACTGTGTTTTTTTTAAGCACAGCTGTTTTGAAAAGCGACTTTCTTTATACATCTGTGTTTTGCTCTTTGGCCGGGTAGTTGTCTCTTTGACACATTCCCCATTTCCATTCTCAATTTTATCATTTTATTTTGAAATAGATTACAGAATCCGAAACAAATAAATGTTGTCGATAGCAACGGAAACGTACTGCTGTCACATGACTTCAAACAATCAAGAGACAGAAAGTTCTGTGGAGAATGGTATAATGTACCATCCTATTACCTAAACTATATAGCAAAGAAACAACTTCACCTGACGATAACGACCAAAAGATATCCACGTGGAGAAGTAGCTGGTATTCCGGAACATGACACGTCATTTGATCATGGTATTTATTTCATATATAATTGCGTCTTGCAATAATTCCAAACAGAGTAATATTTACCAATATTCATTTAATACTTATTATAAATATATTCTAATTTGTGAAATTATATTTTCCTTTTGTTTTAACTATTGAGAAAATCAGCTTAATATGTATAAGATAATGAGATTCTTCTTGCCTTTTGCATGTCCTGCCATGTTGACAGATTTCTTTGGTACTATTTTCTGTAGTAAATTGATTGGTAGGTTGAGACAGCTGTCCACAACTATAGGTCAACAGGGACATTTGGGGCATAACTTATTTCAACAATACCACGTGGTTTAGAAGCTTATGTAGAGTTAACGAGTTAAACAGCATTTATTTCAATAATTATTACATTTGATCACTCAATATTTATACTTTCATATTTTAATATTATTTTTATTGTCTTTAGGAACATTTGGAGCATTACTTATATCACCAATACCACGTGGTATAGGAGCTTATGTAGAGTTTAGATACTCCTATTCAAGCAGACGAAAGGTTATTGACTATCTCATATATCAGGACGGATTTCTGGATAACAAAAGTAAGTTTGATTATAACATTGCATCTCGTTAGCAAATAAAAAGAAGGAGTTGCGTTATGGTTGTCAAAGATACATTGCTTATACGCGCGTTTCATCTACATAAAGCACAAAGAGGCGCTTTAATCATAACACGTTGAAGGCCAAATTCATATTAGAATTAAAGAACATAAGATACATGCAATTTAGATGTAAAAAATGTGCCCCAGGCATTATTGACATATTTCTCTATCTTAAAGAACTTGAATGATTATATGTACTCAACAAGATACCACAGTCTTTGATAGTAGTAAGGATAAAAGATGCAGTTCTCCAATGGGATATGTACATTGCTATTTTGCTTTTTTTGAAATATTAACCTTAAAGTACAATGTCCGAAGATGTTGCATTTTTCTAAAATTATACCAGACTCAGTGTTACTGTTTGTTTGAATTTTGTTGAACGAATATAAACATACCTATGTCGTGAACAAAAACTTAATTATACCATTTATTATATCTATTTCTATAGGAAGAAAACTTGAATATTTTGTGACCATCGAGAAAAATACGAAAATTATCCATCAAGATACACGACGAATACGGTACAAGTCAAACAAGGTAAAACGCTTGTTGCACGTACTAGAAATACTAAGTATCCTAATTATTTGACATAGAAATAGGCACTATAAAAACATATCACAAATTTATGTGTTATTAGAACTCTACATATCTAATTTACTAACTGGAGATCACAGAAACATATTTGTATGGTATTTTTTTAAAAACATTTTTGGATTCGAGCGTCACTGATGAGTCTTTTGTAGACGAAACGCGCGTCTGGCGTATATATAAAATTTAGTCCCGGTATCTAGGATGAGTTTATTTCAGCTCGTATGAATCAAATGTTTTTACCTAATTTGTTATCTCTTCGTTTTAGAAAGCAAATTTAAATGGATCTTGGAAGCGACCAAATAAAAGGGAAAGACGACTGATGACGAGACGAAAACTTCGCCTAAGGCTAACGTCTAAAGGAGGAACAACAATGATTGGGGACATAACACCAGTACTCACATGTCAAAGTAGGTAGTGGTTTTGGATTTATATATATAAAAAAGGAAAATATAACAAAAATATCGAACTCCGAGGAAAATTTAAAATGGAAAGTCCGTAATCAATTGTCAAAACCAAAAGTTCAAACACATCAAACGTATGGATATTCCTGACTTAGAACAGACATTTCCGTCAGTAAAAAGTAGTTGATTTTACCTGGTATTATAACTAGATAAACCTCTCAATTATACGACAGTCGCATACACTCCCAGTTCGTGTCTTGATTAAAGATGGTCTGAATATGCGTCCTTCATTTTTTTATTCATTAATATTTTGTTTCATTTTCTACATTCTTTACTATTTTGCCAATATTCTCCATTCTTTATATTATTATGTATATTCTGTAAACCCCACACACAACTTTCATATATTTTTGTGGAGTGATTACACAATAATTTATCATATAATACACATAAGTAGGAAATTATATAAAAATAACGTGAACATTGATTATACAGAAATGAAGTTGCTATTAGTTTTTGAAAAAGAGTTCCTCAAAGTGAATTTATCAAAACAAAACAGACTAAAGAAAAAAAAAAACAAAAAAACTTCACAAATTATCATAAAAAATACGTTAACAATTAAACATATCAGATAGTTCGTCGAATATTTCAGTCACAGTAATTGTCATTAATTTTAATCAAAATAGTTTTTCAGGCAGTGTTGTCGAGCAGTGAAGCATTAACAGACTCGGTTCATCCTCTGACCAGTGTTGGTTCAGCTGTCTTCCAGCTTCATGATAATGGACAAATAGCATATATGGTATGTACAATAATTCTCTCCGATCAGTTGACCTCCAATACGACATCCGTTTGATTGTGAAGGTCAGAAAATTGCATAACACAAAGTAGTTATTTTAAATTAAAACATCAGTAGGTTAAGGATGTTCAGAGCTCATAATTCTAGAAGGGAGATGATTCAATGTGAAAAAAACCATTGAGGGAATAATACGAATCACAAATTTTGCAAGTTCAGGTGCTTTGACATGGTTAGCGTTTCTGCTACATGTATGTGCATGCATCACCCACTGTGCGAAACCATTCGTAGTCACAATGTCACAAACTCGGTTAGGTCTTTGGTGTAAAATAAAAATGTTGTACCTCTCGTTCAATGTATAAGTAAACAATCGTTAAGGGTTCAGCAAATACCTGTGGATCAACTGAGATTTAAATTCACAGTAGAAAAAAAGGATAAACGACTGTAAAACCCTATGTCAATTTATCAGTAAAATACGGGGAGAAAACAGAAACTATTGCTATATAAACTTTTTACTCTGTATACTGTATTTTATCTACAAGCAGCTTAAATAACTTTGACTTGATATCTGATCTAAGCTTCACAAAATTCTACAAATGTTTGACAAAGTGACTATTTTACGAAGAAATTAAAGCAAGATAGTTTGCCGAAAATCCATTTTTCAGTAAAATACGTAAAAAATAAAATAACTTGTGTTTTTTGTCCAAAACGATTGAATGATTTCAATACTGATCTACGAAGATTAATTTCCCAGTTCGTAAATAGTTATCAAAGATACCAGGATTATATATAGTATAGTAAAACGACGAGGTTATTGGTGTCTACAAATCTGACAATACGACGATGGAATGTTAGATTTGTATGTATCCTGTTCGCAATTTTCCCGAAGGAGACACAACGAGACCGTTAGAATATTCTTGATTAACGCAGGAATTGGGTGGAATTTTATATTGTATGTTTCGAATTCAATATCGTAAATTGTTCATCGAAGCCTTTACATAAAATTGATGCAACTGCAAACTGCAAATAAATTGTTGTACTCAAAAATCATAGTCGGAAAATTTGATGTATATTTCATATATCCTCCATGACGAACAATATATTATTTTTGACCACTTGTCTGAACTGGAAAAAATGACAGTTACTATTATTGTTTACAAAACTTTGAATTTTTCGAAAAACTAAGGATTTTCTTATCCCAGGCATAGATTACTTTAGCCATATTAGGCACAACTTTTTGGAATTTTGGATTTTCGCTCTTCAACTTTGTATTTGTTTGGTTTATAACTATTTAAATATGAGCGTCACTGATGAGTCTTATGTAGACGAAACGCGCGTTTAAAGTACTAAATTATAACCCTGGTACTTTTGATAACTATTGATTAATGAGGTGTTTGTTCAATGTGCCAGTCTTTGTAAGAATCAGGCAATTTAGGTAAAAATTAAAACATGATAAGAAAAAACCCACCGTGCTAATCATGCTATTTAATACTAACCATCATCCTGAGTTAAAAAGTATTGGTCTTTCGTTTGGGTGTGTCTGGTAATATCAAATAACTTGGTTAGAAAATTGGTTAGAATGATAGCAAATTATAGAGTTATCTCCCCTTATTCGTTAATTTCTAGTGCATTTCAACCAAATTGTATCTTCTATTACCAGAACAGATAATGGAAATGAATGTTATTTTTGTGCATAACTACATATTATTAACAGAAATCAATGTCAAATTGGGTGAGTTTTTTTTTGTCATGTTTTCACCACTGCCTGATTCTTAGGCAAACTGGCACTAAAATAATAGAAAACAAAATATATTTACGAAGTTACGTTTTATAACCCTGTTTTACATTTGTTTTAAAGATACGGCTGTATAGTATGAAACAGAATTTAGTTTCGTTAACATTAGAATCAACACCAACACGACGGCGAAGGAGAAGGGTTATACAAGATCTGACAAAAACGTTTAGATATAACACATCCTCGGATAACGGTTTTGTAAGTTATTTTCTAAATATGTCATAATAACATATTTAATTTATTTCATTTTACAAAAGAAACTCATCAAAGTTACTAAGCCAAAGGAAGATGACATGAACTTTCTCATTACAAAATGAAATTAAAAGATGATGTATAAAATAAAAAAAAAGATGTTTACCTCTGCAAATTGTATCAAATATTACTTACAATAAATTGTCAAAATTGTTTTACAACAATCACCATGAGTTGCAAATGCTAACAACAGCATGAAATAAGTTATTTATAAGTAAAATAATATTGTATTCTTATATGAAACGATATTAGTTTCAAAGAATTTTGTATAAACCCTGAAATAAGCATAATTGTTTAAATCTTTTTTTACATTACATGCAATTTATATTTTTGTTTCAAAGGCCGTAGGAATTTTCAAGAAACCAACAGCAAAAGACCTTACAATGTTTTTGACCGGAAAGTTGTACATTAACGTTGGAACCTCTTACAGACAAATAAGTGCTCTTCGTGGAAAGATAGAACGAACTGAGCATGACAGTACAATTGATATATTAAGAAGTATGTTATGGTTTGATCACTTGCTATGATTCAGGAAGATATACATTGTTTTAGTCTTATAAATGTAAAAACATTAGGGCATATATATTTATTGTCAAAAGAAGCCGCTGAGAAGCACTGACGTTCAGCAATCAAGCTAACAATCATAGTCAATTAAAACGGGACCCTAGCGCAACTGCGGGGTTCACACTTTCAAAAGTAATGCTGATGTGATAGTGTTACAGTATTTAAATTACTTTTATCAGCGGCCATTGAGGCCCCTAATAATTTTATAAGATACGTGATACACCGTTTGAAACAAATAATAAACATCATTCAACTTATACATATTCTACATGGTATGATTCTAAAGACAAACATAATAAATAGAAACTACAATATAAATAAACAAGCAATATCAAAATGTTGAACACATAAAAGTTAGTTTTGGGGACAAAATGAAATACCATAAAATCAGAATTGTTCCTATTAAGGACTGTGTTACCTTAACTTGAAACATACATATCTTGGAATCTGCAATCAAAAGTTCAAAATTTTGTAAAATTTAGACCTTGCAAGTTCCTTATTGCATCTTGACTAATTTCAATGATAAATTCATCATAGAAACCAGGATTGAAATTTTTTATATTCACCAGACGTGTATTTTGTTTATAAAAGACTCATCAGTAACGCTCGAATAGATTAAAAGTGAAAAAGACCAAAAAGAAGTACGAAGTTGAAGAGCATTGAGGTCCAAAAATTCCTAAAAGTTAACCAAATACAGCTAAGCTAATCTATTCCTGAGGTTAAAAAGCATAAGTATTTCAAAAATTCAAAGTTTTGATAAAACACATTATATGTACTTAAAAAATGTTTCCCTTTTAGATGCGCCTTTCATTCTGATGGCACAACCACAGACTCAATCAACTGGTGTCGCTGGGCATGCGTGGTTAGCTGTAACTGATAAATGTGTATTGCATTATCAGATATTGCTGTCTGGATTAAGGGACCACACTACGATTACAGCTTTGATCACAGGAAAATATGATTCAGCTCCATCATACAGTGGAAACGCTATCTACACGATTATTATAACGGATTTTAAAAATGGAATAGTGAGTATCTCTTTATGGCTTTATTTGTTTTTTATTATATTTTATATTATATGTTTCGAATTCAATATAGTAAATTGTTCATCGAAGCCTTTACCTAGAATTGATGCAACTGCGAAATGCAAATAAATTGTTGTTCTCAAAAAATCATAGTCGGAAAAACTGGATGTATATTTCATATATCCTCCATGAAGAAAATGATGTTATTTTTGACCACCTTTTTAACTTTTTTGGATTCGAGCGTCACTGATGAGTCTTTTGTAGACGAAACGTGCGTCTGGCGTATATATACAATTAAGTCCTGGTTTCTATGATGAGTTTATTTATGTGCCTGTACCAATTCAGGCATATGACAGTTGTTATCCTTTCGTTTGCTGTGTTTGATCTTTCGAAGTGACTTTTGAGTAGGGACTTTCCGATTGGAATTTTCCTCAAAGATCAGTATTTTGTGATTTTATATTTTATTCACGAAAGTAAAGAAACGATTAAGTAACAGGAGAGGTAACGAATTTTAGGGATTTTTAAATATATTATATTTAAAATTGAGAAAGGAAATGGGGAATGTGTCAAAGCGACAACAACCCGACCGTATAGCAGACAACAACATTAGGAACTATGACCAACATTACATTATATCATGTACGGCAAACTATACCATGTACATTGTAACCGTTTTTTTAAGCTTTTCGTTGTTTTGCAACATAACAGTAGGTATGAAAAGATGGAAAGTTAAACACAATTTAAATTTAATAGTTGAACTAATCATATGCCTTCAAATGTTTTGCCAAGTTCGTATAATATAGTGTTTTTTTTTTAATCTAATGAGCTTCTGCTTCATCAATTGATGTATGTGAACGATAAATACATTATTTGTTGACCGAAAGTTTTGTTCCTTCAGCCAATTATTTAAATTCATAGTTGTAGTACATATGTTGTCATGTGCTAGTTAAAAATTAATATAATTTTTAATTTAGGCTAGCGGGCGTATTTCTGACATCTCTAGAGAAGTATTTCAAAGTCTCGACAGAGGGACTTCCTTCATGCAAATAGACGTTGTGGGTGTGACAAAAGGAAGTATATATTCAAATGTAAGTACAAATTCTAAAAATATAAAGACACTTACTGGGCTCTCAAAAAAAGAGCTTTCGGTGGCCATATGTTACCTTTCCACGTCAGTTTTAATCTAGCGGCGTACTACAGTACATGATATATAAGGCATGAAGATGTTATTGTTACAGATCAGCTAAATTATCTATAGTAAAGGATCCTACAAATTAATGTAAGATACAGTCACAGAAAATAATTATATTCATAAGTACGTCTGAGTCAGTGACAACCCTACAACAGATGTATCCATCGGATCGCCATCAATGATGGTGATACATGGCTGTGTACATAATGTATATACAACTCGTCTAAACATCAACCCAACAATGTTAGATCTGTAAATTTGCTTTCGCAAATTTTTGGTTCTTCCCTCGACGGGATTCGAACCCATGCTACTGTGATATCGTGACACCAAATCGCCTGCACTGCAGCCGTCCCGCTAGACCACACGACCACCTGGGCTCTCAAAAAAAGAGCTTTCGGTGGCCATATGTTACCTTTCCACGTCAGTTTTAATCTAGCGGCGTACTACAGTACATGATATATAAGGCATGAAGATGTTATTGTTACAGATCAGCTAAATTATCTATAGTAAAGGATCCTACAAATTAATGTAAGATACAGTCACAGAAAATAGTTATATTCATAAGCACGTCTGAGTCAGTGACAACCCTACAACAGATGTATCCATCGGATCGCCATCAATGATGGTGATACATGGCTGTGTACATAATGTATATACAACTCGTCTAAACATCAACCCAACAATGTTAGATCTGTAAATTTGCTTTCGCAAATTTTTGGTTCTTCCCTCGCCGGGATTCGAACCCATGCTACTGTGATATCGTGACACCAAATCGCCTGCACTGCAGCCGTCCCGCTAGACCACACGACCACCTGGGCTCTCAAAAAAAGAGCTTTCGGTGGCCATATGTTACCTTTCCACGTCAGTTTTAATCTAGCGGCGTACTACAGTACATGATATATGAGGCATGAAGATATATATATATATACAACTCGTCTAAACATCAACCCAACAATGTTAGATCTGTAAATTTGCTTTCGCAAACTCAGACGTACTTATATATATATATATATATAAAATGACTGAATAAATAGTCAACGATCAATCTTACAGGGCGATGGATCATGTAATATGATTCTGTACACTACAAAATATAATATATAACAAGTCAAAAAGGGTACAACATCACCATGAAATAACTATAAAATATATAAATATTAGATATTTCGGATAACAGATATCCTTCTTCAATAATAGCACGATGTCAAAATGTCATTTTGACATCGTGCTATTATTGAAGAAGGATATCTGTTATCCGAAATATCTATATTTATATATTTTATAGTTATTTCATGGTGATGTTGTACCCTTTTTGACTTGTTATATATATATATATATATATATATATATATACGAGTCTAAATTGAAAACTACGTTCAAACCTATGACTGCGTTGGATAAAAACCGCAATTTTTTTACGTGTGCATGTCAAACAAATTTCGTTGTAGAAGGGTCTAAAAACAGCACAAACAACATTTCCCAAAAGACCAAAAAAACTACGTTCAAACCTATGACTGCGTATATATATAAGAAGATGTAGTAAGAGTGCCAATGATACAACTCTCCACCCAAGTCTATATTTGTAAAAGAAATTCCTAATAGGTCAAAGTACGGTCTTCAACATGGAGTCTTGGCTCACATCGAGCAGTAAGCTATATAGGGCCCCAACTTAAACGACACTTATTTTAATTATGTACAACCTGCCACGTTGTTGATCAGTTAAATCATTTTTTTTGTTTATCAATTTAATTAGTCGGTTGGTTTTCTCTTTTGAATTGTTTCACACTTTGTCCTGCCGGGACCATTTATAGCTTTTGCTAATTGCGAAAGATTGCATCTATAAATGCTTATATTCTTCCACTTTGGTCTTTACATGTTTATTTGATATTTAATCAATGACAATCATATCACATCTTATCAATTATGTATAGTACCGTACAGTCAGAAGCCTGTAATTCAATGATTGTCTGTGGTCGCTGTCTTTTGTTGTTTTCTTTGTTAAGGGTAGTGATATAATCTTTAATCAAGTCTTTGGATATTTCTGGAAATGATTTACATGTCGAAAGATTGGCCTTTAGTAGTTTACAATATCCTGTCTTTTTTGTCTGAGACTTTTAAACGCCCTTTTGTTGTTAATTTTTTTTCCTTTTGAGTATTTGGTGGATTTAAGTGTCTTTGTCAATAATATCACGTCTATTCTTTAGTTTGAAACTTCGCCTGCAATTCATTTTATCCATTCAGATATGATTTATGTAGTAATTTCAATCAGCACAAAAGGTATTTGGTTTAACAAAAGTTGAATTGATTGCACCTATTAGTGTTTCAATTTGTCATGCCACTTTGATCAAGTTTATAACATAAGGGCATAAACTCAATTGATACAGGTATGAGATGTCATCTTTGTTGTCCCATCAAATTAAAACCCATTAACTGATCTCATCTATTGATATAGTATCATACTTCAAACATTCAAAGGAAGATATATCTTGATAATTGTGAACGATTCATATATTTTCTTACGTTTTACTATTCTAATTGTCCAACTAATGAACGTTAGTTAGAATCACATATCCTTATTGATATGACAGTTGTTGAGTTTAATTTCAACAATTGTGACAGAGGTTTCAGTTGTATAGGTTAATGTATAGTTTTAATGTCACTTGCAGAAAAAATGTGTATTGTACATTTTCACAATTGTTTTTTATTGTTTTTTGTATTGGCACTCGATGAAGATGTTTCTATATATTCATTTTTTAGCTAAGCATTGTTAATGATTGCTGGCAGAAGACGAGTGGAAATAATTATAACATGTTACTAGATGAGGGTTACAAAGTTCCGGTGGGAAATCCTATCACGTCCTGTAATTATGAAGGTCGAATTTATAATGACGGATCAACGTGGATTCCTGTAGGAAATGATTCGTGTTACACATGCACGTGCCAGGTGAGTGTTCCTGTCTAGAATATTGTTGTGCTGACATTGTCCCTTTGTGCAAAAAAGAACTTGTGGTATGATTGTCATTAAGACAACGTTTCATCAGAAATTACACTGTGTAGGAGGTTAGCAACTATATGTGTCAAAGGTCAACGAATGGCTGGCAATAATGGCAAAACCAATACCGAAGAGCAGGCTATACAAGGCTATGAAATGGCAAATGTTATACAAAATCAAACGAAATAACTGACGATCTGATTTATGTTAAGAAGGAACAAACGAAAAACAAAAATGGTATACAGCAGCAAACGACAACCATTTAATATCAGGGAAATGACTCTTTGTTTGTTTTATGTCCAAAACGAATCAATTAAGCATCAGTTGTTGTCCGATATTAAGTGTGGTTTTGTTTATATATTAGAAATAGAAAATGATCTCTGCCTGACTTAAGCGATGTGTTTGAAAATATGTTTTTTTAAGAACAAGAAGTACAGTTATAAGATTGAAACTTCAAATTTAACATCAATCGTCGATTATATCAATTCACTTTTGATTTATTCTGTATTGTATTGTTTATAAAAGCAGACATGAGAGTTAAAATAAACATTAAATATAATTATTTCAGAACAGAGAAATTTATAGATGATTGCACTATAATGCTAAGTTAATGATCAATAGACATTTCAAATGAAAAGTAAAATCACAAAAATACCGAACTCCAAATTCATAACGGAGTCACTAACCCAAAGGCAAATTCAAAATCTCAAACACATCAAACGAATGGATAACAACTGTCATATTCATTTTTCAATCAAAATTTAACCGTTAAAGCACTTCTTATAAATTTATTTTTATATAAATTGTGGTGAGACTAAACACATAAACCTATTAAACAATAAAGGTAAATTTAACGCATATCTTTATCGAAGTTTTTTAGGTTGGTTTCATCATGTGTGAAAAATTATGTATCTATCTACTTAACCACAGCAAATATAAAATTGGGTCAATTGCCAATCAGATACTTTCATTACGTTACTTATGTGTGTTCATTTGTCTTTCGGTTTGTAGGTCAATATATCTTCAAAGCAATAAAAGCGCTATGGCTTTGCTTTTGATTTGTTAGAAACGTGAACTAATTTTGTTTTATGAATTGAAGATCTATATCCATCAGTTCTCCATTGAAAGAGGCATAACATAAAGTCAATATTAATTGTTTATTATCTGCACATATTTAAATTAATAGCTCTTTAATCAGCACCTAAAAGAAATGTTCAAAAATGCATTCCTTACTTAAATGCAATACTGGATTTGTTTCTTGGTTTACATGTGTTTAAGTATGACTTATATTTAATGGCTTAACTATCATTTATTTTTATTGCCCTTTCAGTATGAGTTTTCAATTTAACTATGAACGTAAATGTGTCCCTTGTTCTACCAGCTTCTGTGCGACGTTATCATTTCTTAAGATGCCAAAATTCAATGCATATAATATTTTTGACTTTGAATTTTGTGAAAATACTTCGGTTTCTGACAGATCACGAGAATTTACCTTTTGATGTTCCCATTTAAATTTCGTCTTATAAGTTTTGACTATCGTTTTTTTAAGTACTACATTACAACTTTTTTGTTTATCGCAAATAGTTTCGGTATTGTTTTATTAACATGATCTTTTTTAAGCTTTGTTTCCCCCGATCGATTTACGAGATTTGAACATTGGTTAAACTATTGTCGCCTTCAATCATACCCATATGCTTGTTTTGTGATATACTGTGGAGTCATTTATTTTCGTGCGTACAAATTTTCGTGGATTGAGAAAAGTTTACATATTTGTTGATATATATTTTCGTTGTTTTGTCAACGTCTGCATGCATTCATTTAAAAAAAAAAATTCGTTGAACATTTTAGTTCATGGTTCTCATATACCCTCGTTATCCACGAAAATTGGTATCCAACGAATATGAATGAATTTACAGTATAAACGAAATGACTGCAGGTGCTTTTTCCTTTTACATTGCATTTACTTATAAAATATACTATAACACTGTTTTATAATTTATATTGACGTCAAGAAAAATCTCTGTCTTTTATAGCAACAAAAAATACTGTGTGATGTTGTTGTGTGTCCTGGGCTCAAATGTGAATATAAAGTCAAAGTTCCAGGACTTTGTTGTCCTAAATGTGCAGGTTTGTTTTCATTTCTATTATTGGTTGACTTGTTGTAAAAAAACAATACATAATCAATAGAATTGTTTTTTAGGCAAAAATTTAAATAAGGGTGTATCCAATTTACCATATTCATCCCTGAACCTTTCAACTTAAATTATTTGCATAAAAAAAAAATTAAGTGTAAAAACTATCTTGTATTGTAAAAATATTACTAAAATTGATGGAAATTATAAAAAAATACCAGGTTAAAATACGCTCGTTTCGTCTACAATTTAAAGAATTACTGACAGTGAAATCGAATCAAAACTATTGCAAGGCCAAGTTGCTTATCTTGCAATCAGTTTTAATTGTTTTTTTTTTAAACAATTGTAAAAAAAAAAAAAATTTAGAAAGTCATTCAAGGTATCTTATAAATAATTTGTAGTTTGTATGTTGCAGATCTTTATATGAAAACAATCTTTTAGAAGGTTATGAATCTTATTGACCTAATATTAAAAATCGATTGTTTCTGTCCGTTTTAAGAAGAGAACACGCTGTTTTAAATACAGCCGTTTATTATTAGTTTTTGTGAAAATGGATATTAGATTTATCTCGGTTGGTAATCAGCAAAGATATGGGAAACTGATAATACATGAATAGCATTTGATTATAATTACAGAAAAACCAGACAAAACACGTCTACCATTAACCTCACCTAACAATACACACTCTGAAGGCTCCTGTTATTATGATGGTGATAAACGATGGCATGCTGCTGGAACTAAGTGGCATCCCTATGTGCCACCATTTGGCTATGTCACATGTGCTGTTTGTAGCTGTATGGTAAGACATTTTATAAGTTTAGAAAAAAATATGTGCGCACACCCACACATGCACTGAGACATTTAATTAGGTGATCTCCGATGCAGACCTGACATATTTGAAGTCGATGGAAATAAGAGTGATATTAAACCTTTTTAGCTCACCTGGCCCATCACTTGGCGTCCGTCGTAGTCCGTCGTCCGTCGCCTGTCGTCGTCTGTCGCCGTCCGTCGTCGTCTGTCGTCGTAAACTATTTCAAGAATCTTCTCCTCTGAAACTACTGGGCCAAATACTTCCAAACTTTAATTGAATGTTCCTTAGGGTATCTAGTTTATAAATGTATCCGAAGTTTTGATCTATCAACAAACATGGTCGCCATTTCTAAAAATAGAACATAGGGGTCAAATGCAGTTTTTGGCTTATAACTCAAAAACCAAAGCATTTAGAGCAAATCTGACATGAAGTAATATTGTTTATCAGGTCAAGATCTATCTGCCCTAAAATTTTCAGATGAATCAGACAACCCGTTGTTGGGTTGCTGCCCCAGAATTGGTAATTTTAAGGAAATTTTGCTGTTTTTGGTTATTATCTTGAATACTATTATAGATAGAGATAAACTGTAAACAGCAATAATGTTCAGCGAAGTAAGATTTACAAATAAGTCAACATGACCGAAATGGTCAGTTGACCCCTTTAGGAGTTATTGCCCTTTATAGTCAATTTTTAACCATTTTTAGCTCACCTGGCCCGAAGGGCCAAGTGAGCTTTTCTCATCACTTTGCGTCCGGCGTCCGTCGTCGTCCGTCGTCGTCCGTCGTCGTCGTCCGGCGTTAACTTTTACAAAAATCTTCTCCTCTGAAACTACTGGGCCAAATTTAACCAAACTTAGCCACAATCATCATTGGGGTATCTAGTTTAAAAATTGTGTCCGGTGACCCCGCCAACTAACCAAGATGGCCGCCATGGCTATAAATAGAACATAGGGGTAAAATGCAGTTTTTGGCTTATAACTCAAAAACCAAAGCATTTAGGGCAAATCTGACATGGGGTAATATTGTTAATCAGATGAAGATCTATCTGCCCCGAAATTTTCAGATGAATCTGACATTCTGTTGTTAGGTTGCTGCCCCTGAATTGGTAATTTTAAGGAAATTTTGTTGTTTTTGGTTATTATCTTGAATATTATTTCAGATAGAGATAAACTGTAAAAGGCAATAATGTTCAGCAAAGTAAGATCTACAAATAAGTCAACATGACCAAAATGATCAGTTGACCACTTTAGGAGTTATTGCCCTTTATAGTCAATTTTTAACCATTTTTCGTAAATCTTAGTAATCTTTTAGAAAAATCTTCTCCTCTGAAACTGCTGGGCCAAATTATTTGAAACTTGGCCACAATCATCATTGGGGTATCTAGTTTAAAAATTGTGTCCGGTGACCCCGCCAACTAACCAAGATGACCGCCATGGCTATAAATAGAACATAGGGGTAAAATGCAGTTTTTGGCTTATAACTCAAAAACCAAAGCATTTAGAGCAAATGTGACTGGGTAAAATTGTTAATCAGGTGAAGATCTATCTGCCCTGAAATTTTCAGATGAATTGGACAACCTGTTTTGGGGTTGCGGCCCCTGAATTGGTAATTTGAAGGAAATTTTGCTGTTTTTGGTTATTATATTGAATATTATTATAGATATAGGTAAACTGTAAACAGCAATAATGTTCAGCAAGGTCAGATTTACAAATAAGTCAACATAACCAAAATGGTCAGTTGACCTCTTTAGGAGTTATTGCCCTTTAAAGTCAATTTTTAACCATTTTTTCGTAAATTTTATATATTTTTTTTATTAAAATCTTCTTCTCTGAAACTGCTGTGCCAAATTGATCCAAACTTGGCCACAATCATCTTTGGGGTTTCTTGTTTAAAAAATGTGTGGCGTGACCTGGCCATCAAACCAAGATGGCCGCCACGGCTAAAAATAGAACATAGGGGTAAAATGCAGTTTTTGGCTTATAACTCAAAAACCAAATAATTTAGAGAAAATCTGACATGAAGTAAAATTGTTAATCAGGTCAAGATCTATCTGCCCTGAAATTTTCAGATGAATTGGACAACCTGTTTTTTGGGTTGCGGCCCCTGAATTGGTAATTTTAAGGAAATTTTGCTGTTTTTGGTTATTATATTGAATATTATTATAGATATAGGTAAACTGTAAACAGCAATAATGTTCAGCAAAGTAAGATCTACAAATAAGTCAACATGAACGAAATGGTCAATTGACCCCTGTAGGAGTTATTGACCTTTGTAGTCAATTTTCAATCTGCTTCCTTTGTTTAATATTCACATAGACCAAGGTGAGCGACACAGGCTCTTTAGAGCCTCTAGTTCATAAATCTTAGTGATCTTTTACAAAAATCTTCTCCTCTGAACTCTGAAACTACTGGGCCAAATACTTCCAAACTTTAGCTGAATGTTCCTTAGGGTATCTAGTTTATAAAATGTATCCGAAGTTTTGATCTATTAACAAACATGGTCGCGATTGCTAAAAATAGAACATAGGGGTCAAATGCAGATTTTGGCTTATAACTCAAAAACCAAAGCATTTAAAGCAAATCTGACATGGGGTTATATTGTTTATCAGGTCAAGATCTATCTGCCCTAAAATTTTCAGATGAAACAGACAACCTGTTGTTGGGTTGCTGTCCCTGAATTGATAATTTTACGGAAATTTTGCTGTTTTTGTTTATTATCTTGAATATTATGATGGATAGAGATAAACTGTAAACAGCAATAATGTTCAGCAAAGTAAGATCTTCAAATAAGTCAATATGACCAAAATTGTCAATTGACCCCTTAAGGAGTTATTGCCCTTTAAAGACTTTTTTCACAATTTGTTCATCATGTTGACTTACTTTAAAAAATCTTCTCCTTGGAAACTGCTGTATCAATTTCAGACAAACTTAGGCTAAATGAGTTTCAGAGTATCTAGTATAAATTTTATATTTTATTTCCTTGTATGTCAAGAAACATAGCTCCTATGGCTAAAATAGAACATAGGAGAAAATGATTATTTTCTTTGGCTTTTGAAGAAAATAGGACGATCCAAAGAACATTTAAATAAATTGAAAAGCCAAAATAATCATTGATGAGAGATTTAACCAAAAGAATTAAGGTGAGCGATTCAGGCTCTTGAGAGCCTCTTGCTTTCATTAACTAATAAAGTCAGAGTATCCAAGTAACGCTTCAAATAATACAATAATTCTTAGTGGCAACAGCTGTGCTCAATCTCCTTTCAAATAAATAAACAGACAAATAGACAAATAAACAAAAAACAAACACAGCACTATGGGTATGTTCAACATTACATTGTTTTTATGAAGCAAATACCATAAATACAAATTATAAATCGGAAATAAATTTGATGAAATATTAATTACCAATGACGTTTGCACACATAATACTCCGAATTTCAGTGTAAAAGAAACATAAGAGATACCAAGAGGACATCGAAACCAATAAGTCGACAACACCACAGCATCAGAAAAAACAAAAAAAGAACAAATGACAAAATCAATGTACAGAAGACAAACACAGGAAACAAAAATCTGAGCAACCAAAAAAAAAACCAATCCCTGCTCTTTCGTGTCACAATTAATAAGTTGAATGTAAACTGTTTTTTTTACACAGACAGATGGTAGTTATGATTGTAAAAGATCTCCATGTCCGGCATTGAATTGTTCTAAATCCGAGGCAGTTCGTATCAAAGCAAATGATTGTTGTCAGGTTTGTCCAGGTGAATATATTATATCGCATTTTGAATGTTTTTCTAAAGGTTTTTACAGATAAAAAAACAATTCTTACTCATTTGGCCAAAGAATATGATGAATACAACTTTCGCTAATCCTGTTTATAGTGTCATCTGAAACCGCGTAAATCAAAATGTCGTCGTAAATGTTTAATAGATTGAGGTACTGTTTTTTATTCTAAAATACAAAAGTGTTAAAAAAATTGTGAATTTAAAATGAAATTTCCTTTTCAATTTTTTAAAATCTACATGCGCTAAACCTAATGCAATCATTCTACTGTGGATTATTATTCGTTAATTACGAAATTTCGTGAAAATTGTGGATACCCGAGATCCACGAATTATAATGTCTAACGAATGACAATTTTCTATATGAATTTAAGCAGAATATGACCTATCGATGTAGATGTAATTAAATATCCACGAAAATGGCAGGTTTCCTCAATCTACAACAATTGGTTCCCACAAAAAAAAATACATCCATGGTAACTAATGTAATTTTGTAGTATTTCTTTACAATTACGTTTTTCACGAATCATTAAAATACCTTTATCTTTCTATTTCAGATAAACAAACTCTTGTCATAACAAATAGTGAAAACCAAGCTGACCACGCTGTTGCATCAAAAGAAAAATGTATGTTTGTAAAATCCATAGTTGAAAACATTTTAAAGTAAAAAAGAGGCGAATTGTGAAATACAATGATTTTAGCTCACATGACTGCAGGCTTTAGGGACAATAATTGGAAACGATCAGCATTTTTTTTTTAGAACTTACATCTCAGATATGCAACATGATTAGTTTTAAATAATTCAAAAGGTAGTGTGTGTATAGGCAATAACTACAATCATACCTACTTTGTATTATAGCTTGTAAGTTTGGAGACGAAGTTTTTCCGCATAGAGCGAAATGGCACCCTAAACTGTCTGATAATGAAGAAGTAGCGTGTGTGAAATGTAGATGTAAGGTTAGAACAATTTTATATTTTATTAGAGACTATTGTTAGGAAACAATCTTTTTTTAGTTTCATAATTTAAATATAATTATATTTTCATTATCTGAAGCGGTGTGCTATTGCTTTTGCAGTTCATTAGATTAAAAGAGATCAATTACACATTGTTAAAGCACGATACAAAAGTTTTAAGAATGTAATAGTAAGAATGAAAGAATACATATTGTTACTTTTATTTTCTTGATTTACAGAATGGGAAAGTAAAATGCAGGCGGAAGAAATGTACACCTGATGATTGTAGGAGAACAAAAAACAAAAATGTAGAGAAATGTTGCCAATGTCCAGGTGGGTAAAATTATTTCACTGTTGTTATACTGATTGTAGATTGAAGTAAAAATTGTAAAACACGAAATATAACTAGTGTATGTATAACACATCAGTTAATAAATGAACTCATCATAGATACCAGGATTGAATAGTATATTCATGCTAGACGCGCGTTCGTCCACAAAAGAATCATCAGTGACGTAAGAATCCAAAAAAGTTAAAAGGCAAAATAAAGTACGAAGCTGAAGAACATTGATGATCAATTGATTAAAATCAACTTTACTATCGAGGTTAAAGTTAATCAATGAAAATGATTTGAATGAAATGACATCTACTCCAATTAGAAGAATGTCGTTGCATCTCTGGATTGAAAATAGTACAAATCACAAAGAGAAAACCATACATTTTATATCGCAGATATAGAGTAACTAAAATTCAAATTTAAAAGAAAATATACAATTTAATGATATAAACATGAGACGAAATCTTAATCATTAATTCATATAGTAACGAAATAACTAGTCTGCAACCACTGTTAAAGAATTTTTGCATCGCGTGTGTCTTAAGTAGAGGATAGCGAGACATAAGAATTGCTTTTCTTGTGTGGGTCAAGAATTGTTAAGTTTTCTGCTGAAGTTAATTTGATCATGTTCCAATGAATTAAGTTATAAGCAATGGTACTGTCCATCAGATATACCTCTCTGATATATACACTCTGAATTATATGCAGATAAACGAAACATATCTCAGTATCAAATATGTCATCGGGTTAAAGCATTCTTTCAACGACAATAAAGTTTAAATTGCAGATTTTTAAAACGTGGCTCACTCCAATTTAATTTGTTTAGGCTAACATCACCTTTGTGTTTTTTTTCCATCTAAAAATACATTAAATGATAAAATGACAACCACGTGATTAAAACTTAACATGGTTTTTTTAGGTTCTCACAGGAAAAGTAGAGGCAGAAGTAAAGGCAGCAGATAATAGTACCTTTCATTATTTGTTATCTATTTATTTTTACATTCCATTTTTACTCATGTTAATATTTTTACATATTTGTTTGAGTGCTTGTTTCATTATGTATAAATATGTTATCATAAAAGAATGTGATATTTTTGTATGTTCCATGATTGCTGGATTTGTGTAAGACACATCTCACTTGAAAACGTTAATTTGTTAACTGTGTTTGAATCAAGACACTGAGGGTATTTTTGTTTAGTACACAATGGAAATATGGTTGAAATGTGTGCATTTTTCTCATATTTTGCTGTTAAATATTATACTTTGAACATTTCATTCAATAATTGTGCTATCAATGAAACATTCAGATATTTTTGTGCAGATCTGATATTGTTCAGCATGGAATAATATTTACAGGGAAGTTGATTGTTCGTGTTCTGAATAAGGTGGTACATAACACTACAGGAAGCCACTTCTGTAAAATTCATCTAAACGTTTTAATCACCTTCAATATTTAAGGAAAATTAAACTTCTCAATGCTAAAGATTAATGTCAAACCGCTAAATATTCAATGAAATATAATCTTTAAAGTGTGAGGTTCAATGTTTTTCAAAATTTCTATATTTTTGTGAAAGGGTCAAGGTAAATATGTTGTCAAAATATTATGAAAATTAAAAGAGTCAAATTATTTTTTCAACCTGTTTGTACCACCTAAATAATAACATTTTAAGACTACAAGAACAACATATTTGAATGAGTTTGATTTCCTTATTTTTGAGAGAGACGCTAACGAATCATTTGTTGTAAGATATTATTTGATTTGGCCTGAACAACCAACATTTTATGTATTAAGAAAGTAAAAGATGTATTTATCCTTTTAATGCAGTCGCTTCAGTTATTATTTTGCTACACATCTGATCTCTCTCCTTATGTTTAATTCTCATATAATAATTGATAAACGTATGACAAAAATTTGCTTACCTGAATTATGATTGCTTGTCTTATTTCTGTTTTGTGTCAGTATTTTATGTAAATATTGCTATTTATTATAAGATGTAAATCCGACTGATAAATGATATTTTCACACACCTGAATGCTTTAAAGAAATTAAAATAAATTGTACTTAATACTGTTTTATTATTATTATTTATAAAGAGTTAAGTAATGTATTGCAAAAGCTCAATATTAGGATATTTCAAATCTGTTCAGTCAAATGTTACCTTTTGTCGACTAAAAATGTTTTAACCATGCATTTCAATCCTAAACTTTGTTCTTTCGTTCGTAAAGAATAGAGACATATGAAATAATTTTCAACCCCCCCCCCCCCCCCCTCACTAATAAAAACTAATACCATATAGTCAGATATAAAAAGATATGAAAGGGTATCATATATGAAACGAAAAAAAACCGACTGGCTTAATACAAAAATCCAATAATGAAAAAGTTTGCGTGGAAGACAGAAAAGAGGGACGAAATTAAAGATACCAGAAGGACATTCAGACTCATAGATTGAAAATAAACTGAAAAACCATGGCTAAAAAACAAAAAGACAAATAATGGTACACAAGACACAACAAAGAAAACATAAGACTAAGTAACACGAACTCCGTCAAAAACTGGGGCGGATCTTATGTGCTCCGGAAGGGTAAGCATATCTTGTCCGGATAAAAGAACGGGACTGTAGAAATTAGAAAATAATGGCAGTAACTTCAACACAGGTTCCTTAATTGGTTAGAACTTTCATATATATATATACAAAGAGGAATGCGAGTTAAACATTTTTAAATGTGGTCAATCCTTTTTCTAAACAATATTTTGAATTCAAAGGTAAATATTGTGAACTAACTTATTTATAGAACAAACGATTCCGAGCGGGTTAAATCATACATGGGCTTCACAACAAGTATTTGTCTCATTAAACAATTACCACAACTTTATACGGCAGTTACGTTTATATGCAAACAACATGTAAAAATACAATACTTTATTATAATACACAATAAATATACAACACAGTTTATTTACACAGGAATACGCAAATAAATAATAACAAATGAACAACCAACGTTAATGTGTTTGAATCGCCGATCGAGCTATATTTAACAGGGGAAACTACGATCTATAAATAGGACAAAGTATATATTTAGATCCTGATGCGGAGATCAGGAAAATATACTATAGTGTGTAAAATGTATGCTTTTTACCTTTTATAAAATATGTAACAAGTTAAATACCAATCTTCATATTCTTCAATCTGTACAACAGCTTCAATCTTCAAAACCATATAAACAATTGCTGGGCGGAAGTTGACGTCAACAATGGGAAAGTGAAAGTACGGGAATAAATATAACGTTACGTAGTGTAAATTGTACTTTCACAACAGTAAACAAGAATGTGTCCATATTACACGGATGCCCCACTTGCACTATCATTTTCTATGATTAGTGGACCGTGAAATTGGGGTAAAAAACTAATTTGACATTTAAATTTGAAAGATCATATCATAGGGAACATGTGTAGTAAGTTTCAAGGTGATTGGACTTCAACTTCATCAAGAACTACCTTGACAAAAAACTTTAACCTGAAACTCGCACAATCATTTTCTATTTTCAGTGGACCGTAAAATCTGGGTCATAAATCTAATTTGGCATTTCAATTATAAAGATCATATCATAGGGACCATGTGTACTAAGTTTCAAGTTGATTTAGACGGACGGACGAACAAACGAACAGACCAGAAAACATAATGCCCCTCTACTATTGTATGTGGGCCTTCAAAATAGGACAGGAATTACAAAAATGGGAAACCATTTAGGAGTAACACGTCCAAGTTATTCTTAAGAATTAACGAAGAAATTATATATAAATAAATGAAATGCGAGATTATGGATTTGTGTTTCAACTCTAAACCTTGGACAGTGATGAAACAACGCGACATAAAAAAAACCTAGGAAAATCAGTTTCTAGTAATTTGATCTATAATTTGATGCTCCACACAATTTACCGATCTAGGAGTGTATTCTAAATTCATCTAAAAGCCCAATTTCAACATACATGTATACTAGTCATCAAAAGAAACAATACAAGGCTTTTTTCGAATTTAAAATGAAGTTTTCCGATTATACGACCAATATTGAAGGTGGTTATACTTAATGACCACGGAAATATAAGTCCGTTTACAAAAAAAAAATGTTTGCTTTCATAACGTCATTTGGCTAAATTTGATTTTTTTCATAAAACGACAATTTTGAAAACAGTAGTTTTAATTAATGATGCCAACCTCTCATTTAAAGATAAAGAAAATGTTTGCCATCAATTCGTTTTTTTAACATCATACAGTGTCTTCGTTTATTTGTAAAGCAAAGTTCGGCCCCACATGAAATCGTTAAAATGTATACATTATCAATTGATTTACCATAGACAGTACGTATAAATTGGATTTCATTAAACGGTATCAATTTTAAAACTTATCCAAACGATTCCAAAATTACAGTGTTGTTGTTTCCCTATCTAAAGCATTGATTTGAGACGTCAAGATTTTTTTTTGTTCATTGCATTTCTGAGATTTCAAAAAACACTTTTTTTTACAAAAAAAACCCCCCACAATTCTTCAACCCATTATTTACAACATGAACATAACTTGTTTAGCAACAATTTTAAACATTGAAAATTGATTAAGTACTTTGAAAATTGTGTGTCGATTTTTTATCCAATCTTCCGCAAATATAATTAGCACCCTATGATCGTTTATACGGAATTTAGTTACTTTCTGAAAGGTTTCTATTTTCAGTATCATATGTGCACACATCACAAATAAGAGATTTTTAGAATAGCGTACGAGTAAATCATTTTGTTTTATATGTAATCTTTTTTTGATTAATTTGATTCCAAAGTCGTGTACTGTTTCTTTGGTTGACTAGTATATAAATAAGTATTTTTTCAGAAAAATTCATAAGATCATCCATGACGGTATAAAAAACCCCTTTTAAACAGACCACTAAAAGTATAATAATGTGCTGTACAAATATTAATATCGACAGAATGTAGGACCAGGAGTGTTCAGAAACGAATAGCAATATATACTGATTATCGTCTGAAATACCCTGGGCTTGGTCCTTGTGGATTCATTTAGATGTCTCCTCTTGTTAACCGCTTTCAAAATAGGTTTATGGGTTTTTAAATCGAAAATGTCTATTTCGTCAACCTCGAATATGACATTTGATGTCTAACAGAAAGTCGGTTATTAGACTAAGGGATAACTACAACATCAGAAGGCAAAAACTCATCTTCAAACATTAACTGCAAAGAATATAAAAACGTGCACTTGCTGTTATTGATTTATTTGATATTGTTATTTCAATTTTTCAAGCCTTTTGGCAATAAAATTTGAAAGAACATATATATACGAATTGTAATAGGGGCTTGTCTCAATAGTTTTTGACTAGCATATTTTTAATGACTATCACTTCAGTCATTTTGCATAAACAGTTTAACAACACTTAGAAGAAGAGGAGTTTTTATTCTCACAAACAATATTATAGAGAATTTATAAAGATAAGAAATTCAAGAATATGTAATACATGTGTGTATAAAATACAAAATACGTTTTATTCTCATTAAGACATATTATGTTTGCTAAAACATATAACAAAAATAATCAATAAAAATTATCACGACTTAGACAGCCCTCTCAAAAATGTAATGAGGTATAATTTATACATGTAAGGCCATTTTAAATCTGAATTCGATGAATATAAGTGAGAGGTTAAGCCAGCTATAAAACCAGATTCATCTGGACATTTTCTACGTAAGAAAATGTCTTTACCAAGTGAGGAATATGACAGTTGTTATCCATTCGTTTGATGTGTTTTGGCTTTTGATTTTGCCATTTGATTACGGACTTTCACTTTCGAACTTTCATCGGGGTTCATTTTTTTGTGATTTTACTTTTTTTTCACAATTTTTTGAATAGATAAACCAAGAGCTGCGTCAAAATACTAACATACTTTACTATATGTGTTCTTCATAAACGTTGAATTCTTCGAGCAGTATGCAAATAAACTCATCATAGATACCAGGACTAAATTTTGTATATACGACAGACGCGCGTTTCGTCTACAAAAGACTCATCAGTGACGCTCGAATCCAAAAAAGTTAAAATGGCCAAATAAAGCACGAAGTTGAAGAGCATTGAGATCCAAAATTCCTAAAAGTTTTGCCAAATCCAGCTAAAGTAATCTAAGCCTGAGGCTAGTAATTATTCTTTGAATAAAAGAGGAATTTTTCGTTTAATCGAATAAATTAACGAGATCTTAAGACGGAGCAAAATCTATTTTTCATCTAGAAGGTGAACTCGGATATATGCATAAATGGGCATTCAAAGAAAATATAAAATGTATCTGAATTCAAACAAATGGAAGTTTTCAAAGACCTTGACTGGCTAAACAGCCCTCGCACGGTCGGATAATCTAAGTTGGTCGGTTGCATCAATAGCTTTGGAAATTTATCCTTAGACTACTAAAGATAGATGTCCTAGAGTTAAATGCTTATGTCGAATTCAAGTTAAAATGGTATATTCCTTACGTTCTTTAACATACTTTTTTTATTGGGACTTTAATTTATGTAATATTTTTCGTAGGAAATACTTAGATTTGGAGATGGAACCCTGATGTTCAATTATGTTATCGATTTTCTTCTTTTATCCTATAGAAGTGGAACAATATTTTTTGGGGTACTTTTTCTAGAGTGTATACATACATACTATTAGTTGTTACATGACGTGGTATTATTGATCATACTCATAAATAAAAAAAGAAGAAAAAGACATATACACAAATAATAGTATACAAGACACAACATACTAAAACTAAGATTAAGCAACACGAACTCCGCCAAAAACTCGGGATATACTGATAATTACAGACAACGCTTCCAAAACAAACCACACCTTTCTCTGATGTCATAGTTAGGCAGGCCAGTAACAATTCTTACATCTCCGCGCTAATGTTTTCCTTGAAATTCAGTATTTGACATCTTAAATAAATAAACTCAATATAGAAATATTAATGATATATTCCAATTAAGAGCGCTATTATACAAAACAGTAGTACCACTAGCACATTTAATATATTTTTTGTAAAATTGTTTTCAGTGAGAAATTCTCTTCTCTGTGTTATACCGAATTCTGACGATTTACTGGAAGACATGTTCCCAAACAGGAAATTCGTTATTCGTCGAAGAACTGGGAGTCTGATCTCTTCGCTTACTTCTAAATTAAAAGAAATATTATGAATGATAATAATTATTCTAATAATGATAATTGTAAGTTATAGGTTAATCCTCGTCATACTCGTGCTCAAAAGGCACTAAGTATAGGTGTCACATGTGGAACTTGATCTGCTTACCCTTCCGGAACACCCGAGACCCTCTGTTTTTGGTGGGGTTTGTGGTGCTTTGTCTTTAATTTTCTATGTTGTATCTGATGTACTATTATTTATCTGCTTGTCTTTTTCATTTTGAGCCATGAGTTTGAATGTCTGGCATATTTCATCCCTCTTTTATGAAAGAAACAGTTAAATTGCTGCATCTGTCGCTTTTTGTAACATCTAGATGTAAACAATACCTTTAGGACCTATTTATTATCCTGATTTTTTTTTTGATTGAGGATTAGATAAATAACATAAATGATATGCTTAATTATAATTATGTAAGTAAACACATCATAGATACCAGGATTTGTTTTTTTTTGGAATACGCCAGATGCGCATTTCGTCTACACAAGACTCATAAGTGTTTAAAAAAGTTTAAATAAAGTACACAGTACGAAGTTGAAGAGCATTGAGGACCGAAATTCCAATAGTTTTGCCAAAAACAGCTAAGGTTATATATTCCTGAGGTAGAAAATCCTATTAAACCACAAAAATTAACTGCCCGTGTTTTCTATCTTTTTCAGTAACTGCAATTTTTAATTTTGTTCTAGAAAAAAAGGTGACGACTATAAAATATAAATGTTTCCCTTTTGGCAATAATATAATAGTTTGAGGAGTAAAGACATAATATTGTACAAACCTTTTTGTCTTGAAGCATACTTTGCAGATGTTGATTTGTTCTCGCCATCTGACATGTCTGAATTAACTATATCCATTGGAGTAGAAAATTCAGTCGTGACTGTTTGATCTGATCGCTTAATATCGTACTGGTTTGGTCTTATTCTTGTCCACCAAGTGCAGCCTTGTAGCTGTATGGATAGATAGATTTACTTATTTATTTCTGATAACAAAGCACTTGATATAACTTATGAACACAGTTTATAAGAGTAATATGCCGGGTTTCACATGTAGAGCATGATCTGCTAACCCTGCCAAAACATATGAGATCACTACAGGTTTTTGATTGGATTTAGTGTTGTTCAGTCGTTAGTCTTCTATTTTGTGTGTTTTGTACTGCTGTTCGTCTTATGCGTATGAATATCCTGTTGGTATCGTTCGCCTCTTGTTAACTCTAAATGAGGATTTGAAAATATATTAAAAGTATAATAAAAAACAACAATTGTAGTTTCTTCCGTATATGTTATGCTGTTCGTAAATTTGAAAACAAAGTTAAAATTTACATTTCGATATATTCAGCAATCACGTAGTCAATCAAATGTAAAATAAGCATCATTTTAATAAGACGTTCTTTGAAAAGACACACGTGGATAATTATGAATGTATGTTTGAGCTGTTTTGAACATACTCTCACGTCATATGCTTTTCATATGAATGCGCTACGAGACTTCATAGAACGATAATGTTAGAAAATAATCATTTTACGTGAAAATGAACGATTGTATAAACGAATATTATCATAACAACCCACATTTACTAAACAAAAAAATGAACATAGGAAATAATCATTTGTATATATTTTGCCAAAATTGAAAGATTGTGTTCTTCTGGTTATTTTTCCATACCTCTGTGTCAGTACGTCTGTTACTTTTTGTAACGAAACTAATGGTGATGATTAATATGATAGTGATACTATTGATAAGAACACCAAAGTACAAAAAATGCACTTTGGACAGCAGAGCTGGTCTTGTATCCTGTTCTCCACAAGCAGGCTCAGGATATACAAACATTAATATAAGACGAGCAAGTCCCATACAATTTGCAAGAATCAAACCATAGAAGCAACCCTATAATGTAACATGTAGGATTTATATATTTGATCCCTTCTAGACTTTTTCTTTGTTGTGTTATATTTGTTATTTCTCATTATGTGTATATTTGTTATTTCTCATTGTGTGTATATTTGTTATTTCTCATTATGTTTATATATGTTTTTTTCTCATTTTTAGCTTTGGCATTGTTTGTTTGTCTCTGATTTGTCAGATACAAAATTATTTGGTAACTTTCAGCTCCCTTTTTATTTTACTTGTGTCGGTGATCTTTCGCAACCTTATGAATAATAGTCGAGATAAAAGGTTGTAAAAATTTTACAACAGTTCATTAAAAAATATATTATTGATTATCAGATGGAGTAATATTTGACATGAGTTAAATAAGGATGTTGGAATGTGTGGATGTTGGGTTCCATTTTTATTTTCAATTAATTCCTGATTTGATTGTGTTACATGTATATTATGTTTTTTTGTTATCTTTTACATGATATAACTGAAAGAAAAGATAAATTCGAAACCAACAATTGTTTTTTCAAGCCAGGTGGCTCCTTGATGTCATATTTTAGAGGCTGTATTTTTACACTCTTAAATTGGTCACTTGTTTCACCAAAATATCATACACTCAGTCAGTAAATTCAAATGCACATACAAAATAGTTCAAATTGAAGAGCATTTTCTGTGTTGAAATGATATATAATTTATATGTTCATAATTATAGGTTCAACAAACGTTAAACATTTCGAATTCTAAGGTTCCATTCACTGTTTTTGACAAAACCTTGCGAAATGTTTGGTCACCCATGCTCTTCAATTTTGACTTTTTTGGTTTCTGTAACTTTGTTTATTTCGGCGTCACTGATGAATCTTTTGTAGAAGCGTCTGACCTACACAGTTATCTATGAAGAGTTTAATGTAAAATATGTAGGGAAGGTCACTCTGATGTCTTGATTTACAATGTTCATAACAATGTGTGATCAAACAAAATTTACACACCTCAAACATGGTTTGTCAATTGGGTACAACTATATAATGTGAATGACATATATGTTATAAGGAAACAAATGTATGTCTATTCCTAGAATGAACACTGTAATATTAAAATACCTGTTCGGTTGCGCCTTTCCAAAATATAGACAAAAGAAACATCATGCCGATTGGATATGCCAAAATACTATCTACTGCATTTATGTAAGCAAAAATCATTCCGCCTTCAGCAGCTTTTACAAGAGGTAAAAACAAGATACTTATGCCACACATGAGTGTTACAAACAGCCTGATAAATATACAATATTTTTTTAGGATAAAAAAAATGGAATGTGCATGGTCTACAAATTAAAAAAAACACACAAATCTTGGTCTTCTTTTATTATGTTGATTTAAAAACCTATTCAACTTGAGATAGAAGTTAAAGGTATAATGTAGCTTAAAATGTAACAAGTTGTTTATATTTCTCCGTGATCATATTATTGATATACTAGTAGCAAAAACATTCTTATCTTTACCTTAAAAAAAAAAAAAACCTCCTGTATCCATTCGCTCTCTTTAAAGAAATAATAACAAGTTTTCGAAAAAAAAATTCCGCAGTGTTGTTATTACGTTGATGTATTGTATAAATCTGTTTGAATAGCCCCTTTTCAAATCATTTTTATTTTAAATCCTACAAAGAGAAATAACACATTAAGTCGTTCAAGGAGTACCGCTGCCTTATAAATAAGACATATTGCAGAACTATGTTTATTTTTATCGTTGATACTTGACGCTGTCAACTATTTTGCAGTTAAGTAAATCAGTTATGCACTTACGATGTACGAACAACTATCATTATATTGCAATACTAATGATGTTCTAAACAAGGTATAAATTACTGTCGTACAAGTGAGAGGTTTAGCTTGCTTTAAAAGCAGATTGATTCCTTATGTTTAACGAACAATGCATACCTTCCTACAATAAGTAACTCTTTTTCTCCTGCTGCATGTCGTATTTTCTGCCATACATCAATAGTAAAGATAGTGCTTGCACTGTTAAATATTGAAGTAAGGGAACTCATAATAGCTGAAAGCATCACAGCAATCATAAAACCACGTAGTCCTGAAACATTCATATAACCACATTTTAATCTATTGTCATATTAACATATACAAATGTTCTTGCATGATACAAAATGGTAAACGGTAAGATGCAAATTAAGTGTATGTCAGCTTATAGGCTTATACACAACGTCATAATTTGTTTAAGCTGTTCTGATAATTCCCATGTTATTAACAGATATTATTTAATACCCCCACCCCTCAAACAAAAGCCCCAATAATAGGAATTTGTTTAAAACACAATTTCTAAAAATTCAATGCTAATTTATGATATATGTTTAGTTAAATAATTCATTTTCAAAAATAGTTGCTTGAAAATGCTATCATTACCAATAAGTGTCAGCTCATTTTTATAGTAGAACATTTATCAAATTGAAGATCACAAATGAAGATTGTGAAAGAGGGGCGAAATATTACAGAGGGACATTTAGCGAAGCAACATGAAACCCACTAAAAACTGGGGTTGATCTCATGTTTTCCGAAAGGTTAAGTAGATCCTGCAGCGACTAACCCCACTTACTTCATGACTGCCTGATATTGAACAATCGTTAAAACTGGTCATTTTTTTTTATATTTAAACCATTATTAAAAGCAATTAGTTTAAAGCCCAATTCTGCCGGGACACGGTTGCGTATATATAGATCCGATACAGCCAAGCTGACATCCTACAGGTGCAAGGGTTTCTAATGCCAGTAGGAACGAGACCAAAAGTAATCATATATCTAGTCATCAGTCACCTTTAAAGTCCAGTTTCATGCTTGTACTATTTTTATAATATTGATACGTTTTAGATTAAGAGTTACCTAACTTGATAACTGAGTAATAATTATATTTCTTGATGACTACATGAGATAAATGTGTTATGGTAACCACTAAGTCTTCTTAAAAGCCCCTCCATAAATAAACCATTCTGTTACTTAATGATACCGATATATCTTTTGTTCTTACCAAACCACTTGTTTTTCACTAAGAGCACATGCTAGCTTAATATGCTACATGATTTAGAAAAAAATGCATTTTTTTTAAATGGCAGCATACAATCAATTAAGATTTTGAGGTCTAGTCATGATGTAATCAAAAAGCAAAATAATTATCATGTATAATAAGAAACTAACCATTTGGTAAAATTTCCATAACAAGCTTAGCATAAGCGATATTTGAGCACCCAACTTCATTATCACACACATTTTTACACACTACCGTGTCTGCACAACCAACCTCATCTGATTAAAAAATATAAATAATAAATCAATCACAAAAAAATCTGAAATATCTCATTAATTAAAACAAATAGGGGTATATGTAAAAAAAAGAAAAGAAAACCAATAACAAAAATAACAAAAGCACACCAAGAAGACATCCATTGTTTTAATATCTGTAGAATCAAACTTTACCTGAAAGTGCCGTACATTATGTTTACTGAACGGACAAATGTTCTCATAAAGAACAGCATCATTTCATATTCCTTTATCGGTTAATTAGTTTAACAATAAATTTAACACGAAAGACACACATGTGCTAGTTATGCAAACTGTGGATTCAATATTATTCGTTCGATACCAATTTTCGTGGGTTTAGTGTGTAGAGGTGAACCACGAATTCAAATGTTCAATGAATAATATATTTTCAATAGGCTTTTTATACATATAGTGGCAAAACCACGAAATCAAATATCCAAGAAAATGCAAGTTACCAGCAATAAACGATAATTGATACCCGTCAAAAATAACTGAATCCACAGTACAATGTACCTGTAAATAGGATTCTTCTAATCATTCCAGGAAAAACCATGGTAAAGAGTGGAAGCACCTTCAAGAAACAAGTCATCAGCACACCACCTTTGGCATGAGATATATTTTTAGCAGCTATCGTTCTTTGAACCATCACCTAGAATTTAAGTTCGTTTTATTCACATATACTGCTGAGGAAGACAATTCTAGTTTATGATATTTATAAGACCATTTCTAGATTACAATTAAATCCATCAAAATTAATATATTAGAACTTAAATTTCAGAATTGGTCTACAAAGCAAGCTCTAAAGACTTGGCGAAAGGTTTGTAAATATATAGACCAGCAACAAGAACAGTCGCCTAAATATTTATTTCTTGCAGTGAGAAAATATTCGTTTTATGGTTTCAAAATGTCTGTTCGTAGACACCAGACAGAGGATTTCACAGAAATAGTTTGTATCTCAAACTATCTTAAAAAATAAAGAAAAATTTTGAAACAAAGAAGTAATTTTAAAAATCATTTAACATTGCATTACTATGAAGTTGTCTTATTTGCTCACATCTTTTTTGTTTATGAAATACGGACACATTTTCTTGTCACAAGACTGGAGAAAAACAACTTCTTCTATTTCGAACAGTAATGATTTAGTTCGATGAAGTGTTTTGTAGACTCTTGTGTTTTGTCGTTTTTCGTCTATTGGCGTGATGCTGTCGGCTCGTAAATTTCACTTGTCCCTTTGGTTCTTCTGTCCTTCTTTCAATTACTTTTAAATTCTAAATATTTCAATCTTCAATCTAAATTCGTATATTATTAAAACTGCTATAAAACTTTATTATGCATCAACTTTTCACTGATCAATTTTCTTTAAGATGCATTGATTTCTAAAATTGATATATAAACTCTTACCGGTTGTTTAACTCCACTTTCCGATATATTTTAACTATGAAATAAAAAAAACCCTCCCCAACATTTCTTCAAGTAAAATCCCGAATCTTTGATTTCTATTCTACTGAAAATCGAGTTTGATCGATCTCCAGCGATGATCATACATAATAGATTTATTTCAAAATTCCAATAATTCTATGGCCTTCCCGCTTTACGTAAAACCATATTGATACATATACTTATAAAATACTTGGAATTTATTCAGGCCGAACGTTAATGACTAAATTCCAGCTATACCTGATCAAAGCACCAATACCATATGCATCCAATGGTTGCTTGCATTACAAGTCCTGGCCATGGAAATATTGCCCCATCAGCATCAAGAAACAAATGAAAGGCGTCACTACGAGGCAAACCACATGTTGAATTATCATTCCGTTCACTCGGAATAGCCATCATATATTTTTCCGTCATTGCGTGGTATCCACCAACTTTGTAAAAACCTGTTAGAACGATTTATTTCTGATGATCAACCACTAAAATATTATTATGCAAGTCACATATTTCCGAGATGATCAGAATTTTAGAATAATACAACAATTTTGTAAACTGAAGGGTTTTAGAAACATACCATTAAAGGACTATACAGACAATAATATTGCATTGACTTGACATTTCAACGATATAAGGATGAGGCTTAGAAACGGGGAAATGCGAGGCTGTGCCGAGCATTTTCCCCGTTTCGGGCCGAATCCTTATTTCGTTGATATGTCAAGTCAATGCACTATTATTGTCTTTATACTGCAATCTAAAAACAAACATTGTGAATTGTTGTTTAGTGTGTTAATGTTATTCATTTGATTTGAATATTGGAAAAAATCCTCCTTTCAAAAGGCCTCATATCACACAGGCAGAGAAATATACAACACGATGAAAAACATCATTACACCTGTTGAAAACGCCAATAAATGGTGAACGAATTCGTTGTTTACAGACTTAACTATCAACATAAACATAAAACATAATGATTTAATTATAGGTTGCAAACAAAAAATATTAATAAGTGAAATATGTTTTCCCAAAAATTGTACAAGAAACAAGTTTGAGTCGTTAAACGCATCGTTGTAAAACATTGGAAACTAGAACAGATTGAAGAGGTCGTATGAATAATTAGATATAATTTCGTCAATTTCTATTTAAATATTCACGAGGAAAAGTGATATAAGGTCAGTGACTGTATATGACATAGAAATATACGGTCAACGCATTTTGATAGCTCAAATAGAACGAGTGCAGTATATAACATAATGTTCACGGTGAATTCTAATATTTATTACTTTTAACAACATGACAGCTGACAACAATAAGTGTCAATTAAGAAAGCAATGATGCCATTATCCATACTGTATAAAGTGTAGTCTGATTTTCTGTCATCAGTATCGAATATGGCTAAATTTACCTTTATGGCAGCTTCATTGATTGACAAAGACTTCTGACTATTTTACTGAGGGATCATTACCATTCCTGATGTTATGTTATCATGATACCAATTTTATCGGCGGATTAGGACGACAACAGACGATTTTGTTAAACTCATTTGAGACGTCGACAACATTTTCTTAACATGTCCTGTACCCAGTCAGGAAAATGGCAATTGTATCGTATAGTTTGTTTGTGTGTGTGTTGCATTGTCATTTGTATTTTTGTTCACTTCAGTGTTTCTGTTGTTTCGTTGTTGAAATGTAATATATTGTATTGTTTGTTTGCGTAATTCTCTGACCTGAATGATTTTTCATTTATTTGTACTTTATTCCTGTCATGGTGTCATTTAAGTGTTATATTCATCATTGCAATAAAAGTGCGAGTTAAAACCACCATTTGTCTTTACATGTCTTGTACCAAGTCAGGAACAACTGGCCATTGTTATATTATAGTTCGTTTCTGTGTGTGTTACATTTTAATGCTGTGTTTCTGTTGTGTCGTAGTTCTCCTCCGTAAATATTTGATGCATTTCCCTCAGTTTTAGTTTGTAACCCGGATTTGGTTTTTTTTCTCAATCGATTTATAAATTTCGAATAGTGGTATACTACTATTGCCTTTATTTGAATATTAATATATCAAAGATATACGCAAGCTATGGTCTCACTATTTACCCTCTTAAGAAATTTTGCAGGATGTTGGATCGATCAACAAATGTCGAAGTAGTAAAAAATTATCACTGTAAGATAAATCCCATTAAGTCTCCATTGAATTGAAAGTTCAAAATATGATTTATGTCTTCAATTTATTTTCAATTTTGATCAAAATTGTTATTTGTGATAAAAGATGACCAAACCGCCAAATTTGATTATACCATTAAGCTGACTTAAAAATTTACTTTCAGGAATACTGAAAAAAGTCCAGATAACTTTTGAGTCATTCAAACAATCCATAGATATTTTGTTTGTAATGGCTATAATTAGGAGGATTGATTAAAGATAACCAAGGGACAAATATTTGTATATAAATTACCGATTCCAGTGACTATAAAAGCTCCGATGTTCATTATTAATGATTGTAGTGTGTCTGTAAACATCACTGCTGTCAAACCACCTATAACATAGAAAAACTAGTTAAACTATTTTCTTTATCTCTAAGTTGAATGAAATGTTATATATTCTGTCTCTAAGTTACAAATTAAAGGTAGTTTCTAGATTGCTGTCTGTTCGTTAGTTGTTTCTAATCAATTATCGTTGTTTTTCTTTGAAATTTCGTATATCATATTTCAACGGCTTAGAAATGTCTCTTGTGTCAGAGACTGAGAAGTTAAAATGTATCTATTTGAAAAAAAAAGATTATTTGTATTAGCTCTTTTATGAGAACAAAGTTTATGAGATAAAAAATCAATTTATTACATGTCCGATTCGGTTTTTGTTTATTTCCAGATACTTACGAAATTATCGTATTTATCACTTTTTAGTTGGACCAAAGATTTGTATTTGCTCTTTTAAAATTATCAAAATTCAAAAGGAATCAAAATCTACTTAGATATGAATGTGATATGATTTTAGATTTATACTCGTGTAGACCCTGTGCTTGTTTGTGTATTGCAATCAGTTTCATTATCAAAAGACAATAAAAGTGTTGAAAGACCGACGCTTAAAATGACGCTCCTTTTACATATTAGGCATTGTTGATATTAGGTTTTAGGTGCACAACTATTGAAATTCTCACATTCACCGCATTAGCAATTACAATTTACGTAAATATACTATGAAGTTACCTAAAATCGTATAAAATCCAGTAATGACTAATAATGCAATGATAGATACGTAGGTGTTCCATCCTAGTGACATTTCTATGAAAACAGATCCAGCAAATATACTGACCTATAAAATAATTCATTTTTTGTTGTATATGTTATTTCAAAACAAAAAAATAGTTTTTCTTTATTTTATGTCATTTGTATTTTGTACATAACCCAGTGAATCAAAGTAACTTCAAACATAAGAATAAGAGTATAGAGATCAGTACTTTAGTAGTTGACGTCCGAACGGGAAAGTCTATTTGTTTACGTTCTATGTCATTTTGGGAGTTGCCTCGTTGGCAATTATACCTCATCTGACTATCTTATTCAAACAGAACGTGTAGTAAGAAAACCTAAACATATAAATAGACAGACGTTCGTTTCGTCTACATAAGACTCATAAGTGAAGGTCAGATCAAAATAGTTATAAATCCAAACAAGTACAAATGAAGAGCATAGAGGACCCAAAATTACAAAAAGTTGTGCCAAATACGGCTAAAATAATCTATTCCTGGGATATATTCATGGGATCTATTCCTGGTACCAAACTTAGTACTATTTGCCTATTAGATATGAATATACGATTATAGAATAATGTTGATTTTATAAATGATTCTAGTTTAGCAGGGAATAACTTGCTCTTCAAAAGCACATGTCATTTTGGTCTTGTGTGGAAAGTTGTCTCATTGGCAATCATACCACATCTTCTTCTTTATATGCATACTCTTAAGTAGATTTTCTGTTCCTTTATTGTTTACTAGTAATCTGATGATTTTGATTCTTCCAATGTTACTCTTATACCTATATTGATTTTTAAGTACCAAAACAGCATGCAATATGTACTGGTTGCACCTTTAACCACTTTTTTCTTTTCAAGCCATACTGAGAATATAAAAGAAAAATACAATAAAATATAACACAACAAGCAATGATTTTTGTTTTATTAACGTCACCTCTAAACTTACCGACAGCTTTGTAAGGATGTACATGACTAGAGATATACAACTAAGATACGTATTCAGTCTTTTCCCACCGTGGCGTTTTTGTATAAACTGCGGAACAGTATACACCTTAAGAGAGAGAGATATAATTTACACAAATGTACCCTGACATACAGTATACAGCTGAGATAAGTATTTAGTCCATTCCAATCATGTCATTGTTGTATGAACTGCAGTTCAGTTAACACCATACACATACGAAGATAAATTCATTATGTATGTATTATTGTTTCTTTTGTTTCATCTTTTGACATCGGATTCGGACTTCTCTTGAACTGAATTGTAATGTGAGTATTGTTTGCGTTTACTTTTCTAAATTGGCAAGTTTTGTATGATTTTTAATTTTAGTTTCTTGTGTATAATTCAGAGTTTAGTATGACGTTCATTATCACTGTAATAGTATACATATTTTTAGGTGCCAGCTGAAGGACACCTGAAGGACACCTACGGGTGTGGGAATTCTCGCTATATTGGAGACCCATTGGTGGCCTTCGGCTGTTGTCTGCTCTATGGTCGGGTTGTTGTCGCTTTGACACATTCACCATTTCCTTTCTCAACTCTATTATATATAATATAAAATTGTACAAGAATCACAGGAGATATAATTAATAATACCTCAATTAGACATCAACTTGAAAGATACAAAACTATGTTGTTCAAGACGAGTTTGGAATATGGACCACTTTTTTCTTAATTTTCGTTTGTTTATGTTTTCATATTTTTCGGTACAAATTTTGAAATATTTAAATTTACTTTCACTTATTCGTTGCTCTTTTTCGTACATTATTAGAAAAAAGAATAGGTTGTAAATTTGGATCCACAATAATTATTTTCCACGTGCTTTTATGTGACAGAATGAGTAAAATTCTGACAATAAACATAAGTTTGATAGTCGTTTTTATTAAGATCGTATTTCTATTTGACGTCTCTTGTCGCTGGTGGAGATTTATTTCCCCGAGGGTTTCAAAAGACCAGTAGTCAGCACTTTTTGTGCTGACATGAATTGTCATTGATATGGTTATATTTATAAATTTATAAACATATAATTTTTTTTTTTAAATACTAAGGCTTTTCTACCTCAGGCATAGATTACCTTTAATAGCTGTATTTTGCAAAACTTTTAAGAATTTGGTCCTCAATGCTCTTGAACTTCGTACTTTATTTGGCCTCATTAACTGTTTTGTATTCGAGCGTCACTGATGAGTCTTTTGTAGACGACACGCGCGTATGGCGTTTATTCTAAATTTGGTCCTGGTATCTGTGATGAGTTTATTTACAACATCTGTGTCGATGCCCCTGCTGGTAGAGATTTATTTCCCCGAGGGTATCACAAGCCCAAGCAGTCAGCACATTATGTGATGACATGAATTGTCATTGATATGGTTATATTTATGAATTTACTGTTTACAATTTTTTTCTTTTTTTTTTAAATACTAAGGCTTTTCTACCTCAGGCATAGATTACCTTAGCTGTGTTTTGCAAAACTTTTAAGAATTTTGGTCCCAATGCTCTTCAACTTCGTACTTCATTTGGCCTTATTTACTTTTTTGGATTCGAGCGTCACTGATGAGTCTTTTGTAGACGAAACGCGCGTCTGGCGTATATGCTAAATGTGGTCCTGGTATCTGTTGAGATTATATATAGATAATAATACTCATTTGAAAGTCACAATTATAAATCAAATGCTTTAAAAGAAAGATAATAAGACAACATTATCAACAGTATACGTCGATCAATTGTTAAGGAAATAAGGATGTTAACAATTATCATAGTTAATTGAACACTGGCCAAGCAATTTTAGTATCTTTTAAGCATGGACAAAGATTTTGACAGCATTTCATATTAGATAAAGTGTATGAAGGGCTAGCAGAGCTTGAACTTATATCTAGTAACACAGACATATGAAGATCGTTTAAGTCATTATCGCGACATAGTATCAATATAAACATAAAATAATACTTACACCAGCTGATATATAAACTGGAACAAATATCCACCCTAGCGCTACTATTTGGAAAGTAACCTGAAATAATCGTCTAGTTTTTATACTATTGTTTCTAAAATACCGCCGAAAGACATAAATCAGCATCAATTAGATTACCGTAAATGAATACGGTGTATTCACTGATATTAGTTGGATACCAATTTCGTGGAATTCGTTGGTACAGGGGAACCACAATTTTAAATATTCAATGAAACACACTTTTTAAAGGAAAGAATACTGGCTTTGCCAAAACCACGAATTTAAATACAAAAAATATACAATGTTTCCTCAATCCATTAAAATTAGTACCAACAAAAATAAATGAATCCACAGTATGTTTTTCTCGTATTTTCCAAGAATATAGTCAAATCTTTGAAGAGAATATTTTCCCTTTGTCCGTGCATATTTTATCACTAGATATCGTCGAGTAATCACTTTAGGCTAGGGGAGCGATGGATAACACTGGTATAGGAACCGTTTACGCTTTTTGAATACCTGAATACATTTTGGTATATATATGGAAGTGTTTAACGACCTTGACTGGCTTTTCAGCCCTCGCACGGTCGGTATTTAGTGATGTTTGTGTTTTTATAACCCACCTACGATATTAAAGGGGCATTATGTTTTATGGTATGTGCGTTCGTTCGTTCGTTCGTCCGTTCGTTCCACTTCAGTTTAACGTTTTATGTCAAGGTAATTCTTGATGACGTTGAAGTCCAATCAACTTGAAACTTAGTACATATGTTTCTATATGATATGATATTTCTATTTTTAATGCCAAATTAGAGTTTTTATCCCAATTTCACCGCCCGATGAAGATAGAAAATGATAGTGCGAGTGGGGCATCCATGTACTTGGGACACTTTCTTGTTTTCTTTGTGATGTTTGGGGGACTTGTTTGAGTGTCCTGGACAGAAATGTATACATGTTTTGCCTAAATGAATGCTTTTTGAATATTTGAACATCCTAAGGTTTCAAATATAAGTTTAAGCATTACTGATAAAGTTAAATCCAGAAAGTGCTTTGAACGTACGGAATTGTTGAAGAGTTATTTTACTTTTGATAACACTTGATGGACTGTATGTCCCCGATGATATTTTAAGCTCAGTTTCCTGTACTAGTATTTTGGTACTTTGTTTGAGATGTGTTTTATTATAACTGTTTTTCTAAAATTTTACTCAAAAGATAACTAAGGTTCCAACTCACACAGACATAGTTGTCGGTAAGACGAATTAAACTTGTCTTATTCAAATCCTTGCTATGAAATGTTTAAGGTTAAGAGTTCCAGATAACTTTTGATTTAAAATCTAATAGGTAGCAACAACAATTTAGAATGTCTGTACTACGTCAGGAGTACGACAGTTGTAGTCCATTTGTTTGATGTGTTTTATCATTTGATTTTGCCATTTGATTTGTGTCTTTCTGTTTCAAACTTTTCCTCGGATTTCAGTATTTTTGTTATTTACTTGTTATATACGGGTAAATTTTGATTCTAATGAATGCTTGAGGCGTTTCCTTCAATTTGATATGAAAGATTCATTTTTTTAAATACACCAAATAATAATAATATCATTTGATTGTAATTGCTCTTTTTTTTATCACCAATGTATCCTGCGTTATATCTACTATAAACATATGTTGGCTAAATGAGGATTTAATGTAATGGAAACACGTTTATCACCTATCTTTTATACTAGTATTCAGAAGTTTTCTTCATTAAAATGTTATATATAAAATTAAAAATGTACAACTTTTAAGTTTTGATTCCAAAGTTATATTCAATATAAACCAAAATACCATTAAAGTGGTCAGGATGTCTTCCTTCGATTTAGATTTTGAAGTAGCAGATAACAGTTGGTTATGATCTTTAATGAAATGTGCAAATTTTGAGAGTAGTATGCAATTCATGTGAAAGACTTTTGATGTAAATATAGAAAATGATGTGTTTTTATAGTTACGGCTGTAATTTTCAAAACATACCATGTTTATGCTTAATTCATTTTTTTCCAACTTTGCCCATTAAGGGGGAATAACTCAGATAGTCAGGGAGATAACTTAGATTCTATAATAGAAAGTGTTGGGAACTTTACCGATGTAAAATGTAGCAAGAAAAAAAGTTCAATGACCCGATTTTTCTTTTTCTTATCTGAAAGCATATGATAAGAGCTATCTCCTCACATTTTACCTTAAAATGTTATGGTATAATTTTCTTTTTATCACACACAACTGGATTTTCCATGCATAGTATATACCAAATCTGACAATTTTGCACAACCTGTGGCGTGAAAAAAATATTACCAGAGGCCCATACCTTTTATTATATTTTTGAAAAAAAAACATGACAAAAACTTCATTTTGACAAAATATTATTTTTTTTATGAATTTTAGTGAACCAGTTTATTGTTGCGTATGGTAACATTTATTTTTAATTCTATATCAAATTGTAAAAATCGGTTATGCGCTACTTACAAGCCATTCAAAAAGTACAAGTGCTATTCCTGATGCTGCTCCAGCGCCAGCCAAACCAATGAAATGTTCACTTCCTATGTTACTTCCAAACAAAGACGCCCCAACCTAGAAACAAACGTCATTTTGGAAATATTTTATGCTTGTATACTATTTGTGTATTTCATATTTTTATCTATTCACCATTCAGTTGTATATACAACTTTGGTATACAATTGTCTCATTGGCAATCAAACCACATTTCATCCAATGCCAAATAAACACGACAAGTGCCAATGAAATAATTCATTTATTGGAAGTCACATAAACCAAAATTAAGTGCAACTGTAATATTTTCGGTAGACAATTGAAGTCGTAATTATCAGACTATATGCTAAGCGTCTGAATCAAATAATGAAAACAGTTGAACCATTAAACATCGCTTATAAATTAAACTTACTTTTAATTCAATATTGAAATTTGACTTATTTGTGCCGAAATCTCTGGCCTTATGTAACTTTTAATTTTACAAAACCCAATAGATGGTAGATACCATTATAGGGATACTTGTGTAGTATAATACAAATATTCTTCACGAACAAAAGACTATAAATAATACTATAATTACTTACCGCAAACCACGGCATAGAACGTCCAGCTAAAAAGTAGCTCTTGATATTTCCTCTGTTCGGTCGAAACAATGTCTGTAAAGATATTGACACAAGTAATACAATGTCAAATTGCTACCTTAAAATATACCACTTATAATATTTAATCAAATCACTGCATAAAAGAAAGGAGTTTAACTTGCTTTTAAAATCCGATTTGGTCCACCATTTTCTACATATTTTCTAGGAATATGACAGTTGTTATCCATTCAAATGATGTGTTTGAGCTTTTGATTTTACCATTCAATTAGGGAATTTACATTTTCTATTTTCCTCGGAGTTCGGTATTTTTGTGATTTTTAAAGATAATTATTACCTTTTTACCAAGGGCTGTCGAAATTACCTCAGGTGTCACTTACAATTTGGAGCACTGATGGTATAAGTTATTATTGCTGATTGTACAGTGATCTTGTATGTAATTCATTTTGTTTGCGTTCTTTACTTCCAAATTTCTCTCAACAGCAATTTGAAGAGATGAATAACAGTTAGATACTGTGAATATTTGATGAGTGAAACAAACGATTCCAAGGGTTATTAAAACTATAAAGTAGAAAACGACATCTCCATGACAAATAACGAAAAACAACTAAAAGATAACAGTCTACTAAACAGAATATAAAGACAGATCAACACAAACAATTCAAACAAAAACCAGGGTTGATTTCAGGTGCTCAGGAACGGTAAGTAGATCATGTTTAATGTGTAGTACACGTCATGATACACAGGTATTTACGAACCAGCTGATGCATATTCTTCTCCTTTGTTAGTGTATTAGCTGTGTACGTTGAGTTTTAAAGTTTGTTGTCAAGACCAGATTTCTTTTTCAAGCAGTTTATGAATTATGACTTACACATAAAACAATTTTCTTTCGGCTTTTACCATAGATTTGACAATTCAAACACATATTTGTAACGGCGGTAGGGACGGATCTTTATTGTTATTAAAGACAGCAAGAAGGCTATTTCGCTTAATTTTTGTAAATATTTATTCTTGATATTATGACCGGACGAGATGCACTCTAATTAGTTGGACTATCATCTTTCTGACTTTAATTACTATATCTTTCAATTGTCATTCTTAGCTCAAATATTCTTACACAATTATCTTTTGGTTTAAAATGTATGTTTCTACTAATCCGATAATGGACTTCGTATCTACGTGTCAAAGACAGTTTTAGCAAATTATATGAACAATGGACAATAATTGCTTAATCCGTTGTTACGTGTATTTTTATGTTATTATGTTTTATATACTTCTTAAAAATAATTTATATTCAGTTTTTGGATAGGTTCTTAAACCGTGAACACCGGACTCAATATTGTAACATCGTTATCTTCTTGTTGGATCGTTTATTAAATTGTTAAACTTTATACCGACTTGAATCTTCATTTTAATACCCAGCAAATAGTCTGGCTATAATATGAACGATACAGAATGAGGACAAAACAGACTAATCTTATTTGTTTAAGGTAGCACAATACAAATATTTTATACCTCAAATTCCCAGTTTAAAATGCTGTAACTTTCTCTATAATGCTTGAAAATTTATAAAAGTGGTATTTATGGATAGCTAATAGATAACTCTTTCAAAGTAATGCAGTGTAAAAATATTATACAACAACAGTATAATCAATTATAATTTTAACTGTGTCTACAAAATGTTACAAGAAATTTCCCCTTTCCATTGAAATCAGCTTCTTCATGAATACCCCGAGAGGGTTGATTTTATAATATGTTGTTCCTAGAGTAATTTTCTACAAAAGGGTGTCTCAGATTGAATGCATAGATAACATTTTACACCTAATCAAACAAGCTATACTTGTATGTGGTAAGGATGTTTACACTTATTTCAGATTTATGAGAGAATGGAATACGATAGCGACAATTTGAGCCACCCTTTTGTAGCTGCTGCTGTGTTAATTAAGATATTAAAATTTCTTGTGTAGTAATGATAAATTAAAATAGGGAAAGTCCATAAAATAATCAACCAATGGAACGAATGAATAGTATATGTCATATTCCTGACTGGTACAGAAAATGTCCTCAGTGAATGGCGGGTTAAACCTACTTTTAAAGCTGGTTTAACCTCCAACTTCTATGGAAGATGTTTGTTTATAGTTCCGTTATATTGACAAAATTTGGCGAGTTAACAAAACGGACATTACGTCAATGTTATAATAATTTGGACCCATTAGCCGAAGCGTTAATTAATATAAAAAAAACAACTAATTTGCAAATACAATTCTTACCCATATTCCAACTGCTAACACTGCAATCAAGTACAGAACTATTATTAGTATATCCGCCCAGTTTAAAGTTTTCATTTTATATGTAACGTTCCACACAACTAGAATATCAGGTAAACATTGTCTTTAGTACATGTAGATAATGTTCAAGGTAATTAAAGCATGTAACATGCCTTACATTTTTCATTAAGTTCAAATTTCAAAAATGTGGGACGAATCTTAGAGATCAAAAGATTTCTATCTACAAACGCAATCTGTACATTTAAGACATTGCAATTACTGGTACAGGTATTTTTAAGAATCTTGGAAATCAGACGATTATCTAATTGTACATTATCTATAAACACAAGCTGTGTACTAAAGATATTCATTGGAAAACACTTGTAATTACTAATTAACATATTCATATATTACATAACTTTATAATTTATTATGTTTTTATTACATGTGTTTATCTTCCAATATGATAAAGTTTGGTTAAGAAAATTTCATTAAAAAAAGTTATTTTCTTTTTATTATAGTTGAGATTAATTAAAAGCAACGTTATTGTAAAAAAAACACAAATGTTTTGGTTCCGAATTGTCCGATTTTGTATCGAACTTTCTTTTGACCCGTACCGAAATTTCTGACTGCTGTAGTATCTTGTATCTTTAGGTCAGGGGTTAAATTGATGTTCATATAAATACGGATTCAATGAAGCCGAATTATTTACCTTCAAGTGAATAATTTGTCATCAATATTTCTTACTTTTATTTCAAAAAGTTGATGCATACTGGCTGCTTAAAGTGAATTACTTTTTTCACTATTTCACTTCCATTAATGATTGAACAAAAACATATTCATATAACTTCAATTTAACCCCTGACCTTAAGATGGATAACGCATGCATTTTGCGTGTTCGGTTATCTAACGGAAAAGAAGTTCAACATTGAAAGTGAAACCATACTTTAGATTTCTATATATCTCGCTAATGTTCCTATAATGTTCCTCTGTCATTAAAGTGAGAGGGTTAAGGCCTAAAGAACTAGGTTTAATCCACCATTTTCTACATTTGAAAATGCCTGTACCAAGTCAGGAATATGACAGTTCTTTTCCTTTCGTTTTTGATACGTTTTGTTATTGGATTTTGCCATGTGATTATGGACTTTCCGAATTGATTTTCCTCTAAGTTCAGTATTTTTGTGATTTTACTTTTTAATTATATTCGTAAATTATCAAAGTAAAATCTATTAAAGATATAACGATTTGTTTCCATGTGGCTGACAGAAAGTCAGAAGAAAATGTCTTTTACTCTTTCATTATAATAACATTTATACAGGTTACTGTTAATTTAAAGTGCAATTTTATATTGACCTTTAAATTCAATAATTTTTAATGGTTCTGTTTTCTAAAGTTGTAAGTCATTCTGAAAATTGAGGAAAATTAAACTATTTGTTTGTTTATATTTCAAACTGTATTTTTTGTATTTAGAGTGCCTTTAGGCACAGTTTCGAAAAGCTGACCAGTAAAATCTAAAATGAATGATTTTATTTATTTAGAAATCGATAAACTATTTACATTTTTTATACAGCTGTACACATAGTAGTATGTGTGTGTTTGTACAAAGCATGAACAATTTCACGTTCTGGCTTTGTATAAATAAAAGCAACATTAGTATACCGCTGTTCAATACTCGATAGAAAAAAACAAATCCGGGTTACAAACTAAAACTAAGGGAAACGCATGAAATATAGAGAACATCGAAATAATATTAAAATGTAGCACACAGAGAAAAGAACTAAGCATTAGACCAAATCCGACGAGAATAATAAATAAAACATCAAAACTAATTAACATGAAATGATTAATTTGAGATAGAAATATACCGTGATACGCGTACGTCGTATAATAATGTGAATTCACACTCAAATATAAGAGGAAACAATAAGTTATATAATAAAGTCAATTGAAAGGTTTTATTGAGCATTGATAGTTGATAGGATTAACATTAACATTTTCAACATTTAACTACATATAAAAAAGAAGACAACTATCCACAAGAGACTAAAATGACACAGACATTAACAACTATAGGTCACCGTACGGCCTTCAACAACGAACAAAGCCCATACCGCATAGTCAGCTATAAAAGGCCCCGATATGATAATGTAAAACAATTCAAACGAGAAAACTAACGGCCTTATTTACATTAGAAAATGAACGAAAAAAACAATATGTAACACATCAAAAAACGACAACCACTGAATTACAGGCTCCTGACTTGGGACAGGCACATACATAAATAATGTGGCGGGGTTAAACATGTTAGCGGGATCCAAACCCTTCCCCTAACTTGTGACGGTTGTATAACAGTACAACATAAGAACGAACTATAAAAATCAGTTGAAAAAGACTGAACTCATCAGATGGACAAAGATACAAGTGGACGTGGCCGGGTACTTATACATTCCGACAACAAAAGACACTAGGATTAGATATGAGCGTACTGGCAGTTATCTGAAAGCTAGTTCAAAGCCATTAACAACTAATAAAAAATCATGCATTTAAAACTAAACTACTAGTATCAATCCGTACAAATCCAACATCCAATGGATTTAGTGTAAAGATGTTATAAACAGTCAGCGAAACACATGACATTGTGCAATGCCATGTTACAGGTATCGACAGATTGTAGATCCATGGATGTGAACCTGTATGTAACAAACAAGTAATATTTAGTAAGCTTTCAATTTACTGATAACAAAATCAATATTTCTACCGATAAAAACAATATTCAATGATCTTATTACAGTCTTGAGTTGGTAACCTTTAGAATAAGGTTATTTAAAGGAGCGATAAGTTTACAAGGATCATTTCTACATTTCCGGGCACGGTTAACAACATTTCCGTAAAAATGAGGATGTGCTATCCCGTATGAAATAAGTTTTCTACAGGTACAACCTAATTCAAAACAAAATCTTTATATTTATGGAAAAATTTAGTAAAGGTTTTAAGTAATTTATGGTAACGATATCCCTGGTTTAATAATTTACCAGTAATACATATATTGCAATCGTTAAAATAAAAAACATCACAACAGACACGGACATAGCTAACAAAAGAGGGACGAAAGATACTAAAGGGACAGTCAAACTCGTAAATCTAAAACAAACTGACAACGCCATGGCTAAAAATGAAAAAGACAAACAGAAAAACAATAGTACACATGACACAACATAGAAAACTAAAGAATAAACAACACGAACCCCACCAAAAACTAGGGGTGATCTCAGGTGCACCGGAAGGGTAAGCAGATCCTGCTCCACATGCGGCACCCGTCGTGTTGCTTATGTGATTACAAATCCGGTAAATATTCTAATTCGGTAGGTCAAATTCATGAAAGGGGTAACGACGTACGGAACATATCCGATATCATTTGTGAAACGGTTATTCCATAACGGCCAACCAACTCGTGATGGCGTCCGTAAAATTTACGAAGGGATGATTTCAACTTCACCATTTGGAACTCTTGGTTTAATAGCTTCCTTGTGAGCAGTAACCCTCTATCAAGAAAATCATGATAGGAAATGCAAGCACGGGAATATCGTATCAATTGGGAGATATATACCCCGTATGCAGGTGCTGCTGGAATATAGCTACTTAGAAATGGAAAGTTCACAATTGGAAAGCTGAAATCATCTCTTTTGTCGTAAAGTGTTGTCTTCAACCGACCCTCATTGTCAATTTCTAGATGTAACAAGCTGTGAAATAATTGGGCGTCGTCACTTCCATTCCAATGTCGAGCGGGTGGTTGGAAACCTTTAAATCTATGTTGTACGAATTATTCGGCAAATTAAATGTTCAAAATTGACAATTAGCACTGCTGTCATTAGGGAATTGTCATTAAGTACCTACAGAACAACAATTATTTCTAGTTTATCCTGCACAATGACGATCAATAAGACGTTTGATGAACGTAAATAGTGCAGGGATACAGGCGATCCTCTATATCTGGTAAATGACGTCATAAAGGCGCGCATAATTGACGAGTTTTTTTCCGGTGACGGATGAACTCGAAAGTGATCTATCGAAAGACAATAGTGTACAAGTGTTTCAACAATGCAAGTACTAGACGAACTCGGTCTCAAAATAAAATTTAAAACTATAGAATGCCAATTTTACTGGAGATATTAAACCATAGTGTTTCAACAATGTTTAATTTATCAACGTAGGTTATCAGTCATATCAGTACTAAATTCAATTTCAATGATAAAGGCATTTTGAAATGATTTTAGCATTTCCAATCGGTTTACCTTTAGTGATGGCAATGGTTATGACGATACCTGTCGTAATGATGATGATGGAAATGCTAGAAACCACTACAACTGGTGTCACTGTTGCTCTAAGCACTGGTCGTTTTAGCTCTGATCCTCTAAGCACTGTTTTCCTTAGCACTGTATCACCAACATCAGCTAGTACAACTTTAACCGTCACTCTGACTTTCACTATTTAAATCCAAAATGATAAATAAATGGATGTTTTTGATTATGTTTCAGCGATGTTGTTTTTACCTTGTTATAAAATGGGGGATTTGGCGTGCCATAAATCATGGTTCCTCCCACCATTTTTTCCTTAAATGCCCTGTACCAAGTCAGCATGGTGGTACATGTAATTCGTTTCTGTGTGTTGGCGTTTGTATTTTGTTGCACTTCGGTGTACCTGTTGTTCTTTTGTTTAACTCTAATAGTTGATGTGTTTCCCTCGGTTTTGATTTGTACCCTGGATTTTTTTTTCAATCGTTTTATGACTTTTGAACACCGGTACAATACTCTTGTCTTTTATTTATGATTCCAATGTTTCGTGAGATAGTATTGTCTTTTCAACATATTACATATTTCAGATATAGAGTAGATAAGTTATATTTTAAAAGCCTATTCCGAAGGAAAAAAAGAGAGTTTACAAATCAGGCGTTTTATTCCATTACACATGTTCAAGTCCTTTTTCGAAGAGAAATGCCAAAATACGGTTTACGCACGTCTACGCAAAATAAAATTATAAGTTTTGTGAACAAAAAAAAACAACAACATTTTTTCAGTCACATTATAATGTAACAGTTCTAATTATAATTCATCCTCAACAAAAGTACATGTAGTTAGTAAACAAAGTAAAAATATGTCCGATCTGTCTATTTTTGGACATCAAAATACTATACGCTCAATCAAAAGTCAATTTCGTGTACCTCACACAATTGTTAAGCACCTTTAAAGAATTAATGAATCTTCACATCATAGTGATGATGAACTGTGGACCATTACAATATTTTATCCTGAAGTTAGGTGTCATATCATACAGATACCGCCCAACAGATATCGCGCCCAAGTTCCGATCACTGCCAGTCTTCGTTTTTGTATTGCTGTTGAGTATGAACCTGCCTGACCTCAGCATGTGTTTTGCAGTTGCATTCGAATGACGTTTGTGAATTATAGATAAATTTATGTTTGTTTTCAAGTTTTTCTTTAGAGCAATATGAATTATACCCATTTTCTGCCAACAGACAAATATTAACAGCCGGATTAATATAAAAAAGAAGATGCAGTATGATTGCCAATGAGACAACTCTCCACAAAAGACCAAAATGACACAAACATTTAAAACTTAACGGCCTTCAACAATGAGCAAAGCTCATACCGCATAGTCAGCTATAAAAGGCCCCGATAAAACTATTTTCTACGGCGCCAATCATGGAGTGAAACAATTGAATATGTACATGTGTAGCACACATAAACAATCTGGCAACACTGTCAATTTCATCATGTTCAGTGAATGTCGTGTTTGGTTGAAAATATTGAAGCGTAGGACAAAATACACACTTTGTATTCGAACGGACAATGTTTTGTTATTTATTATTACTGTTGAAATTAGTCTCTATGATATAATAAATAATTATTTACTTTTAGCGGTGTATTATTGTTGACCATACGAGAAAATTCTTTTCTACGAACCCGTCTGCAGTTGAATTTGGGATTTTAATATTACTACGCGGGCCTCAAAGGATTCTAAATCGAAAATAAATGTAAATTGAGCCTGATGTTCATATGATGAAATCCTAATCTTTCAGTCAGTTTAATTGAAGTCTGGAGCTGGCATGTCAGTTAACTGCTAGTAGTATTTTGTTATTTATGTATTATTGCAATTTTGTTTATTTTCTTTGGTAACATCTTCTGACATCAGACTCAGACTTCTCTTGAACTGAAATTTAATGTGCGTATTGTAATGCGTTTACTTTTCTACATTGGCTAGAGGTATAGGGGGAGAGTTGAGATCTCACAAACATGTTAAACCCCGCCGCATTTTTGCGCCTGTCCAAAGTCAGGAGCCTCTGGCCTTTGTAAGTCTTGTATTATTTTAATTTTAGTTTCTTGTGTACAATTTGGAAATTAGTATGGCGTTCATTATCACTGAACTAGTATATATTTGTTTAAGGGCCAGCTAAAGGACGCCTCCGGGTGCGGGAATTTCTCGCTACATTGAAGACCTGTTGGTTACCTTCTGCTGTTTTTTTTTTATGGTTGGGTTGTTGTCTCTTTGACACATTCCCCATTTCCATTCTCAATTATAACATTTGTGAGTTTTGCTTTTTTTCCAAACAAACATAATTTACAAAACTAATCGCAGAATAAAGAAAATAACTGTTTATGAGCTGCATTTGTACTCTGCTCGAAACAGGTGTAATAGCTCGCTTAGGCTCACAGTACACCTGTTTCTCTGCCTCGTACAAATACAGCTGATTTTTAAAGACACTTAATAGTTATTGTCTATAACAATGATCTTACATTGTACCTCTGGTGTAAATTACGATTTGATTGGATAAGCACCCTCACACGATGACACGATAATAAGTCGTCATTTCTAATTAACTCAACGTATGGTTCGCTCTCGACATCTACGAATATATATAAGTTGCACTTTATAAATACAACTGTTTTTCAAACGTTACCATATATAATATTCATAGATACTTAATTTTGTTTATGTACTGGTTTCCAGTTATGATCTCTATGTTTCATCTCATAGAGATATAACTTGGGATTGTTTCAATTTATGCATATCAGTCATATTGAAATCATGATATTGAAATTCTTAAGTCAGGGTAGGAATAGTACATAATTTTATTGTTAGTTAAAACTCTTAGATGTTCGGGGCATATAAACATTGCAAATATGCCGCACAGTCCTATATTTTGAGAAATGGAAAAAAGAGAAGTGCATATGAGCTTTCCATTCTAGGATATTTTTTTCATATAAATCTTCATAGGAAAAATGGTACATGTAGTTTTAGCCGTAAAAGGAGTTTCAATGAGAAATTGCATTGTAGATATTTACATAAATGCAATCTAAAGGGTCGGTAAACTCCGTATAGCCTCAACCACTATGACGTTTCCTAACCATTTAAAAATTCGCTAGGGTCAGTACCACACCATTTCACTTATAATAGTTACTTTTCAATCAGCAGCTGGCCTTGTTAAGGAACTAATTATAATCTACAATTTCGTCGTTCTATTACTATCTAGTTGTACTAGATCTATTTTTGATTTGCATATGTACATATCAATTAATATACATATTTAAAAACCGAGGAATTTTAAAGGGGGACATAATGAAAGCATTAACGATAAATTTTATTGTGACCTACAGAGTGAGACTTATAACCGAGTTTGTACTTACAAGAGCAACAAGACGAACATAGTACCGCATTGCAATATACAAATACTGTAAAATAACACTGAGTTATCTTACTTAGTACACAAAATAGGAAAAATCTTCATACTTTACTATATTTTTTTTTATATTTGACACACAAATGAAACATTCTTCTTTAAGCAAGTATAAAAAGAATTATGAAATCGTAAGTTCTTATATCAACCTGTTGTTTTACTTATATTTGGCTTACAAGACGACCTTCGGGTTTATCAAAACTGCATCCCCAATTTCACAAATATTATTACGTTCACACCTCACAACTTTATACTACAGACTCCTCACAATTAAACAAGAGCAGCAAATGAATATGCACCCGATTTTCATGCATCTCAATTTCCCCCTTTCCCCATTGCATGATAAGAGGGTTTCAAAAGGGCATATTTTCGAAGTGGGACCGCTGAAGTTGGAAAATCCGATGCAACTCATTGCGATTCAACAGTAACAGTGTATTCAACTGGTTCGTTTTATTCTATTAGAATGTATAAAATATAGTCAAAGAAGACAAAGAGCACAACCATCACAACCTTTACACAGAATTCAAGCAGAGGCACTAACAATCAATCAGTCATTTATAAGTTAGCCCCAGCGATGACCATGGTCTCATTTGCTATTTTTTCAATCGTTATTTAAACCCTTGCCAAAGTGGAGCATTCATTTGGCCGTGTGGTTTATACAGTACGCAGCCACATTCAGTCAGGATAAAAATGTAAAGTCAGATGCTTCGTTTTGAAAGAGCTCTTAGCTTACTGCCCATAAGGAAGCCTAGCTACAACTCTTTGAGTGGTCAATAGATGTCATATTGCAAAGAAAAGATTATTTCCTTGTTCAATGTTTCACAATGACCCATTGTTTATTGTTCAAAAGTGTACGGCGACTGAATTTTTTTACTTTCATGGTATTTGTTCTCATTTGAATAGGTGTCTCATTTACAATCATACCACTATGTTAACACTTAGTCACAGTCATAAGAAACCTCAAATTAAAAACAAATATGCATATGTTTTTTTATAACTAAATGGATAGTTTTCATTATACAACTTATGTACAAATACTTTTTTCTAAGGAAAATTCTTTAATTTTTCCCCATTTTGAAGAAGTTTACTTATTTTAATTGCTTCTGCCGACATATTTTTCGTATGTATAGTGACCTGAGCGAAACCCTCCTCGTAAAAATCCGGTTAGCGTAATACGCATGGATCTTTCATTAAAATAAACAAGTACCTGATTGTACATGTTAATAACGTGCTCAATGTCCATGCTTTTTGTTATTTGTTCACTATATTAAGGTGACAATCGGTAAACTTCGGCTTCAAAACATGGCATCTAATGAGCAGCCATTTTTGTTAAATCATAATAGACAGAGAAAAAAAAATTGACGATTATACGATATACTTGCGTAAAAAATGAGAAATCGTGCACAGAGGCCTAAGTTTATGATATATACATGCATTGGTTCAAGAATTTGATACACATTATTGTTCACCACTCACTCGTTTTATATGACATAATAATCCAACAAATACGATCCACATTGATCTGTGTCCACCCTTGTATTGAAAGTACGTTATGAGTGAGTAATGTTCCGAAGTTTCAAAAATCACTTTAAAAAAATGTGTTTGCTTACGTAGTTTTCAGGATTCTTCTAAAACAAATTGTTTTTCGCCAAATGTTTCATAAGATGCTTTCTACAGAAATAGAATATTAGTACATGCTTTACGTACAAAATTAAGTGTACGCATATTAAAGTAACTAATTAGACATAATTACACTATTCTTTAAATTTGAATCAAAACATTTTAGATCGAATGAAAAAGGTCTGTATTTCTATGTAAATAAGATTTATAGTCTCATATTTTATTCTAAACGATTTTATATCTATATATTATATTTTTCAAGAACCGAAATGGAAATTTTAAGACTGGTGATTTAAGCCTCAGTCACACTGTCACGTTTCGACAGCTAGGTTTTAGTACGTGTAGAAATGCTACGTTTCATGGCATTTTTTTTGTCATTTTTAACGGTCCGTACGTTTAACTAGGTTTACGCCACGTTTTGATACGTTCTTCTACGTATTGTTTCGTTTTGTTACGATTTGCTAGGTTTTTTTATAACTACAAGGAGTACGTTCTACTAGGTTTTAATACGCTTCAGTACGTATAAACTACGTTTTACTACGGTTTACTACGTTTCACTACGTATTACTAGGGTTTAGTACGTTTCTAAATCGGTTCAAGTACGCTTTTGCACGATTTCCTACGATTTAGCAAATTTATTGCACGCAGTATCACGTGTCACTACGCTGTGATCACTTATCATGAAACGGCATCATTATTCAATAAAATTTAGAAAGGACAGAGATGCAAAGAGGGAGCAGAGTAACTAAAACAAATCTGGAGACATTAATAGAGGTACACTTTATAATTATTAATACATCTGTCATTGTAATTAAATTATTTTGTATTCCCATTTTATGGTCTAAAAATTTAGATTTTTTGTACTCAAAAGAAAGATTTTATTGTTTTTTCTTTCAGATAAGATTTTTGTTGAGTGGATACATGAATCATGAAAAAACATTTAAAGCTTTGGTTAGAACATTGTCAATGCTTTCCCTTTCATAATAATTGCTCTTTTGAAATATTCTACGTTGCACATTGTCCGTTTTAAATCCAATTTTCCTCTTACCGGTATTTGATTTATCTTTTAGTGTGTTTCAAACCAGACCGTTCTGATGAGGACCAGAGGCAGAGGAAGGGGTCGTCGTGGGCGTGGCAGAGGCCGCATAGTTAGTGTGGCGCCTGAGACTGAAACAACTAATACACAAGAAACAAATGAACAAACACAAACTAGTGATACTGAACAGCCAGCTAATACCAATAAAGAGAAGCGCAAAAGAAGCAAGCCATTAGAAATACCACAAGAAAAGCAGGATGAGGTGGCAGATTGGTATAGAGAAAACGAACCTCTATACAACAAAGGTACATGTATTTATTTGCTATAATTTAAAATATTAATACGGAGAATAAATGTCAAAAGATGTCAACCCCACCAGTAGACATAGATAAACTTACAGCATGGTCTTTATATTTAAAAATCAATGTGACCGATTTTTTTCTTCTCTTTCAGCTCATTATCAGTACAAAGATACTGCTCTCAAAAATACACGATGGCAAGCAAAAGCTAATGAGCTAGGGGTAGAGGATTGGAAGACTCTCAGGACATGGGTTGAGTCAATGAGATCTCAGCTCGGAAGACTGACACGAGAAGGCAATAAATCTGGTTCAGGCAGAAAAAATGATACTCAAAGAGACAAATGGATCAAAGAAAAATTTGGCTTCTTGGGTCCACATATTGCCAGAATAGAAACCAGAGGAGGAATAAACGTGTGCAATACAGTTTTCTATTACTTAATATTTCAGTTCACTTTTTTTTTACCTTTTATTGTTATTTCCTTTGTTGAATTCCCGTACCTTTTTTCTTTTTCTAAATGATACTTAATGTTCTGATTATACGAAATTCATTTTACAGCTGTTTCATTGCAAACGTTTGACTTTATCTCGATATATCTTGTACGAATACATAAATAATGTTCCGATTATGTCTGAATATTTCAGCTGAAAGAGAAACTCAAGGCAAAATACGGAACAGATGCTTGAGTCGATTCTCCCAGTGAACATGAGGACGAAGAGGAAAGTCAAGAAGACGATGAAAGAAGGTCAGTAACCATTTACTTCTTTGTATAATTAGTTAAATTGAAACTATATCTTCACATCAGGACTTATTATAATGTTTTGGTCCGTCCGTCCGTCCGTCCATCACACTTACATTTGTAAATACTTTTCAGTTAAAAGTAATTGTATCGGATTGATTGTGCTTCCGGCATTTCTTGTTTTCTTGTTATGAGATAGGGTGTCAAGCCAGTCATGGTCGTTTAAAACCCACCGTAGTAGTAGAGATAGGGTGTCTTTTTGTATTGTTTAGAACAAAAAATACAACTTTCATCGTTTTTTCTCCTTTAGATCGCAATGTAATCTTGAGGAGACGTCCAGCACAATAGATATTCCCTCTCCTATAGTTACAACAAAAACGAAAAAGAAATACCAGAAGATGCAATCTCCAGTTGAAAAAGACATCCAGGAAGCAATAAAACAGTCTTCTGAATTACGGAAACAAGTGCAGACTAAGCTGGCTAGTCACGCGGACATGACACCCGAAAGGCAGAACTGGGGACATTGGATGGTCAGCATTCTTCCAGGTATTGACGACATATTGTTTTTGAAAGAAACGGTGTCTTCACATCTCAATTCATCCAACAGCTGTGCATAAAAACCAAACTCAGATCTTCAATCTATCCAATCCCTTACCCATACCGTGCGCACTCTGCGATCTATTCGTTTATGTCTGTGTCTGTTTAACAACATTTTCAATTTCAAAATATGATTGTGTATCAATAATCCATAATTTGTCATTTCCATCCGTTGTCTGTCCATCTTCCTGTAAGACTGACAAACTATTTTAGCAAATGGCGAGAAATATAGATACACGTGGTTTGATTATACGTAGAAGAAGGTAATCATGCGTAGTAATACGCATCGATACGTAATAATGCCTAGAATAACGTGATGAAACCTATTAATGCGTACCATGAAGCGTAATATACCGTACAAAAACCTAATGCAACGTGGCAGATACGTACTTAAACGTAATAACACCTAGTGATTATAATCAAATACGTTTTAGAACGTATCAGGTACGTTTCTAATACGCATTTCTACGTTCCTTCTACGTTTTACTGCGCTTTTCTACGTTAGTACTACGTTTTCATTTTTAGTCACGTTTGTATTGTGCAGACCAATACAAACGGTACCGATCACGTATCAATCTACGCATAACTACGTATATAGCCGTTTAAAGTACGGATCGATACGATTCACTACGGATATTGCCGTATCGCTACGTTTTGAAAACGTAGCAAAACGGGATAGCCGAAACGTGACAGTGTGACTGAGGCTTAAACATCTTGGTTAAAAGACTACCTAAGCCATATACGTAATAACACTTTTTCAGACCATGGTTATTAAAAATAATTGCTCTTTTCAGAACAAAAGAATAAATAAAATATAGTTTATTAGCGTACATGTACGTGCATCTAATATAAATAATCATTCAGTGCAATGCACGTGTCAATGATTGGTAATATGCTATGACGGATACATACATATGTAAAGATAATTATATCTATCAATAAGTATTATATCTCTGATTACCATTCTGTGCATCTATTTATAACGCATCCTATTGTTTATGAACAGACAATTCGTAATTGTGTGTGTGTACAAAATGGCACAGAATGCAATCACAATTTGTGAGATTTGTACTCAAGCGCCAGGAAGCTGGGTATGTGTTGAATGTGAACAAACATTTTGTCATAACTGTAAATCGATGCATCTTAGGATGAAACAATCCCGTGCTCACACGTTTAATGAACAAGGACCAAGACATAGCATACAAAACGTGTGTAGTTCACATAGTTTGGAATATATTTACTTTTGTGAGAATTGCAATACATTAGCGTGCAATACATGTATTGTTAAGAAGCACAAGGGTCACGAAATGGCTACAATTTCCGATGCCTCTCTAGAAAAGAAACGTGAAATTTCTGATATAATCGCCTTTTATTTAGAGAATATTAAAAATCAACAAAGGGTTGGAGATACTGTTAAAGAAAAATTGGCAAGTCTTAAATCGGAAAGTGATAGAATTGCAGACGGCATCATTAATCGATGTAGCATGCTTCATTCCAAAATAGACAAGGTAAGAGATTCAATGATAAACGACATTGGAAAAGTGTTCAATAAGGAACAAATAAAAGGGAATATGTATATTGATAAAATAAGAAGCATGGATGATTCGATGAAAGACGTATGTCAAAAGTTTGATCAGATTGTGAAAGAGAAAGACAATATAGGTTTGCTTATGTTTTCACAAACTTTTCAGGACGATCACGAAGCCATCGGTCATAACATACCAGAGAAGCCAAATATTTCAAGAATCAAATATTATGAAGAAACCACTGATGAAAATTGGATTAATTTGACTATTCAAAACTTATTCGGAACTTTAGAAATTACAAGTGAAACGTCTATCGAATCTAAGCCTGGTGGTGACTGTAAGCAACAATAACGAATATTGCCCTTATTTGTATATACATGTACTAGTATAGATTTTAAGTATGGTTTGATGATTAAAGGTTTTATATTTTGATTATTCTTTGTCGTAATTGGCCACCTATCGTTACGTTCCTGACTTTTCTGCTTGGCCTGGTGATGTTTAGCTCGTGGTGTAAAGCAGACAGACAGTTGAAGTAAATATGGCTAAGTAGTGTCTTTTTGGTGTTGGGATGTATAAGTACCCGTCCTCGCACTCTAGGTTTTGTTATATGCACTTTTTTTGTACCCATCTGATGAGTTAATAGATATAAGATTATGTGGTATGAGTGGTAATGAGCATGATGAAACAACTCTCCATCCAAGCCTTTTCTAGCTAGTTGAACTGTTACACTCAATGTCCTAGGTTTGGTAGGGTTAGCGCATTCAACGAGTTTAACCGCATCATATTCTGAATGTGCCTGTCCCGAATCAGCCTACAATTCTCTGGTTGGCGTTTGTTGTTGTGTAACATATTCGGTTTTCGTTTATTATTTTGTACATAAATTAAGCCGTTAGTTTTCCCTTTTAAATTGTTCTTCATTTGTGATTTTGGTCATTTTATAGACTATCTATAATACTAAATCTACGAAGTCCAATTTTTCAGCCGTCATCACGTAAAAACGACGAATCAAAGAATTCAACTTTATATATCAGTAATATAGTACAAAGGTGTAGATTGAAAATTCTAATGCATTTTGGATGTAACAATTTTTTTCATTGGCTAACAGTTGCCGTCAAATCCACAGTTGACCAGGCGTAACTAAGGAGAGACCAGCCATTTTGAATTGATGAATCAACAAATGTTCGATTACTACTATATAATCAAAAATAAAACAACACCTACCTCGAATTTGACGTTTTAATGTAATTTTATCCAAATTTGAAGCGTACAGGTAACGAAATAACCTCCAGTTTGTAAGTTTTCGTTTGTATGACGTCACGTTTAGCCATGACGTCTTTGTGCCAAAATTATTCATAAAGTTTCGCGGATTTTTTTTATTTGACAAATTTAGACATTTTTTCAAGTTTTATCGTATTTTATCTTTTTGTAATGCATTAGAATCGGAATAACAGTACTGTAGTTGAAGAGTTGCCAGGGTCAATTTTGATTTGACGGTCGCAAATCTCCGTATTACTGTCTCCGCTACACGTCGCCAGTAAAACTGCATTTGCGACCGTCAAATCTACAATTGACGGTGGCAACTCTTCAACTACAGTACTGTTATTCCTTATTTGCACCACTCCAGGCCCTTTTGTTTTCCACGTAATTAATATTACCAATAATTAAGAAGTTCCGGGTCGAGTCCGATACCCGATACCAATAGTATATTCACCTGTTACCTATTACCTAATCTGTACGTTCCGCATCTGAGTAACAATTTGACAATTTAGTAGTATCAACCCTGTGAGTATGACCCGTGTATACAGCATATTAATCCTGAATAAGCATATTAATCCTGAATACACCGTTTGTTGGTGCGCCTGTCAGATGCGGAACGTAGAGATAAGGTAATAGGTAACAGGTGAATATACTATTGGTATCGGTATCGGACTCGACCCGGAACTTCTTTATTATTGGCAATATTAATTACGTGGAAAACAAAAGGGTCTGGAGTGGTGTAATTTTTAATCTACACCTTTGTACTATATTAGTTATATATAAAGTTGAATTCTTTGATTCGTCATTTTTACGTGATGACGGCTGACAAATTGGACCTCGTAATTTTAGTATAATTTATAGATATGTTTTCTTGTTGAGAGATTCTCATTGGCAATCACACCACTTCTTTTTTTTGTATAATCAATGAATGTTTGTGTTCAAAATAATAAGAATAAAACATATTTTTTAGTTTTATTGATGTTCAAATGAACCGCTATCGCACAATATGTGCATAATATTTTTTTTGGACTTTATTTGGATTTTTCAATCTGTGGGTATATCGGTCTGGTTTACACATCAATAACCTCGAGAAAAACTTGTTTACTCATAATTTATGGTCAAGGTGAAATAAATCGGTTATGTCAAAGATGTTGATAGAAAATTGCACAGAAATTCGAAAAAAACACTATTTTTCTTCTCAATTTCTTTATATTGCATCATGCAGAAGTAAATTTTGACTATTAAAAAAAATCAAAAAAAATCATTAAAACAGAAAAAGTAATGTACTTTAGAGATTTCGAAATTCTTTCCCTGGTACATGTAGACCTGGAAGAAAAGCTGCTGTTACAATGTACTGGCTATTTTTATTATTTCTTTTGCAAAATATACAATTATGTCGGTCTTTGGTAAAATTTTGGTGGTCGAATATTCCAGACGAAATTTAACGGTTTTATATAAGATTGAATCATATAATAAAACATATGTAAATCAGCGTTTTACCTGTAAAACAAATTTTTAGGAACAAAATTAGTCAGATGACTCTTCCCAGTGGATACAAATTTGTTATTCATTTCATTTTATTCTTTTGTTTTGTTTTTGATTTTTGTGTGTGTGTCATGATTAAATGAATAACGTGATAACAAGTATTAATGATATTCTCATAATTAAAATTAAAAAAAAAACATTAAGAGAAGTGATTTCACCAAAAAAACACAAAGATTTCACCGGGCTGAAGTACGTCCACTATTCATAGTTCATTATTCATTATTCAATAATGAATAATGAATTATGAATAATGTCTGAAGTACGTCCATTATTCATAGTTCATTATTCATTATTCAATAATGAATAATGAACTATGAATAATGGACGTATAATGAATAATGAACTATGAATAATGGACGTATAATGAATAATGAACTATGAATAATGGACGTATAATGAATAATGAACTATGAATAATGGACGTACTTCTGCCCGGTAAAGATTTCCATGTGTATACATGTAACTTCACAGTACCCACATTGTACCTATTCAACAAAAAAATAGCTGCGGAAATCTAAAAAAAATAAGCATTACAGTATGTACACATGTATCAACAGATAAAGCATAAGTCGGAAAAGTAAAATCTTAGGACACGTCGCCATGCGATGTTCACAAAAAAACATCTTTTAAAACTGAGCAAATGAAATATTTTCAAAGCATCCATTTCGCAAAATATTAATAGTAAGCGAGGACTTATGGATGTCCTTAGGTGAGGTTAAGGTGAACATTAATAAATCAAGAATTTGAAATTGATACTATAAGCTGGTAGAGCATTCTTTAAAAATAAGCTAAAAATACTGATAGGTCATGGGCCTCCCTTCGAGATATTTAAGATTTAAAATATGGCGGGAAAAGGCTGACTCGAACTTTTATCTTATGTTTGCAATTGGTACTATTTGGGACCCAAAACAAAAGAAAGAAAATTGAGAATCTTCTAAAATTTTGGTAAATGACCATTCATGAGCTTTTTAGTCCTATATCAAAAAATAAATGGGTGTTATGGGGCAAAATATTTTACCTTGTTTTGTATGGAAAAACACCACAGAGTCCGAAAATTTAAACAAATTCCAAAATCTCACCTAAGTATATCCTCATGTCAAATTGTTCTAAATATTTAAAGAAATAAGACTAACAAGCATCTGTTATATGATTTTTAATAATGTGAATATAAGCATGGATGATCATGGACGCAAATGGGTACTCCTTGTCAAAGAATCATTGATCGTTTATATGTTAGTTCAACATCTTTTTTCAATGATTCAATATAGATTTGAAACTAAATTGGTGCAAGGATAAAGTGAATAAGGATAGGTCTACAAATTAAACACAAAATGGAAAATTTTGTCTTAACCATAAAAAAATAAAAACTGTCAAAATAGGTGCAATTATGGTACCATCACGTTAGACATGTTTTGCAAGCAGACTAGTCCTATAATGGTTGCACTGGTATCAAAGATGCAAAAGAATAATTCTTTTTAAAGTATTTCACTTGAAATCAGAATCGTGTTTATTCAAGTGAATATTTTAAAATGAAATATCTAATACAAATAATCCTTTGATTATTGCAAAGAGTAATAACATACCGAAATATAATGCTGATCTTGTGTCTATGAATCTGACGTTTAGGGGCAAGCTGAAGGACGCCTCCGGGTGAGGGGATTTCTCGCTACATTAAAGACCTGTTGGTGACCTTCTGTTGTTGTTTTTTCTATGGTGAAGTTGTTGTCTCTTTGACACATTCCCCATTTCAATTCTCAATTTGTTTTTTTTTTGTTTTGATTTTGTCGTAATGATGCACACCATAAAATAATAGATAGCAAACATGTCCTAGGCTTATGTGATAATTGCAAGAACAAAGTGTAAAATGCATTATTGTGAGTTCGACGCACTAGATCTGTTTTTTCAGCAGATTGGTTTAGTAGATATAAGAAGATGCGGTATCAGTGACAATGAATTAAAAGAGGGGCGAAAGATACCAGAGAGACTTTCAAACTCATAGATCGCAAATAAACTGTCCACACAATAGCAAAAAAAGAAAAATAACAAACAGACAAATAATAATACACAATACACTTCATAGAAAACTAAAGACTCAGCAACACGAACCACATAAAAAACTAGAGGTGATCTCAGGTGATCCGGAAAGATAAACTGATCCTTGTCCACAAGTTGCACCTATCGTGTTGCTCATGTGATTATAAACCCAATAAATAGTCTAATTCGGTAGGTCATATTCATGAAAAGGGAACGGTATTGCAGTTACGACAACTCTCCTTCCAAGTCACAATTTGTAAAGTAAACCATTATACTGGTCAAAGTACGGTTTTCAACACAGAGACTTGGCTCACAACAAATAGAAAGCTATAAAGGGTCCTAAATTGATGTACAGATTCAAAATTAAATAAATATATATCAAAATACACATTTTTATTTTATTTCAAAAACATATATTTGGCACACGTTGGGAACACGCTGGGTACACATCACACACACTGATACAAAGGCACATGTTGAGAACACGCTGGGAACACATCACACACACTGATACAAAAGAAAAACATCAATCTGAAAAAGAACGAAAATACTAGAAATTTGCATATCAAAATTACAATGGTACAGTTATCTCCCGTGAGAGTCTCGATGGGGGTTCCTTTATTTCTGTATTCTCTATTTTGACCCGTTATCTAGATATCCCCCTCCCCCCACTCAACTTTGCGCGCTTTGTCCATTTTTATCTATAGTATGTAGACCCTTATCATACACGCATTCATTATGTGAATCAAGTACATATTAGAAAAAAAAATATAAAAAAATAGAGAAAAATGGCCTAAAAAACATAGGAATACAGACACTAATACCAACATCAAGATCCCCATACATATAATATTATTTAAAAATCTAAACTGCATTATTGTGAGATCGACACACTTGATCTGTCTTTCAGCAGATTGGTTTAGTAGATATAAGAAGAGGCGGTATCGGTGACAATGAAAGAAAAGAGGGGCGAAAGATACTAGAGAGACATTTAAACTCATAGATCGAAACCAAACCATGGTTGAACATTAAAAATAAAACACTGTTTATAATATGGCAAATTTATGCTGTAATTTTGATTCAGTTTTAACTATCTGCTCATTTGAAAATCTTTTACCATAAACGTGGATTCCGATGAGGATCATTCAATTCTTTATTCTTTACTTTTATACTATATTTCTTACTTATTTTTCCCTTATTCTGCTCTTTTTGCCCAATATTATCTGTTCTGTAAAACTCAATCAGATCCTTAAAGGTATCCATTCAATTACACATCATTTTATTTTTCCAAAAAAAAAAGAAGCATAGAAAATCAACTTTTAATCTTCTACTACACAAGAAATAACACTTGATGTTTGCTTTGTCCCTAGTACCAAATAGTTTGTGTCTATCATAGACAAGAAACAATAACCAGTTTGAATGTAAGGTAGGCACACTAAAGTGAGTTGATAGCAGATGTCCGCATGCGCACTGCTCAAATAGTTTTATTTTCTGAAAGCGTCCTAAAACATACAAAGACCGTGGCACTTTCCATGACTAGTTGCAAAACTCGTGAAGTACTGAAATTCCTGTGGCTTTAATTTTTCGATTAAAAAAAAATGATATAGTGTCTGGATAATTAATTTACCAGAATGTGAAATTGTGACATTCCAGTCACTATGACCTCGCCATACAAGGGGGACACCGACCATTAGAAGGCGCAACATTATTCGAGACTAAAATTTGTAAAAATAATCCCAAAGTTACCTTTAGGTAGTTGTCATCAGAGTTGATGCTGTTGTTACTGTTGCTGTTGCAGTTACTGGTGTTGCTGTTACGGTTGCTGGTGTGACCATTACAGTTACTGGTGTCATAGTAACTGTGGAACCGAATAAACCAGGTAATACTGCAAAAAAACATGAAAAACATAAAATAAAGCCAACCATAATTTATCCCTAAAAAATAGCACAATAATGTTAATCTTTAAACCTGTATGGTGCCTAACTATCTGATTGTTCCTGTATAGGAGGGTCTTATTAGCGTATCCAAGGGTATGGGCGGGAAGTTTATTTCAGTATATTTTTTTTCGCTATATCAATAAAAATGATGGCTATCTTTTTATTACTTGATAAATGTATACTTGACCTATTCTGTTTTGTAAAATCAGTATGTCATACCCAATACTTTACGTTTTGCACTTTTTATTTATACTTTACATTTTATAGCAAACCATTATTTTAAAAAAAAAAATTTGTCACTTGTTTTTCTTTTCTGTATTTGATTTGCTAATTTTTCGCTAGTGAAAAGCCCCATCCACATCATCGATTACGGGACTCTGCGACCAAGTAGTACTTTATCTATTGTATCAAAAGTCCCAGTACTGAGACAATTGTGAGTCCGAGACCCATTCGAACAGGTGTGTTCAATTGATTATCGCTTCTTCATGCTTCTTCATCAGGTCCATTTATTGTTCTTTTGTTGGGGTTTTATTTTTGTTTGAATGCTTACTCATTGGCGAGTACCCCCTCCTCTTGAGGTCGTACGTAACACTACAGCGATAAAGCTCTGCAAACATCATGTCAACGTTTTATTCACGTTGTATGGTTGATTAAATATTATGTTTCTCAATGATCAAAATTAGTATTTGTCAAACTGCTATATATCCAATGATTTTTTTTCGGAAAAAACGTTGTTCATTTTTTTGAAATTTTGATATTTTGTCAAAGGGTCTTATGTTATTATTTTGTAAAAAAAATATGAAAATTAAACCAGCCTTTAAGTCACGGTGTTTGGTACCACCTTGATTCCTATTTGTTCAATTGTTAGACAGGCAAATGAGTATAGATATGCTTCGATGATTTTGATTTCTTGCAATATCCCATACAGACAGAGTTGGATGATAACTCTGTCTGTATGGGATATTACCATTTTATTGGAGTGAATATATCAATATTCATGAAAGAATTTTCTTATGTTTCTGATAGAAAAATAAGAATTGACATAATTGGCATTGAGTCATCCCCCCACAAGAGACAAACTGACATAGAAGTTCACAATTATAGGTAACCATATGGCCTTCAACAATCAGCAAAACCAATACCACATAGTAAGCTACTAATGACCTCAGAATGATAAATGTGGAACAATTCAAACGAGAAAACTTACGGCCTGGTGTATGTACAAAAATAATGAACGAAACGCAAATATGATTTACTGCATTAAACGAGACTCAGAGAAGCACTGATTACAGGCGAATTATCTGATTTGGGACAGTTACAAACATGTACAGACTGGGGATAGGATAAATAAGTAATATGGCACCATACCCTCCCCTTACCTAAGACGCAATTTTCAAGGAAATCATGTGATATAATAGAAAACGGAACTATTTATAGTTAATACCTATCTATACAAATGGTTTAGAATGAAAGCATATTTTTCTGGTGAATACGTTCTGTGAATAAGACGAACACATAGCTTTGTCTATAAAAGCAACAGTAGTATATTGCTGTTCAAAATTCATAAATCGATTGAGAAAAAAAATATCCGGGTTACAAACTAAAAGTGAGAGAAACGTATCAAATATAAGTGACCTACGACACAACAGAGACACAACACCTAAACCTAACACACAGAGAAACGAACTATAATGTAACAATGGCCATTTTCCTGACTTGGTACAGAAAAATGCTGGGTTGAACCTGGTTTTGTGGTTTGCAAAACCTCCTACTTTAATGGCAGTGTTAATTATAAAATTTGTCTATAAACTCTGCTGCTATGGTCACTTATGTGGTTTATTACAGCTTTGTTATCATATACTTCCCGTTATAATGTATTTGATTGGATACCAAAAATACAGTTTATCGAATTAGTCTCATATTAATAACCATGATTTCTACCAAGTATCTTTACATATTTAAGTTTAATATGTATTTACATGGAACGGAAATAGTATTTGCTACCAGCCAAAAAGTTTTGTGTAGAAAAAAAAAGTTAATGTAGATATCAAACAAGGTGTCATGTTAACCTAAGAAATATAATATTTGTAAAATGTTTAACAAGTATACACGAGCCTTAAGGGAAAAGTAAAATCACAAAAATACTGACCTCAGAGAAAAATCATATGGGAAAGTCCCTAATCACATGGCAAAATCAAATGATAAAACACATCGAAAACGAAAGGACAAGAATTGGCACATTCCTGACATATAGGCATTTTCAAATGTTGAAAATGATGGATTAAACCCGGTTTTATATCGTTAAACTACTATAGGTATAATCTTGACTGTTGAGAAAAAGATTATTTTTTCTGGAGAATACGTTCTCTGCGAAACACGAACCAAGATCTTTAACTGTCCACAAACTCTGCCTGTTTGGTCACTTGTTTATTACACCTTGGTTATCAGATAGTTCACATAAGAATGTATTTGATTACATTCTAAAATTACAAAGCATAGATCTTGAAACAGACTTGTAATTAAGATTCCTATTATAAAAGTAACGCTTTATATAAGTACACTAGCCTGTTTTTATTCCTTTATCCTCAATGCTCTTCAACTTTTTACTTGTTTGGCGTAATACATATTTTGATATGAGCGTCACTGATGAGTCTCATGTAGACAAAATGCGCGTCTGGCGTACTAAATTATAATCCTGGTACCTTTGATAAATATTAACAGGGTAAAAAATGATCGAATATTTGACGCTGCACTAGTTATCCCATACGTAGTCTTAAAAGTCTCCGTGACAAGTTTGCAATTCCGCTGAGAGTTAAGTCAAAATGAAGTTGATAACATGGTTGGTATTGGTTGTCTGATATTTGTCAGACATTTTTTTTATTCGAGCATCACTGTTGAAAAAGTTCTGCTCTTTTTTTCAACAATTTCCTGTTATCGCTGAAAGAATTTTCTGTCAGAGACTGGCATTATTGTTTGCTGTTTAGTGTGTGCGAAGGCTCCGTGTTTCAGGCCGTACTTTCGCCTATAATTGTTAACGTTATATACATTGCGACTTGAATAAAGAGTTTTTCTCATTGGCACCCATACCATATCTTCTTGGATGCAATCTAAGCCTGAGAATAGGAGGGGTAAAAAGATTGTGTGGTATTGTTAGCTAAAGCGTAATTTACTACCATATTATATAGAGTCTTACTCAATCTTATTCTGACGTGTTTTAAGGGGCACTAGTTACGAGGTATATGATAAACCTAGTATATTTTTTCGGGGGGCTCAATCAGGAATTAAAAACAAATAGTAATAATTCTTTTTTAGCATCCAATAAGGCTCAATTTTGTCAAAATTAGCAAAAAAACATTGATAATGTATTATTCACTTGTAAGTGAATAATTCGACCTCATTAAATCTGTATTCATGTGAACTTTAAATTAACCTTAGCTTAAGATGGATAACACGTGAATTGTATGTTTAAAGTTATTTAAAAGAAGAGAATGCCAACATTGAAAGTGAAACAAAGGAAAATCATTTGATTGACTGTTTCGATTCACAAGTAAACATTCTAATACAGATAAAAACGATGATAAACATTTATTTTCTTATCTGTTATATGAAATTAAACAGACCCCGAATAATTTAACAGCACGTGTTTGCTTAATCTATTTATCTCTATATTTATGTTAAAATCGCTGATATGGTCATCGGATGAAATTTGATGTCAACTCAATAAATAATTTCGATAAAAATTCGATGGCGTCTAGACTCAAGTACACACAAAACAAAGGTGCATATTTTCATGTATGTACCTTGTTTATCGTTTCATTTAGACTAAGTTTGAATAAATGTTTTATATTGTTATAAATCAAATATGAGAATTTGATTAGAATCGATGAACACGAATTTGACAGCTAGTGCCCCTTTAAGTATATCAGTAAGTTAAAGATTTTCTTTTGAAAAACTGCAACTGATGTGTCACTTTCTCTGGACACTACAGCCAGATATTGAAACATCCATCATTTAAAAATAAATGCAAAATAAACTTAAAAAAACAATATTTATAAATATGTTGAAATCGTATTTCTTTTTAAATAATTCTAAATATATATTTTAAAAGGACAAAGCATTTATAACTTAAAAAAACTATAATATTAAAATATTCTAGATATACTCACGCCTCATAAGAAACGGCAGAAAAATGAGTAAACCTAGCAATGAACCTATACCGTCACCACCAAACAAATTGCCATCATTGTTACCGGCAACAGATCCACCTCCGGATTGCAGAATTCTTATTTGACTTGTTGGTTCATTTTCAGGCATTCGAACATAATAAGGTACGGGTATCACTCGTGTTCCAGGCCCTCCAGGTCCTCCAGGAACTACAGGTCCTACAAGTCCCCCAAATCCTCCAAATCCTCCAAGTGTCCCAAATCCTGCAACTCCTCCAATCCGGGGAACTCCTGGGAGAACTTGTGTGGAAACAGGAACAGAGCAAAAAATAATTATTCCTAAAACTGTGAGCAGGATGGTTCTCTCTAACAACGCCATCCTAAAATTAAAAATTAGAAGCACCAGTCATAGGAAACATGAAACTTTTCAATCTGTTAGAAAAACATTCACAGTCAACTTTAAACATAAGAAAAGAAGAAGCAGTCATGTGTTTTTTTTTAAATAAAATGTAACACATTACCGTATGCCTGATGCTATTAGAATAAAGGTGTTCTCTTAAAAAAATACATTTCTCAACCGATTATAAAAATATTGTTCTCCACACAAGTGAAATAATTGTTTTCGGTAAATGATTGATGGAAAGTTGATTATAAAGCCAAATTTTCTTGGTTCTTTTGAACTGTCATTGTGACGCCATGTAAAAAGACCATACCTAATGACGTCACATAAACAAAAAACAGCTCTCTACAAATCTTTGAATTTGAAGGATAAAAATCATATGATAAACAGATTCCATCACTTTATCTAGTGTATATCGATATTGCTCCATTCTCAACAGTTAAATTTGAATCAATATTCCAAAATCTTGGCAGGCCTATTGTTATGTCTGCACTTTATCGAATATCAACAATATGATTTTCAATGGGATGAACACTTTGTTTATGTATATTTGTTTCGACTAGGCACACTTGGACACTTTTATTTACTAAATGTCCTTTATCCAATAAGTAAATACTGTAAAACTTGTTCCAGTGGAAACCATACAGCAAAATATTTCTTCCGTTTCGCTCCACTACCTTAAAATATAATACGTCATGTACACAAATTTAAAGTGGTACCAGACACCTTGAATTAATTGGATTTGCCTCGTTTAATTCATGAAATTTCGATAAAATATTAACTTTAACCTTTTGACTATTGTTTTTTTTTTAAACTTTAACCACACGTTTATCGACATTTTATCATTGGATATAAAGTAGGCTGACCAAGACTGATTTTAATTAATGAAAAGCTTAATATTTCTTTTACGATAATACGTGAATTAAACGTTCAACTAATTCTTATAGTGGTATATCCCTGCAGTGTTAGACTACAAACTGCTCGGAGTCTGAATTGATAAGTTTTGTGCTCGACCAGTAAAATCGAGCACACATTTTACTCGACTAGTCTCGACATTGTCTTGACTGTACTGTAAGTGTACTCGACTAGGTCTCAACTTCACTAAATTAGTCTGATTCAGTACTTAATGATCTTAGTGTAGTCTGAAATGGTCTTGACCAAGGCTTGACCTGTCTCGACTTGTCTCGACTAGTCTCGAATCAGTCTCAACCTGTCTCGACTAGTCTTGACCTTCAAATTTAGTTTTGACTGGTGTAAGTCAGCCCATCTAACTAAATTAAATATTGATCTTTCAAAATTCAAGCTTATTTGGTAGTTTGATTTATTGCTGTGAAATGAAAGAATTTGATTTTACCATAGGTTAAAATAAAAATTATTTTATAAATTCAGATAGGCATCTTTAACTTTTTTATATCCTTTTCAAATCAACTTGAAATTTTCACCAATCTATGCAGCTATCTTAGATATATATATATTAATCTTATTAAATCCAAGGTCATTTTGTTTTTTGGTGTATTGCTGTAAAGTTTAAGAATTAAATTAATCTTGAAAAAAAGCTAGGATTTGCAATTCGGACAAAATAGAGATAGTACACTTTAATTTTTTTAATAGCTTTTTCAAATCAACTTGGATTTAATCAAACTATGCAGCTATACAAGATATATATTAAGCTTAATGAATCCAAGGTCAATTTGTTTTTTGTTGTATTGCTGTCAAGTTTAAATAATTAAATTAATCTAGGTAAAAAAAGCTAGAATTTGCTGAACTGACAAACAAAGATAGTACACTTAAATTTTTTAATAACTTTTTCAAATCAACATGGATTTTCCTCAAACTATACAGCTACCTTGATGATGTTTTATTCTTTCTGAATACCAGGATTTTATGATATTTAATGTATTGCTGTCAAATTTAAGAATAAAATTAACCTAGGTCAAAAGAACTAGAATTTACAGTTCGGACTATATTTAGATAGTACACTTTAGTTTTTTAATATTTTTTTCAAATCAACTTGGATTTTCCTTAAACTATACAACTACCTTGGTGATGTATTAATCTTCCTGAGTCCCAGGTTGTTATGAAGTTTGATGTATTACTGTCAAATCTAAGAATTAATCAATCTAGGTAAAAGAAGCTAGGATTTGCAGTTTGGACAAAATAGAGATAGTACACTTTATTTGTTTTCATAACTTTTTTCAAATCAACTTGGATTTTTGTCAAACTCTACATCTATCTTTGTTATATACTGATCTTCTTACTAAATCCTAGGTTGTTATTTAGTTTGGTGTATTGCTTGCTGTCCAATTAAAAAAAAATCTAGGTCAAAAAGCTACCATATTAGAATTATATCTTTCCTGATAATTTGGGAAAAAAGTGTATATAAAATAGTTATATAATTCCTTTAATGTTTTATTCATTTTTGATATATATTATATAAATATATCTAAAAGGGATAAAACATTAAAGAAATTATTAAAATAGTTCTTTTGATTTGTGGTGATTTATATAAGAAAACCTCCTGCCCCTAGGTCGAGTACATTTAATTACAGTCGAAACAATGTCGAGACTAGTCGAGTAAAATTTGTTCTCGATTTTACTGGTGGAGCACAAAAACTGGTAAATTCAGACTCTGAGCAGTTTGTAGTGTTATGAACCATCTATATTACAAGATCTATACATGCTGCGTAATACTTTTATTCGGTGAAGTAATACGTGGTTTGGAACGGAACAAATATTATCTCTGAACCATAGATTGAACTAAAAATCCCTGTTAATTAAAGATAATTTAAGTCAAAGACATCACTTTATTCATTCAACATCAGTCATTTCAATTTTCTAACCAAATATTGTGGCCATTTTAAATAGCGTCTTTAAGGACATTAGAAAGTACGGACTGATACCGTTTGAAAGAGCATAACTAATGTAAAGTCAGTTTTATTATAAAAAGAAACATCAATAACCGCTTCAGAACAAAAATAACAGTAACATCATGCTCTGTGGAAGAGTAAACAATCTCTGTTGCACTCGTTACAAACAAAGAAACAATGACAAACAACGGTCCACAATATACTTTATAATAGATGTCTCGATCGAGGAAAAGAAAATTCACTTATATCTACAACAATTGCGACAAAAATGATACAGATATTCCGTAATCGTCAGGGAAATAATGATTGCTTTCGTAAATCTTCTTATCTACATATAAATACCAATCATATCAATTCTACTAACTACCATAAAAGATAATATATTTCAAAAGTATATACTCATTTGGATTTTTGAAAATATGTAAGGTGAAATCGAGAATGGAAATGGGGAATGTGTCAAAGAGACAACAACCCGCCATAGAAGAGACAAGAGGAGAAGGTCACCAACAGGGCTTCAATGTAGTGAGCAATTCCCGCACCGGGAGGCGTCCTTCAGCTGGCCCTTCAACAAATATGTGTACTAGTTCAGTGATAATGAACGATATACTAAGCTCCAAATTGTTCACAAAAAATTTAAATTAAAAAATAATACAAGACGATCAAAGCCAGAGGTTCCTGACTTGGGACAGGCGCAAAAATGCGGCGGGTTTAGACATGTTTATGAGATCACAACCCTTTCCTTATACCTGCAGCCAATGAAGAATAGTAAACACATAACAATACGCAAGGTGTATGAATCAATGTATTATCAAAGGATGCAAACAGTAATAGGCGTTTGTTTTCTGGTTTAAATCTAGAGAATCAGACCCATATTTTACTTTTACGCTTATTTTTAGTCCGCTCTCAATAGATATTTATCGTTGATCATCTCAACGAGATTTATTTTCTCGCTTGAGTCAGTACGGCAAAAGTGAGAAAAGCAATCGAGTTCAGGTGACCCATGATAATCTGTTTATCACTATTTTACATATGACGACGTTGTCATAGACAATGTCACGTGCCCCTTTCAAGCTATATTTTTTCATATCACTCGACTCCGCTGATAAGGATCAAGAAGGATCAGTCAGCAATACCGATACAAGAAGATATCATAATAGTGCCAATGATACAACTCTCTATCTTAGTCACAATTTGTAATAGTAAACAATCAAAGGTAAAAGTACGACATTCAGCACAGAACCTTCTCCTACACCGTACAGCTAGCTATAAGGGGTCCCAAATATAACATGTGTAAATACATCCAAACAGGAAAACCAATGGTCTAATCTGCATAAAACAAAACAAGAAACGAGAAACACTTATGCACCACATCAACAAATGACATCCACTGATCATCATGTTCCTAAGTTCGGATGTAACTATTTTCATTTACTAATTTTCATTTATATAAAAGTATGATTTTTTAACCTCAAACGAAAAAAGAAGTCCGCTCTATATTCAGATGAGATATAATTTTTTTTTAACTTTTATTTACTCATTTTCATTTTTATAAAAATTATGATCTCTAACACAAAATAGAAATGATTAAAATGTAACTGTTCCGGACCATATGAGTATCTGGACAGTACGCGTATGGTGATGAACATATTGAGCATATTGGTATATACTCATATGGTCCGACCATACGCGTATGATCAGACCGTACGCATATGGTCGGGGTAATCAATAATACTTTTAAACTCTTCATTAGGTGTGACCCTTCTGGTTGTTACGTCACTAAAATGTCATTTTATTATATATTAAAAAAAGCAGTTTCACACAGTTAATACTACTTGCTATTTGTAAGTACAATTATAAGAAGATGTCAAAATCAAATGAACATATTGTAAAAGGAATTTTATTGTTTAAAGTAGGTGACATCACTGGCAAGGATTATGATATTTTTCAAGACTTTTTGATAAGTAAAATATTAAAAGTGTATGTTTCTTTATTTTTTTCTATTCTTTATTTATATACTTCTATTTTATCTTAATTATAAGACCGGTAAAATAGTATAAAGAGGTATGAAAGCGCCACTGCTTTTATTTAATTTGATCTGTGATATTCATTTTACGATATTGGAGATCGGAAGACAAAATATAAAAAAAGAAGATGTGGTATTATTGCCAATGAGACAACTATCCACGAAAGACCAAAATGACACAAACATTAACAACTATCTATAGGTAACCGTTTGGCCTTCAACAATGAACAAAGCCATACCAGTTTGTTGTATTATTTCTATTGTATATTTGAAAAAAATACCTATATGGTCCAAATACTCATATGGTCCGGCCCGTTAATAACAAACGAGTATAATACTCATATGGTCCAAATACGCATATGGTCCGGAACATAGATAAAAAAATAGATATATAAATAAAAAAAACAGGCAAAAATTAACATATAAGTTAGCATTACAACAAAAGCGAAAAAGTATATACTATTGTTATGTCTTATTATAATTTATGTTATCAACTTCGTTACTATTTTTACCATTAGAACCAGTGTTACGTTGATCTGCTTTTGACAAACTATTTTTTTTAATAAAAAAAAACTGTACTTATAGTGTTCTATAGTATTTACCTTGCTAACTCTACACGGCGGAGATCCTTTCTGTGAACAATTCTAGAATGATCTTTTTATATAAGACTCCAAAATGCATTGACATGAAACCGACAGGTTTTTGCTACAAGCCAAAATGTTTTCTTGAGGAAGAAAAGTAAATTTGGATATCTAACTTAATGTCATGTTAACCTAAGTAACATACTTTTTGTAAAACTGTATTGCAGGTATGCACGATTTAGCCTCAGGGAAAGGTTTAATGATGATTTTTACACGTCAAACATTTACTTTCTGACATTTTTGAAGAAAATGTTTATCGAAGTCGTTTGGTGCTAGTATCTTTTCAGAACTGGCAAAAATAAGGGAATAGTTAAAATATCGAGATAAAATTACGGACATCTCTACCGTACGTTTACAGCAGACTTTATTGAGTCTGTAGATAAAGTTAACATCTTTGGTCAGTTTACTTACTAGCTGAACCGTAAAGTCATTATTAGGTTAGGTAAACAACCCTTCTTTAAGAGTATACTACTCCGACAGATAATCTATTTATCTATCTCTTGGACTAGACTATGCCAAATGGAGAGTAGTAGACATAACTGCATAATGTCTTCATAGTTCTGCTAACCAGCAAGCTGACCAAAGATTCTACCTTTAGCTACACATTCAATGAATTCTTCTGTAATGTGTTTGAGCTTTTGATTTTGCGATTTGATTTAGAACTTTGTTTTTTTTTAAATTTCATTGGAGTTCAGTATTTTTATATTTTTTCTTTTCACTCCTGTTAATAAAGGACGATAGGTCATGTCAGGCAATTAAAAACCGCACATTACCTGCACTACAGAATAAAATCTTTGAATTAAACCATAAACTCACTTCATAAACTAACCATTTGTCATCTCAGTATTCTAAACCAGGCACCTTACCATTTATAAAAAGTTGAAATATAAAAAGCGATCTTTATACCACAACAATATACCGTTTTAAGAAGCAAAGGTATTAAAACAAATTCGACACTCATCAATTGCAGAAGTCTCTTTAAACAAAATTAACTTAAAAAATATCATGTTCTCTGGCAGGGTAAGCGGTTTATTTAACTTTCAACTTATCGCCAGGCAAGACAAAAAGACAAACTGCAGTCCGCAAATATAACACAGTTAATGTTAGTCTCTTGTGGAAATCCGTGCTGGAAAGTCGTTACGACAAGTGCAACGCAGTCGTTGTAAAAGGGGGACAAAAGATACCAAAGGAACAGTCAAACTCATAAATTTAAAATAAACTGACAACGTCATGGCTAAAAACGAAAAAGACAAACAGACAAACAATAGTACACATGACACAGCATAGAAAACCAAAGAATAAACAACACGAACGCCACCAAAAACTAGGGGTAATCTCAGGTGCTCCGAAAGGGTAAGCAGATCCTGCTCCACATGTGGCTTCCGTCGACCAACTCGTGATGGCGTCCGTAAAATTTACGAAGGGATGATTTCAACTTCACCATTTAAAACTCTTGGTTTAATAGCATCCTTGTGAGTAGCAACCCTCTATCTAGAAAATCACGATAGGAAATGCAAGCACGGGAATATCGTATCAATTGGGAGATATATACCCCGTATGCAGGTGCTGCTGGAATGTTGCTACTTAGAAATGGAAAGTTCACAATTGGGAAGCTGAAATTATCTCTTTTGTCGTAAAGTTTTGTTTTCAACCGACCCTCATTGTCAATTTCTATATGTAAGTCAAGATATGAAGCCGACTGAACTCTATCTGTAGTATCCTTCATCTCTAGTTCAATGGGATAGAATGTAATCTATGACATAGATATTCCATAACGTTCAACACAACTTTCAAAAGATCGACGTCTTTCGTTTAGAGATAGATCTTATTAACATAGTATGCAAATCTGCCGTGTGCAGTCTGCTTTTCAGAGTAAGTCGTAGCGAGCAGGAGCACTGCACGTTACATAAGACTACCGATGTATTACTGAAAATATACCGTCAAGTGTACAAATATGTAAGGAATACCAAAATTGAAACATTACTTTGATATCAGTTTTAAAATTTATGTTTGCATCCGAGTTTATTCTAAGTACAGTTGGTTCCTTCCCAAAACTACGTACTTACAGTGTGTATATGTGTGTTGGTAATTTGTGTTTACGAAACCCATTTACTCATCGTTGGTCTCTGGTGAATAGTTTACTTTCTCTTTGCAATTTGACAGTTTTGTAAGATGAGAATGAGGAATAATTAAATCTATTGTTTCTTGTTTTGTTTTTTTTGATTGTTGTGGTTGTATTTATGTAATTCCACTATTCTGTGGAAAGACCTATCGTATTTGATCTGACATTTTTTTTTTGCCGCCAAATTTATTTTGTGCCCATTTTTGTTGTTTCGCAAGATGTCGCTTATATTTTTTGCATATGATATCCAACACTTCTTCCGCTTATGAGACTGAAACTGTTTAGTCGAGGAATTTGTTTTGTACGAGTTGTCTCTCCAAACTTTGTTTTCTTTATTATGAAGTTTCCGCCGTAATCTTCTGTTTTTGACATAAGTATTATTCAAATGTGAAGCATGAATGGTAGATGATAGCGACGTAGGATATAATGATTTGATGTCTTTGATTCATTTAGATTAAATTGAGGCCAATGTCAAAGGTCAAGGTCATATTCTAATGTGGACTTTTCCTTGTTCCGGGATCTCCTTTGTACACATATAAAAGAAGGAGTGCAAAGTGTTTGCCATATTGGGATCAAGATATGATACATTTTGTCTGAAACAATCCAATGACAATTTATAGGAGGAATGTCCCTGAAATGATTCAATTTGAGTTCAAGTGATTATTACTCCAACATGGTACATGATAAGCCATCGGGGTTTAACAAACTATTGATTGACATATGACCTTGAAAATATAAGTTTTATCGTTTGAATTGTTTTACATGGTCTTATCGGGGCCTTTTATAGCTGACTATGCGGTATGGGCTTTGCTCATTGTTGAAGGCCGTACGATGACCTAAAGTTGTATTTGTTTGTGTCATTTTGGTCTTTTGTGGATAGTTTTCTCATTGGCAATCATACCACATCTTCTGTTTTATATCTTCAACTTCGTACTTTATTTGGCATTTTTAATCTTTTTAGATTCGAGCTTCACTGATGAGTCTTTTGTAAACAAGTCACGCGTCTGACATATATGCTAAATTTTATTCTGGTATCTATGTTGAGTTCTTTTATTCAATAAATCAGTATGAAGAAACCTATAATTGGACGCCAATGAAAACTTTGAGTATTTCAGAATTAACTTCTCATCAATAATTATATAAAATTGATGCGGATAGACCTTCTATTGTTCTCTGAACAATTGGTTTTAATTGTTATTTGTATTTATTCTTTTTCTCTTGTGTGTGTAACAATTGCATTGTTGTGAGATCGGCGCACTTGATCTGTATTTCAAGCAAATTGGTTTAATATATATTCAAGATGTGACATGAGTACGAATAGCAAAACTCTCAATCCTTGTCACAAGGCGTACTAAATTATAAACCCGGTACCTTTGATAACTACGTACACCACTGGGTTGATGCCAATGCTGGTGGACGTTTCGTCCCCGAGGTTATCACCAGCCCAGTATTCAACAATTCGGTGTTTACATGAATATCAATAATGTGGTAATTTTTCCTGTTTACAAAACATTGAATTTTTCGAAAAACTAGGAATTTTCTTATCCCAGGCATATATTACCTTAGCTGTAGTTGGCACTATTCCTTTTTTTTTGGGGGGGGGGAGGGGGGGGGGGGGGTCTTCAATGCTCTTCAATTTCGTACTTGTTTGTTTTATAAACATTTTTATATGAGCGTCACTGATGAGTCTTAAGTAGACGAAACGCGCGTCTGGCGTACTTAATTATAATCCTGGTATCTTTGATAACTTTGTAACAGTAGATCAAAGTACTGTCTTTAACACACGGCATTTGCTCACACCAAAATGATGTATAGATTCAAAAAGTAAATAAATTTATTAAAACACACATTTTTATTTATTTCAAGATAATATATTTGGCACACGGTGGGAACACATCACACAAACTGATACAAAAGGAACACATCAATCTGAAAAAGAACAAGAACATGTATAAGACATTTTGCATTTGAAAATTAAATCGGACATTTATCACCCGATTGCCAATCAGACTTCTCTCAACAATAGACCAATAACACAGACATTTACAACTATAAGTCACCGTGCGGCATTCAACAATGAACAAAGCACATACCGCATGGTCAGCTATAAAAGCCCCCAAAATGACGAATATAAAACAATTCAATCTGGAAAACTAACGGACTAAATTAAGTACAAAAGTGAACGAAAAACATGAACACATCAAAATCACTGAATTACAGACTCCTGACTCTGGACAGGCACATACATATAGAATATGGTTGAGTGAAATAACGAACGGGATCCCAACCATCCACCTGACCAACGACAGTGGAGTAACATTACAACATAAGAACGAACTATAAAATAAGAACCAGTTCAGTCAAAGCTTGTCAGTGGTTATTTCAGATTTCCAAACGATTAAGTCCGTAGTCATTTATTGTTTGTTTGAAATATTAATTAAATTGTCATAAGTTGATTTTAACAACTTCAAAAACCGAGTTCATAAATATATTCATCCTTTTTCGTTGCATTTTCATTTAGAACATAAAAAAAGACGGTGACCTGCAGTCTATAATTTATGTATCAATTGTTTTTTGTGAAGAATTGATTTATTTGATGCCAATAATACCACATCTTCTTATTTAGCACTATCACGTTCTTCATATAAATAACAGCATAAAAAAAAATGGGAAGTTCCTGATCAGATGGAAAAATCCAAAATCTCAAACACATCAAACGAATGGATAACAACTGTCATATTTCTGACCATGGTACAGACATTTTCTTATCAAAAAACCTCATGGATTACACCTGGTTTTAAAGCTAGCTAAACCTCTCACTTTTAAGACAGTCGCATTAAAATAAATTACATTGACAACGATGTGTGAAGAAATCGAACAGAAATAATAGGTAAAAATGTCAAAAATATGGGGTACAGCAGTCAACATTGTGTTAAAATCTTTATCACTATATATAACAACAAACAAGTATGTAACAAAGAAGCACAAAAGGTAGATGTCGGAGGATTGATCAGGAATGAGCATAACCAGCACCACATAGTCTTTTTGTAAACATAATGTACTTGTTCGGATATAAATAGTGTGGTTTTCAATATAGAGAGTCATTGGCCAAGACTAAAGGAAAAAGAGTTTTATGGCAAAATAAAAAAAAAAGAATAGAGAGTAATGGCCAAAAGAAATAAAGAATAGATAAAAATGGATGTTCAGTGTTCGATGTTACCCAAAGCTTCGTGTTGGATGCCGTATTATAATGACCTATTATGTTTTACTTTTATGAATTGTTTGTGAAGGAGAGTTGTCTCATTAACACTCATACCACATCTTCCTATATCTATAAGATATAAAGGGATAAAGAAATTAATACCTCACCCAAGACCTTCATGTATAGAATAATAGCACCCCTAAAATCTAGATACAATATAGCAACTTCAGGATGGAAATTTGATTTAACTTTTTCAATTTAATCATTTTACTATCTTCTTAAGAGAGGATTTTGATGGAGATCCTTCATTATATGTTCTATATTTTTATGCTATATTTATTTATTTTTCGATTCATTTGGACCTTACTCTCGATTCTTTGAATTTTGATATCCTATTTCACTCTATTCCTTTTATGTGCCTACGCACTTTTTGCCCAATATTTTCTATTCTGTATAACCCACCACATACTGTGGATTCATTATTATTCGTTGGGTACCAATTTACGTGGATTTCGTGTATACAGGTGAACAGTGAAATTAAATATTCAACAAATGACAAGTTTTCTATGTATGTATGCAGACCTCGGTAAAACCACGAAATCAAATATCCACGAACACGTGATTTTTCCTTCTTCCACAAAAATTGGTACCCACGAAAATAAAGGAATCCACAGTACTAATAAGTATGTTCATGGATGTAAATTAACACCAGAGATATTTAAATATATATCATAAAGAAAAAGATAACGTCGGAGGAGGTGCAACATTTTTTGTTATCATCTCATGTGATGTTTCGTATGTATATTATCAATTCTAAATGCTAGTATTTATCTTTTAATTTCAAATATAAAATGTTGACCTCATTACCGCGTTCGGATACAATATTAGTTGTAAGTGGGATTTTAGAGTTGACAAAGCATATTGGTTATTACCCTGCACTAAACGTTTGATTCCAAATAAATAATTTATTTAGGTTTAGGAATGTTTCGACCAGGACATCATAACTCTGTTTTTCATGTTGAATAAAGGAAAGACGTTTTTGTTTCGCAGTAACAGTACACATGTTTTTTTTAATAAATTTATAAAAGCTTAATGAAATTATGATAATAAATTAATTTTCTATAATTAAAATTCCAAAATATTCCATTAAATGTGTTAATATCGTACCATAAAATAAATTATTTTATCAACACTACCTTCACTGAGAACTTTAGTCTTGAAAAAAGTGGTTGCTACTACAAATTATGAAATAAAAAACATATGAAGATGAGGGTTTTTTTTACAAAAAATCTGATTATATAGTTTGTAGCTTATCCAAATACAAGACCGGCGAACCCCCAAGCTCTGTTCTTGTTTAAGATTCACGAGAAGCAACTGTGAGTATAATAGTCGGAATCGATTTGACCTTTAAACGGCCTAAAAAATAGTTTTTTAACTATTAACTTGAATATGGCTCGATGAACAGAGATACATTGGAAACTGTCTATATTTTTCAAAAAGGAAAGGGCAAACTTAGAAGTAATTTTATAGACATGCAACTGTTATTACACGAACTTCCTTTTCTTCAAAATACAAAAAAAAAAATCAAAAATGTACTTTTAATCTTAAAAATAACACTTTATTAATCAATTGTTGTTTGTTTATCCCTGGTACCAAACAGTTTTTCCAAGACAGCTAAAAAAGTTGGAAGTATTTCGGACAGTGGTTGACTGTTGGTTTTTGAGCAGACCGCCTGCGCACTGCTCGAATAGTTTAACTGTACAAAAGGATCATTCAACATACGCCGACCGTGGCATTTTTTGGACTAGGAACAGAACTCTTGAAGTACTGAGTGTCCTGTTGCTTTTAGTTTTCAATTAAAAAGTATTATGAAATCTTGTCTGGTTTATATAATCTTGAGAATTGATTAAACGCGAATTTAAAATTGGTATATTCCGCTAACTATGGCCTTCCCATTCTCGGAAGGACACTGACCGTTAGAGGGTGCTGCATTAGTTGAGACTAAAAATTAAGATAGAAAACAAATTTACCATATTTATCCTGCAGCTGTTGCTGCTACTGGTGTTACTGCTGGTGTTACTGCTGGTGTTACCATTACAGTCATTGGTGTCATTGTAACTGTGCTACCGAATAAACCGGGTAATACTGCAAACAGACGTGAATCATATTTACAAAAACGTACAAAAATGTAAAAATGATTTTACTTAAATTATTTACATTTTATAACAAGGAATTATTACGAATGAATTTCTATACATATTCAATTTACAGCACACTTTTTTAAAAGATAATTCAAAATTCTTCAAAACTCCGTTTGCGTTTATCTTTTGACAAAAAAACAGAACATTAAGTTTATCTTAACAAAAGATTTAAATGTCCAAGAAACCAAAATTTCCAGTAAAAGCCTAAAATTTCGACTTCATTTATCCCGAAAAGTAGCACATCAATTTTTGTTTTCAGATACTTCACCTTACTATGTAGCTGATTGCATTACAAAAATACAGGTAATCGGACTTGGCTCATTTTTTTTTACAAAACTGTATATATTTATAAGTACGTCTGAGTCAGTGACAACTCTACAACAGGAAAAAGTAAAACACGGCCAGCGAAAACTCTATTATTAGTAGAGCCCAGGTGATCGTGTGGTCTAGCGGGACGGCTGCAGTGCAGGCGATTTAGTGTCACGATATCACAGTAGCATTGGGTTCGAATCCCAGCGAGGGAACAACCAAAAATTTGCGAAAGCAAATTTACAGATCTAACATTGTTGGGTTGATGTTTAGACGAGTTGTATATATATTTATATAGATTCTACCACAGCACTGAATTTTAAATGATATTTATCCACTCGAGACAGTTCCATTTTCAAATTTTAAACAGGTGTCTCATTAAGCGTCTATATATTCAACAATCGAGAGTGGATAGATATTGTTTTGTACGAGATTTGGTGGTGGAATCTCTTTCTATAATAATATTTAGACAATATTCATACAATCATTAGCCGCCTTTTCGAAGGAATTTCAAAAATATATGTCCTTTCTATATGATGTCATCAGGCGTGGTTGCCTTTTTTATGACGTTACTATAGACTTTACGTTTTGAATTTTGCCGGAGTTTAGTATTTTTGTCATTAAATTTTTTTCACGAAACGGAAGTGATTCTTTTGCCACCAGCCAAAATGGTTTTCATCAGGAAGAACAGTTAGTGTTTATATCAAACTAAATGGTATGTATATCCTTTACCTTAGTAATAATGTTTTGGTAAAATGCTTTGCATGTATACACGATTCAGCCTCAGGGCAAGGTATACTGTTGACTTCTGTGCATAACACGAACGTAGAGCGTTATGTGTCTACAAACTCTGCTTATTTGTTTACTCATTTATTACAGATTGGTTATTAGATTGTTCAACTAAGAATATATCTGATTCCATTCTATAGTATGTATAATGACAAGGCATCGATCTGGAAACAGCCTGGTTATCAAGATTTCTATGTAGTAACGTTATATTGAAGTAAAAGGGTCTGTTTTTATTCCTTCATTAACTTGGCAAAAATATGATCAGTTATCCCATATGAAGCCTTATTGCTAAAAGAATTTTCTGCCAGAGACTGGATTTTTAGCTAACTGTTCAATGTGAGCCAAGGCTTTGTGTTAAAGGCCGGACTTTCGTCTATATTTTTTCAATTTTATACATTGCGATTTGGTAGGAGATTTGTATCATTGGCACTCATCTCACATCTTTTTAATTATATTCACACATTTTATTTTTCATACACTTTTAATAAATATATACAAAAGTTCGATAATATATTTTCTTGTGATAACCACTTTCTCTGTTTTATATCATATGAGTTTGAGAAATTAATTAATTTCGACTTGTACTTCTTTCCTTTCATTTTACTGCCTAATACTTTCTTGATCACTGACTCGAAACAATAAGGCCATAACTTCACGAACCAGTGCTGAAAACACCTGTGTTTGTCCTTTCCCGTCAATTTAGCAGTGGAATGTACTGCATTCCTTCAAGCGAATAACTACCACAACGTTTTGTGAAAAAAAAAATTATAGCCGACTGAACGGTATGGTTTTTTTTTTATTTATTCTTTTATTGTTGAAGGCCGTACGATTGCTTATAACTAATTGCTTACATTCACTTTATTTTAATTTTAGGTGATTGTTATCACATTAAAAATCATACCACATTCATTTATTTTTTATAGTATTGACTATTTCCCTTGATTTTATGTGCAACAACCCTCAGCACCCCTTCCAAAAATAAAAACACAAACAAAAATGAAATAAAACGGTATCTTAAAATAACCTTCTTGTCTACTTTTGTTTGAATTAGTTCTCCACGATAAGCATGTAATTATGGAGTTTTTAGATAATTTATCTCCTAAGCCAATTTTTACCGGTCACCCGCTGATTGACGCTGTTGTGGCTCATGTCGGGGCCTTTTTATAGCTGATTATGCGGTATGAGCTTTGTTTATCGTTGACAGCCGTACCGTGACCTATAGTTGTTAGTTTCCTTGTGCTTTTGGGGTATGTTGTGGAGAGTTTTAGTATTGGCAATCATACCACATCTTCTTTTTTTAATATTAGTCAAAACAACAAGTTACAGCAACTGTATTAGGGTGATTTAATGTATTGGTCATTGCACCGTTTTATTTTGAATTCAACGTTGTTTATTATAAATCATATGTTAATGTTGTACGTGAGGATAGATCAATATTGGGTCTTTATGTAACCAAAAAAAATAATTACTTACAAACTTTTAAATAACAGAACATCGTCAAGTTTTTTCAATTGCACGTGGGGTTATAGTGTTGAAATTATTCTAAACTTAAAACAGTATTGCTATTTCAGCTACCTTAAAAAAAAACACACCAAAAACACAAACGGGTCTTTATATCGTTTTAAAAAGGCAAAAAACTGACGCACGGTTGCAATATATACCGTATAGCGGGTTATTTTCGCGGGTGTAAAATTTCACGATTTTCATTGAATAAGGTATACAAAAAATTTTAGCGGTTATTATTTTGGCGGATTCAACATTTTTAACATTACCTTTGCATGTACACTTTTAAATTGGCGGAATTTATTTTGGCGATTTTGTTCTATCCGTGAAAATAAGCGAAAATTTACACCCCGCGAAAATAACCCGCTATACGGTACCTGAGCAGGGTAGGGCTGTGTTGATTATGTGGTATTTATAACTTAAGCACGTAATTTACTAACATATTATGCAGACCCTTTTAACTCTTGTTCTTACACTGTGTTTCAGTTTATCGGATATTTAAAGGTTGTAAGAAAGCTGAAAATGTATCGCCACTTACTCGACACTTCATCTATCTTTTTGTCAATATGTTTTGATGAAAATATGACAAAAGCATTTTATAACTTAACACATGAACCACATCTATGAATTTGTTGTAGATATACTCACGCATCATTAAAAACGGCAGGAAAATAAGTAAACCAATCAATGAGCCTATACCTCCGCCACCAAACAAATCGCCACCAGTGTTACCGCCAACAGGTCCACGACCGGATTGTATAACTCTAATTCCACCTGTTGGTCCATTTTCAGGCATTCGAACATAATATGGTACGGGTATAACTTGTGTTCGAGTCCCTCCAAGTCTTCCTGGTCCTCCAATTCCTCCAATCCCGGGAATTCCTCCTGGGAGAAATTGTGCAGTAACAGGAACAGAGCTAAAGATAACTATTCCTAAAACTGTGAGCAGGATGGTTCTGTCTAAAAACGCCATCCTAAATTTAGAAAAAACAAGTTTTATGAAACTTGGAACATTTCATTCGGTAACAAAAAAAAATTTGTAATATTTTGTTTTATAATAAAAGAGAATCTCGAACAACTTTAAACATTAAAAAAAAACAGTAATGTGTTTCTGAATGAAATGTAATGCATTACCGTATGACTGATATATTACTGATGATATTCGAATTTTGGTATTGTCTGTTTTCCCCCACTATTTTTATATTTCCCAACCGATTCTAAAAGTATTGTTCTCCTCACTAGTGAAAAAACTGTTCTCCGCAAATGTTTAGTCGATATTAAATAATGATGCCAAGCTTTTTGTTTTATTTTTAAGTTTCTATTGCGACGCTTTGAAATGACGTCACATATAAAGAACACACCTTTCTTCAATCTTTAAAAAAGTGAGGACAAAAAAAAGATAAACAGCATTTGAATTGTAATCTATATTTAAAAGCTCTGCAGTTTTATTAACAAGTCTGCACGTCATGGAATGGCAACAATTTTATTTTTTGATGAGATGAATTTTTGTCAATGTCTATTTGTTCCACCAAGGTTCCCGTAGAGATTACATATAAATGCATCATAGATACCACAAATTTTACATTTGCTCCAAACGCCCGTTTCGTCTACAAAAGACTCATCAGTGACGCTCGAAAAAGAAAATTGTAAAAAGGCAAAATACAATACAAAGATGAAGAGCATTGAGGACGAAAAATCCCTAAAACTTTTGCCAAATACAGCCAAAGAAGAAGGTACTCCGGAGGTAGAAAAGTCTTAGTATTTCAAAAATTCAAAGATTTGTAAACATTTAATTAAAATTTATGAACATATCAATGATATCCAAAGTCAACACAGATGTGCTGACTTCTAGGCTGGGGATACTCTTGGGGAATTAAAACTCAAACAGCAGTGGCATCAGGTCAGTGTTAATATACACCATGCTTTTTATTAAACAAACATACTGTAATACTTGATGTAGTGAACTCACTAAAACAAGATAATTTCTACACTCCCATAAAAAACATAATACGTCCTGGGAATACGTTTGTGGAATAAAAACTCCATCAGCAGCGGTATCAAGCCATTGTAAATAGAAAATCATACCATTTACTTGATAAACATAATGTAATACTTGTTCTAGTGAACACAAGTAAAAATGTGAACTTCTGCTCACTGATGATATCCCCGTCAAAATATATCGGTAAAAAGGATGTTGTTGAGCGATGAATCTGAAAACGCATCACACAGTAGAGCTGACGTATATAAACTCTGTAACTAAATTTCAGAAATTCTTGTATTGTAGTTCCTGAGAAAAATGTTAAGAACATTTTTAACTTTGCTAACTTGTTTAAATGGTACGGGTGTCTGATAAACAGGAAGTTTTTGAGTAATGAATCTCAAAACGCCTCACACGGTATAACTGAATTATATAAACACTGAAACCAAATTTCAGAAATCCTAGTATCGTAGTTCCTAAGAAAAATGTGACGAAAATTTACAAATTGGCTATAATGTGTAAATCAAACAAGTGTTCGGAAAATAAGAAGTTGTCAGGTGATTGATCTGAAAAAGCATCACTCGGTATAACTAACTTATATAAACCCAGAAACCAAATTTCAAAAAACCTTTTCTAGTAGTTCCTGTGTGAATTTTGACCAAAATATTCAATGGGCGGAGGTCTGACAGACTGACGGGAGGATGAATAGATGTACTGACGAAATGACTGACGCCCTGATAAACAGACAGAGGTTAAACAGTATACTACCACATTTTTAAAGCTGAATATAATAAAATAAAATAATTCCTTCGCTACCTTACACACATAATACGTCATGTGCTCAATTTAAGAAGTCTGTACGCGCTGAGCAATATTTCTCTTAATATTCAGTGAAGGTATACATAGTACAGATAAGAACGGAACTAGTTCATCCTATTTTTATAGGGGTAAGACCTTGGTTAAAAAAAACCTCTTTAAATCAGTGATTCTTTTGTAAAGGCAAGTTTCATCAATGTATTTTGAGCATTTACTTGAAACAGATTGAATATTATCTAAGTAACCTAGAGCTTAGAATTATTATGAAAATGCTTAAGGTAGTGGTGATTTTAACAGTTGTTTCCTTAAGCCTAGGTCTAACTTCTTCAGTTAATGATATCATAACCAGTGGTTAAACATCACAAAATAGAGAATCAAATGTCTCCGATTTAAGCCAATGTAGCCACTTAATTAATTTAACGTCAATCATGTCAATTGTTTAACCAAAGATTAAGACCGCTTGAAATGAAAACAGCTTTTGTATGGATAAATATAAGTACGGTTTACTACCGTTTGAAAGAGCAATCACAATGGAAAGTAAAACTTGATTCCGAACGCACAAAAAAGAAACATCACTTACACCTTCGGAACAAGACAACAGTGCCATCATGTTTTCTGGAAAGGTAAATAATGCCTGTTTCACTCGTTACGATTAAAGACGAAATGACAAACAACGGTCCACAAAAATACTTTATCTTCGAGGAGGATTACTGTCTCTATCGAAGAATAGAATATACGAGTGTGGCTAGAATAATAAAAAACAGATAGCCGTTGTTTACACAGATATTCCATAAAATCAATTTAAATTTATTGATAGATTTTCATCCCCTACCGCCCCTCTGAAATCGTCCCGCTCCGATTTTATCCTTATTTTACTTAAAACATATAATATGTTCATAATAGAACTACGAAGGGTTATGAATAACAACAAAACAGTATATCGTAGGGTATTTTATAAATTCAAAAGTAATGATATTATATAAAAAAAAGTTTATACTGTATGATATTCTAATTATTTCACAGGGATACTGTATTAGAGCTTGGGCAGTGAAGTTAAATTGAAACAAGCAATCTGAAGAATAAATAGCGATTATTTGTTGTTAAAAAAATAATTTCTAACTTGAAACAAAAAAAGATATTGCTTTAAGTTCAGATAAAATGTAATGTAATGTTTTTATTTTAATTTACCAATCTTGATAAAAAAAAATAATCAGGTTTAAAACTCAATACGTCAGACGTGCGTTTCGCCTACATCAGACTAATCAGTGACGCTCAGATAAAAAAAATGTAAAGCCAAACAAGTGCAATTTTCATTTATATAAACAAAATAACTTCAAATATGAAACAAAAAAGATGTCCACTCTAAGTTTATATTAGATATATTAATGTTTTACTTAACTCTACACATTTTAATTCAAACATAGCATGAAAACGGATTGTTTCTAACATCACACAATACAATATGTCAGCTCTAAATTCAGATTCATTTTCATTTATATAATCAGTATGACCTTTAACATGAAACAAGAAAGATTAAAATCTTAAAATGAAATAACAAGGTGAAAGTCGACATATAAGATAACATTAATAAATCTTAACATTACAAGCTAGAAAAAGGGAAAAAGAATTTTCAATGAATATGTCTTATATTTGTTATTATTATTTAAGTTACTTTTTTTTTTACCAATAGCATCATTTTCAATCAGTGTTTCTTTTTATTTTCTTTTGACAAACTATTTATTGAATAAAAGACTTTGCTAAAGTTGTTATATAGTATTTACCTTGCTAACTCTACCCGGTGGAGATCCGTTCTGTGAAAAAAATCGAAAAAGATCTTTTTATATTAGAGTCCAAAAGCATTTACATGAAACGGAAAAGCTTTTTTGCTACCAGCCAAAATGTGTTTTTCAGGAAGAAAAGCTAATGTTGATATCAAACTTAGTGTCATGTGTCTTCCAAACCTTAGATTTATATTTTGTAAAATGTTTGCTGGTATACATGATTTAGCCTTAGGGAAAGGTAAACTATTGACTTTTTAACTAGCCGAACATTTGCTATCAGACAAGTAAATGTTTATCGAAGTCGTTTAGTGCTTATATCTTTTCAGAACCGTAAAATTTTAAGAGAATACTTAAAATATCGAGACGGAACTAATGACACCATCTGCCATTTGTGTGATGTGTTTGAGCTTTTGATTTTGCCATTTTATTTAGGACTTTCCTTTGTGACTTTTCCGCGGAGTTCAGTATTTTTTTGTGATTTTATTTATACTCCTATCAATTAATTATAAAGACGATAGGTATCTGGGATTACACACCACACTACAGAATTTTATATCTGATCTAATAAAAATAATGAAAGCATTTATAGTATATTGCTTTTCAATAGTCAAGACGTTTACGAATAAGATTGAAACAAATTATACTTAATACACACTCAGAAACAAGACGAACCCATTTTAAACAAAACAACAGTAATATCATGTCCTCTGGCAGGGTAAGCAGTTTCTATTCACAACTGCCTTTCAAATTATAGATTATAAGCCTGTAACCTTTTGATAGCTACTATTTGTGTGTTTCTCTGTCCTGTATGTACACCCATTTATTTGTATTGTAGTCCTGTCATGTAATGTTGCCAATTTGATATAATATTTAACTTTGCCATAAAAGCGGGAGGTTTTGCTAACCACAAAGCCAGGCTCAACCCACCATTGTTATCTTAAAATGTCCTTTACAGTCAGGAATATGTAGCTTCTAACCCGGATTTGTTTTCTTCTCAATCGATTTATGAATTTCGTACAGCGGTATACTACTGTTGCTTTTATATTTCAACTTATCGCGAATCAAGATAAAGTGACGAACAACAGTGAACAAAATATTATACAGGTAAGTTGATTAGATATCTAACGTGAAAATACGGATGGCAAGTTGACTACCACAAGTTTATATTATAATCCTTTTAACTTTAGTACTATTAACACAGCCTTTGTTATATAGGACATAAATATTCTACAACGTTCAACAAAATAACCAGTGCGTCCATTAATATATCGTTGTCTTTTATTTGAAGTTTGATACAGTTGTATATACAATTAACGTTATAATCAAAATTTGAAAATTACGAGTGCATTCCTCTATAACTAAAATCTTGTGAACGTTGTGTGGCTTTTATTATCGTTTGCTTAACGCTACAACAGTAGAAACACATTCATCGTTTAATCAGTGTTTGCTGACCCTGTATTTTCAATAATGCATGCACATGTATCTGGTGAATAAGACTCATTACGAAAGTAGAAAAAATACTTCATTTAATCAGGTTGAAGTAAGAAACAAATGTAGCGTTTGTACTAACAAAAGATGAGCTACAAACTGTAGACGCATTTAAAGCGAGTGCATAGATTGTCAAACTTATTGTAAAATGATCAAATCATATGCGCGCATCGCGGTTTGCATCTTTCATGATAGACAGAAATGCACTATAAGTGAAAATGTATCATCTACGGGTCGGAATGAGAAGTCGAAGGTTCATTCAAACATTTCTTATTTTATTTTGTAGAATATCCCTTGAGCAGTCTAGGTCTCTTAACAAGTTGCAAGCGAGCAAGACCATTTTTGAATTTTCTTCGGTGTTCAGTATTTTTGTTATTTTACTAAAAAATAGTTACCTGTTCGTGCATTTTTCATTGATATTCGATGCAAGATAATCATTTCAAATATCTGGAACGATCTCTCTTCAAAAATTATTTCTTATGTCTACTTATTGTACCTCGAACATATTTACCCTGGATAGGTCTTTCAATTATTGTTCAATTAACTAAAATTTAACCGGGCATAACTAATTAGATACGCCTTCTTAAAATAAGGGGGTCCGATATTGGATCGTGAAAAAACACCCAGCAAAATATATTGATTTACAATTTTAGAAATTGTTTGACTCGATTTTCTTTCTGTTGCTTTAATATCTCCGGTCAAAATCATTCGGTATTTTAGTAGAAATGCTAATTTTCCCTAACCGGGAGATGTTGGCTGAAATAGAAATGTATTTTTGTCAGCCAAATTTTTCTTTTAAACTGATGACGTGTGAAGGAAATACTTGAAGGAATCGAGTTCATTTGCAAAATATCTAACACAAGGTTTGCGATAAAGGTAATTTATTCAGAAACCATAAAAAAATAATACAGATTTTATTAAAGAAGTCCATATCTAATTTACTTGTTGCGAGCGTTATTTAGTATAAATTCATGACGTTTTGTTTTTTGCATTCGTTAATCGTGGAGAGAAAAAAGTGAGGAAGGAGGACAAGTAGTTTAAACAACGACTTCGCTCTTGTCAACTTTATTTTATTACGGCATACATTTGACCCCTACAAACACACTGCCTTATTGTACATGGAAGTGCCACACTAAAACTGTAATTGTTTGCTTAAGGTTAAATTTTTTAGCACATTGTCGAAATAGTTATCAAAGGTACCAGGATTATAATTTAGTACGTGGGACACGTGTTTTGGCTACATTAGAAACATCAGTTACGTTCATATCAAAATATATATAAAGCTTAACAAGTCCAAAGTTGAAGAGCATTGATGATCCCAAAATTCCAAAAATGTTGTGCCAAATACGGCTTAGGCTGTGTTCACACCAAACGACGTGTACAGTAAACATGTTTACATTTGGTTGAATGTAATGTACACTAGTTTCACATTAAATTTGTTCACATCTATACACCTTGTTTAGCTACCTGTACATAAGATTTGTTCACACTTGTGTGTTCGGCAATGATGATTGATGAGTCTTGACTAGGGGTTAATAAGGCTACGTGAAGTGTTTTTATAACAAATTAATAAAGCAAGTTTAGACAAATATTTCTGTAAAGAACTTTATTAATAAGTGTTATAAGTATCAGTTTTACATTAAAATTGTTCCGTTTTCAAATATACATGGGGAAATTTAATTTAGTTTTGTGAACAAGTAACCTACACAAGGCCTACATCGACTATCGACTGCATGTAGACAAAACATGATTTAAACTACATGTAAACATCGAGTTTTATCAATGGGAACGTAGTTATGTTTAGTGTATGTGTGAGTTACACTAACACAACACCGAGTGTAGGTCAATGTGAACACAGCCTAAGATAATCTAGAAAATCCTTATTTTTTTAGAAAAGTTTTGTAAACAGGAAATTTATAAAAATGACCACATTATTGATATTCATGTCAATACCGATGTGTTGATCAAAATATGCATGACATATTTGCCACATAGAGGAGCAATTAATTAATCAACTTCATTTATTGATGAATCATCATTTGTCTCCAAATGATAATTGTCTTAAACAGTTTTCAAATTTTTATATATTTTATTTAAGAATTGAATTTTTGTTTTTGTAACTTCATTGGGGGTGTAAAAGCGTTGACCGAAGAACATTTTGTATGAAGCGCGGACAACGCTTTAATAACCATATGAAGTTACATAAAGAAGCATTAAATACTTATAATCACATTTTTTAGCTAGGATCATAAACAAACACGATATTTATTAAGTTTTTATTTAATTTACCTGAGTGTGCGCTTAATTGTGGGACCTACGGAGTTCACTGATATGCATGCATCATCCGCCTTGCGAATTCATTATAAGTCAATCGTGAATAGGACAAATATAAAAAAAGAAGATGTGGTTTGATTGTCAATGAGACAACTGTCCACAAGAGACCAAAATGACACAGACATTAACAACTATGGGTCACCGTACGGCCTTCAACAACGAGCAAAGCCCATACCGCATAGTCAGCTATAAAAGGCCCCGATAAGACAATGTAAAACTATTAAAACGAGAAAACTTAAAGCCTTATTTATATATAAAAAAAGGACAAAAACAAATATTTAACACATAAACAAACGGCATGTCCTGATTAACTGAATAACCAACACCGTAAGATGGTGCAAAAGGAACATCACCATCTAAAAATGGAAAATTAACAAAAGGGAATGAACAAGTTTCCCGTTTAAAACCAAAATATCTAAACCCAGGAAAGGAAAGTTATTACTGTATAAATTTTATATATTTAAAGTAAGTTCCTTAGGGTAAATTTCAGCAGTATACTGAGAAAATTCTTGATTATTGAACGAAAAAAATATCATCAAAGACGGTTAATGACAGATCAGTCGACTGTATCGCTATCTCAAGAAAAGAGTGACGAAAAATACCAAAGGGACAGTCAAACTCATAAATTTAGACATCAAAAACATGTCACTAGTTAGTTGAGACACCGATACATCGTCTTGTTCAAACAAGATTGTAAATCCTATAAATTTAAGTCGTCCGTCCTCAAAATTCTTTGGGGGAAATTTTGTAAAGTTAGTCTGTATAGTAATAGAAAAATGATCACTTAAGGCATTCTGAACAACTGTTTCAACTTTATGCGAGTTAACCCTGAATAATATGTACTCTTGATCGAAAATCATCTCTGAAACTCTATTGATACAGATACAGATTAACCAATTGATCGTTTATGTGCAGTAGTAATGCAAGTGTATCAACATATATCAATTTGAATGGTTTTATATTATGTCAGATGTTTAAATACTTAAAGTTATACACATTCTTTCGAGTTTATTTTTCTGATGTGAATCGGAAGAATCATATTCTATTCGAATATGACTCATGCCCTCATCGTAATCAACTATCATTTCAGATGACATGTGTAATTGTTTTTTTTAATTCAATTATTTGTATTCGTGTAAAGTTGATCAATCCTAAAATGAAACAAAAAAGATTAAAATATCAAATGCATAAACTGAAATGACAAGTTGAAAATCAATTTTAAAGATGAAATTTTCTATCTGAAAGACATTTAAAAGGGAAAACAATTCTTGATAATTGATTAATATACCTCAGGTTCGTGTAATTACATCTAGAAATGGATGCATACCAAGAATAAATTGTGATGAAAAGTGGACGAAGAACCGATCGTGCCTGTTAATATTTTATATTTAAAGAATGTTTCTTTCCACTTGATGTTATTAAAGAATGTGCCTTTTTTATACAGGTTGAGTTCTTGTAAAATATGTACGCCCGGTGGTATTATGACCGCCAAGTCAACAAGGTTGTTAGTTAAGGTGAAAAGTTGGTTGTCCATCATTTGCATAACCACCATTTACCCATTTATGTGGGTATAAAATAAACAGAGCCAATTCTACAGATTTATTTTGGTTCCATGTAAAATAAGATATACATTATAGTCGAAACCAATACTAAATGCCGATACATATATGAAAAGTCAATACATTTTTGCAGTCGAATATTTAGACCATCACTTCATTTGGCGGGTTTATCTAATATGTGTTGACCACGGCTTACAGGAATGCCAATTGTTAAGAAAACTGCATCTGAAGTTCTTTTTAATGTTTTTAAAAAGAATATCTGGTGATATGTTGATGGAAAATGGTTATTTTGAATGGAGGAAATTAAGATTTGAAAAACAGATAAATCACCAGGTAATGAGAGGTAATAAGCTGAAATGTTTAACCCTTTGTTTAGGGAAAAATATCTATGAACATTTGAATGTGGGCAAACACAGGTCACCCATTTACTTATCTGCATAATAAATCATTGAATTGTTTTCCTTCCTTCTTTGAATTTATCATTTATTATTTTTACTATAATTTATTATCCTTATCAGTAGTATTAATCATTATTATTATCATTATTATAGCTACTACATTGTAAAATAATCTGACCATTAGTATTGTTCATTATTATTATCATTATTACAACTATTTTATCTTATTCCTTTATCATTTGTAATATTCATTGTTATTCTGATAATTACAACTACTATTATTATTCCTTATCATTAGTATCAATCATTATTGTTAGCATTATTGCCACTACTATTATTACTCCTTGTCATTATTATCATGCATTATTATTTGCAACATTACAATAACTATAATTACTCTTGTCATTAGTATTATGCATAATTATTTACATCATTACCACTATTTTATTATTCCTTGTCATTATTAGTATGCATAATTATTAATATCATTACACATACTGTTATTATTCCTTGTCATTATTATTATGCATAATTATTTACATCATTACAATTACTTTTATTTTTCCTTGTCATAAGTATTATGCTTTATCATTATCATAACTACTATAATTATTCCATGTCATTATTATTATGCATAATTATTTACATCATTACAACTACTGTTATTATTCCTTGTCATTATAATAATGCATAATTATTTACATTATTACAACTACTATAATTATTCCTTGTCATTATTATTATGCTTAATTATTTACATCATTACAACTACTGTTCTTATTCCTTGTCATTATTATTATGCATAATTATTTTCATAATCACAACTTCTATTATTGTTCCTTGTTATTATTATTATGCATGATTATTTACATTATTACAACTTCTATAATTATTCCTTGTTATTATTTTTATGCATAATTATTTACATCATTACAACTACTATAATTATTCCTTGTTATTATTTTTATGCCTAATTTTTACATCATTACAACTACTGTTATTATTCCTTGTCATTATTATTATGCTTAATTTTTTACATTATTACAACTACTATAATTATTCCTTGTTATTATTTTTATGCCTAATTTTTACATCATTACAACTTCTGTTCTTATTCTTTGTCATTATTATTATTCATCATTTTTTACATCATTAGAACTACTGTTTTTATTCCTTGTCATTAGTATTATGCATAAATATTTACATCAGTACAGCTACTGTTATTATTCCTTGTCATAAGTATTATGCTTTATCATTATCATAACTACTATAATTATTCCATGTCATTATTATTATGCATAATTATTTACATCATTACAACTACTGTTATTATTCCTTGTCATTATAATAATGCATAATTATTTACATTATTACACCTACTATAATTATTCCTTGTCATTATTATTATGCTTAATTATTTACATTATTACAACTACTATAATTATTCCTTGTTATTATTTTTATGCATAATTTTTACATCATTCCAACTTCTGTTCTTATTCCTTGTCATTATTATTATGCATCATTTTTTACATCATTACAACTACTGTTTTTATTCCTTGTCATTAGTATTATGCATAAATATTTACATTATTACAACTACTATAATTATTCCTTGTTATTATTTTTATTCATAATTTTTACATCATTACAACTTCTGTTCTTATTCCTTGTCATTATTATTATGCATCATTTTTTACATCATTACAACTACTGTTTTTATTCCTTGTCATTAGTATTATGCATAAATATTTACATCAGTACAGCTACTGTTATTATTCCTTATCATTAGTATTATTCCGTATCATTATCATAACTACTAGTATTATTCCTTATCATTAGTATTATTCCGTATCATTTTCATAACTACTAGTATTATTCCTTATCATTAGTATTATTTCTTATCATTATCATTATAACTACTATTATTGTTCTGATTTGATCATTAGTATTATTTTAACTAATGAACACACTCACATTGAATAATTATTTTTCCTGTTTTTTTTTCAGACAAGTTCAATACACAAAAGTTTACTGATGTGATGATATTATAATGTCATTAACTTTTAGGAATTTTGATTCTCAATGCTCTTCAACTTCGCACTTTATTTGTCATTTTTAACTTTTTTGGGTTCGAGCGTCACTGTAGGAGTCTCTTGTAGACGAAACGCGCGTCTGGCGTATACACTTAATTTAGTCCTGGTATTAATGATGAGTTTATTTATTATCTGTATCTAGCGCAGATCCTGTCTGCGAAAGAGTATAAACTTTTTTTTTATATATTAGTCCAGCAAAGAAGCATTAACATAAAACGGAAGAAACATTATTTGCCATCAGCCATTTTGTTCATCAACAGGAAGAGAGAAAATTATGATATCAAGTGTCATATATATCCTATATCAAAGTAATATATTTTATGGAAAATGTTTTACAAGTAAACATTATTAAGCCTTAGGAAAAGGTATGATGTTGTCATTTGCGTCAGAAACTTTCGTTTTTTTACATTTTTAAGTAAATGTTATTCACTTTCCTACAAAGGTGGAATGAAAACAAGTCTTTCAGTGCTAACACGTTATCAGACCCACAAACAATGACACAGATACGTCAAATTCGATGATGACTCTTTCGAGAAAATGAAGACAATAATGTAGCTACGTCACGTGTTACATAGTCGATCATCTATGTAAAGATAGTCAATAACGGTCAATGAAAAACAACTCATATTTGTAAATGACAAAGGGATATTTTATTTTATTTCATGTTCACATTAGAAAGTGACGACAGTAGTCAGTACCAATCATATCGGTATAACAAAGGACCAAAAAGACAAAATTTAGTGAATTAATGTAGGAATATTTGTAATAATTACAAAAAAGAAATAAAATCATGCGAAAGATAAATGATACTTCATTCTCAAATCTTGAATATTGAATTTATTTTAAAATTTTATAATTTAATTTTGGATGTAACGCGTCTTCTGATTAGCCGCCGTATTTTTTGTTATGAGCCCATATATATAATTCAGTCATGTGACCGTGACGTCATCAACGTTTTAACATGGTTTTCTACGGTTTAAAAAGGAATTTAGAATTAAATCATAAGAAATGACTGTAATATTTTTTCTGTCTTTTCGAAATAACATAAAAAAATGTAGTGCACACTGTTAAGTAACCCGCTACGCGCGTTATTCAGTGTGTAGGGATTTTTTTAAAGGCGACGGTACTTCAAAGCTTATACTTAATTCTTGTAAATATATGAAAAGAGAACAATGAGGGTAAACACTAAATCATATAAGTCACAAAAGCAGGGACAGTGAGTGAATTGGCCGTTTCAGAATCTAATGCATCATGGGTATTATTTTCAAAAGTGTACATCATTACGTCCTGATTGGTTAAAAATGTCATAAACAATGGAAATGTAACCAATGATGTGACGTTATTTTAATTTTTGGGTACGAACAATGAAACTACCCATGATGCTTAAGATTCTGAAACGGCCAATTTGCGTGACAATCGTCTCTTGGTATGCTTGAATCACCCGCCAAGCGAATTTACACTTATTCTATATGTCTTAATTGGGAGTAAGACACATTCTGTAAAATTACTGGTATTTAAAGAAATATGACCACGAAAACGTATCGCTTACAGTCGATAAACCGGATGTTTCGGTCAACAACTTCCTGTCAGGTTGATTTCAATCGCTGTATTTGATAAATCATTTAACGTTAATCATTAGCCATGGCGTTGTCAGTCTGTTTTAGATTTATAAGTTTGACTGTCCCTTTGGTATCTTTCGTCCCTCTTTTTTAACGCAGTATTGTGTACGAAGCTGATGTTCGTCAACACACACCGTATAGTAATAATGAAGTGAAATTCTCTTCACGGGAGACATTTAAAGCAACTGTTAAAAATCCTCGGAACAAGCACTCACACCACATCTTCCTATATCTATATAAAGTGTATACCGCCCCCTTCGGCCCGCGCATGAGATGTATTGGTTATCGATTTCGTTTTGTTGTACTCTATAGATAATAACAAAGATTAATTCATGCATTGTTCAGTTGCAGCAGTAATGCATGTATGTCTAGATGTAACTATATAGCTGTATTTACATACATTTAAGCAGATATAACATAAACTTATTCAACACCTACAAAATGTATATGTTTCCAAGGCAGTTAACGTTATACATGTATTCAATAACCTATACTTTAAACGAGACAACCTTAAAATAACCAACACAAACGTTTTGTTGGAGATGAGGACCACATCAACATTGAAAACAAACGGACATGATGATTGGCCTTCAAGACCGACTGGACTGCGAATTTTGTAGAATTCTGCATTTAAAACTTTTGAAAAAACATTATCGGATTTTATATTTATTGAAAGTTATTTGTTGTGTAACGGTCATGTTTTTTCTTCTCTCGGATTACCACGTGCACACAGATATAAAAAAAACTATTTGCATGTAGATATATACATCATATATACCAGGGTTATTTTATTTTAACGTCAGATGGTCTACAAAAGACTCAGTGATTCTCGAAATAAAAAGCAAAAAGAAAAATGATTAAAAAAAGCTATATATTAAATAAGCGGAAGAGTATTACCATGTTTTTCTTTAAATGTAATAACCGTCCAATTTTGAATTAAGCTTTTATCTTTCGACACCAGCTTAAGAAACAAAATCAAATGTTAAAGCTAGCGTAGGAATATTGTATTTACCTTGTTATCTTTCACTGGCGCAGATCCTGTCTGTGAAAAAAATATGAATTGACCTTTTTATATGAGACCAGAAAAAACAACTTTTACATGAATCGGATGTGATTCTTTTTCCACCAACCAGAATTTGGTTTTTCATCAGGAAGAACAGTAAATTTTGATATCTAACTAAGTAATATGTTTTTCGTCAGATGCTTAGCAAGTATACATGATTTTGCCAGAGGGAAACGTAAGATTTTGACTTTTGCCAACAAATCATTTGCTTTCTGAAATTTTATCAGTCAAAGTTTGTTGAATATGTTACACATGTGAAGTGTAAATAACATTTATACAAAATTTAATCCTGGTACTTATGATGAGTTAATTATGGTCGAATATGTGTTTGTGTTATATATTTATCAGAGCCGCACACAATGACTAGAATACAAAAACAAAATAACAATTACACATGTTTTGATACTTTGTTATATCAAAAACATTGACAGTGACTGTCGTTAATACTTAAATATTTTTAATGATATACTGATTTGCTCATAATCAACAAGTGTTTGTCAGTAAATCAACAAACAGATTTGCTAAATCAAATATTGCATCCTTTATAGATGGAGTTAACAACGAAAAAAACTTAGTTCCTTTCGAAAGTAAGCCAGACTAATTTGGTAATTTAAGTATCAATTATCAACATATATATTTAATAAAACAATGTTAAGCCAATGGCTGTTGTTTTTCTTTCTTTTTTTTTTTTTACATGAAACCAAAACTGGATTTTCAGAAACAGCCAATTATGTCCAACAGCCTGGTTTGTCGGATTTTAGATGGCGGAATTGACCCTTCTATGCATAGCAGTTTCTGTATTGTGTCATAGTTTTAAATATTAATACATTAATTATCTTAAAAATGGATAGATTATATGATATTATGCCATTGAGTTAATAGTTCTTTTTTTATAATGAATTCGATTTTATTTTTTTATTCAACTTATAAATTTTGGTTCGAAAGATACTAAGGGACAATCAAACTCATAGATCGCAAATAAAACTGACAACATCATGGCTAAAATATATAAAGCTTACAGACAAATTATAGTACACAAGGCACAACATAGAAAACTAAAGACTAAGCAACACGAACCCCACCAAAAACTTGTGGCACTCGTCGTGTTGCTTATGTTAATATTACAAATCCGGTATATAGTCTAATTTGGTAGGTCACATTCGTGAAAAGGGTATATCCGATATTATCTGTGACACAGTCATTCCATAACGGTCAACCAACTCGTGATGACGTCAAATATACGAAGGAATGTAAACAAATCACAAGAAAGGATCATGAAACACTTAGGGATGAATCCTAAAACATCACAAAGTGGTTGTAAAAATCCTTAAAACTAAATTACTTGTGACCTTCGGCTGTTTTGTTTTACTTTCTAGTCGGCCGGTTGTTGTTTCTTTGACACATTCCCTTTTTCCATTCTCTATTCGATTAACATAATTATTAATTATTACACAATTTTTCTTACATTTCATGTTTTTTTTTATCAAAATGATTATCCAACATCAATTTTTTTCAAAGGAAAAACAAACTTCCGTTATATAATCCACTTCTTGTTTGTACAACTGAGTCCATAATCCTTGGAAACAAGGCAAAACACATTTTGAGGATTGGGTTTATCATTTGTCGTCTGCTAATTTTTATCTTACACCATGGTCATGATTGCAGGTATATTAGTGAAATGCAAAATAAAATCAAAAACAGTTACTTTAATTGAAACAGGGTTGTAAAATTTGATTTGTATTTTTTTTGTATTTTTTCTTTTTCTGCAGAAGTTAATTAAACTGATTATTTATTGGCATTGCTTTAATATCTGACACACGAACATTATGTTTTGAATACACTAGTTTTAAAATCTGTTTTAATTGTATTTCGATTTTAAATGTCCGCTCCTTGTATATTGAGAAACACACATTATATAAAATATCTTAAATTCACGGTGTTAATAAAAGGGAACTATAAGGCAGCACTCGTACCCGCAAAGTGGAAAGGGATAAATATAAGTTGCAAAACTTGTTTCCCAATCCACTATAAATAAATATATTTAAACTAAATTAAAGGAAAAGAAATGTATGTTATACGTCAGTGAGATATCAACTAAAATAAGCACCGTACAGTGATCATTTCCGTTCCGAAACTATTTTTCTTAAGTACATCACAAACACCGTACAGTGATCATTTCCGTTCCGGAACTTTTTTTCTTAAGTCCATCACAGACTCCGTACAGTGATCGTTTCCGGTTTTATTTATCAAAATGATTACCCAACTTCAAATTCAATCAAAGGAAAAACAAACTGCAGTTATATGGTCCACTTCTTGTTTGTTCAACTGAGTCCATAATCCTTTAAAACAAGGCAAAACACATTTTGACGATTGCTTATTTATCCATTACAATACATGTGTGACAAAACTAACATCCCGTTAACTAAATATACACCAAGATAAGCCAATTGTTAAGCTGTCATTGCTTCATATTTACTCGTCCATTTTTTTTTAATGATTTGAACATACAACTACAAGTTATGATACAGTTGTCGACCTTTTACCGAAAAACAAGTTTACTCTTTTATTAGTTGTCGGTATTCGGGAAACAAATATTTATGTTCATATCAATCAAGTCTGGTTAATTACATGTGAATATTTCTAACTTCTTAATATTTCTAACTTTTTCCATTTCCAATGAAATCAAATTATAAAATTTCAAAAAGAAACATAGTATGCTACAGTACAATAAACTCATTCATTTTAATAAATACATAGCTGTTTTAAGAAAGTACTTTTCCTAACGAAGACAAAACATGACTGGAACTAAGTAATAGTAAATTGAACTTTTAAAGCAGCAGCAAAGAGGTTGTTGCATTTTAGACCACAAATTCTAGATTAATTGGTATGGCTAAAACCACGAAGAACATTGTTTTGGAGGAAAAATCTCTGGAATTAAAAAGTGAAAATTATAAATTAATGTTGACAAGGTGGACACAAAATGGGAAATCTAACAAAAATTAAAGATAATTCTAATTCCTTTATAAGTTCAAAAGCATTTCAATAATACTATTCAATACACTGTATAAACCCGCAAAGTAGAAAGGAATAAATATAAGTTGCAAAACTTGTTTCCAAATCCACTATAAATAAATGTATTTAACATAAATGAAAAGAAAAAATGTGTGGTATACGTCGGTGAGATATCAACTAAACTAAGATCCGTACAGTGATCATTTCCGTTCCGGAACTATTTTTCTTTAGTCCATCACAGACTCCGTACAGTGATCGTTTCCCTTTGTATTTATCAAAATGATTATCCAACTTCAAATTATATCAAAGGAAAAACAAACTGTCGTTATATGGTCCACTTCTTGATTGTACAACTGAGTCCCCAATCCTTGGAAACTAGGCAAAACACATTTTGACGATTGCTTATTTATCCATTACAATACATGTGTGACAAAACTAACATCCCTTTAACTAAATATACACCAAGATAAGCCAATTGTTAAGCTGTCATTGCTTCGAATTTATTCGGCCGTATTTAAAAAAAAAAACCAATTTGTATATATTTGAATATACATCTACAAGAAATGATAGAGTTGTCGACCTTTCACCGAAAAACAAGTCTACTTTTTTATTAGTTGTCGGTAATCGAGAAACCTCCATAAATGTTCATGTCAATCAAGTCTGGTTGATTACATGTGAATATTTATAACTTCTTTCATTTCCGTTGAAATCACATTATAAAATTTCAAGAAAAAACATAGTTTACTACAGTATAATAGACTCATTCATTTTAATAAATACAAAGAAACGTCGCACGCTACTGGTGTTACTTTGATGTAATCACGGACAAGACACATTCATCTTGTTAATTTTTAAACATAAACCATGCTATTTTAAAGTGTTGTATATCATTTTAAAGCTTTTAAACTCTACTTTCAGATTATTGCAATTTGGTATATGTAACCGACCATTTTCATTAATTAAAACTCAATAAAACCTTTACTTTGCAATATGATTTCCTTGTCCCGCGTTACACTTTTAGTTTTGTGAAATTCTGAATACCGTAAAAAACATATAATCTTTTTTACCAAACGATATAAAAGTTTGTCTAGAACAAGCAATTTATAAGTGGGCAATGACGATTTTTCCCTCTCGAAAAGACGGAAATATAAGAAAAAAAGGATCATGATGATAAAAATTATGTGTCCCATGCACGAAAGGTTGCCGTAAATTTTTTTTAAATTGTCACAAAAAGGGAATTCCAGAGCAGTCCTTATGTCGAAGGTAAATAATTCTGATACTAGTATTTTGTACAAAGATCACACTTTCGCCTCATGCAATAATCAGGAAATTTTAAAACAAATTCTTTTTATTCGAGTTGATTAGCAATGTCCGACATTTTGTCCCCTTCAAACCAAATTAAACGTAGGGTTACGTTTTCTATTTTTTTCATGATGTTTTTTAATACAGTGCGCTACATATTTTTTTTTTTATAATGGATAAAAGTACAAAAATTTATCTCTATTTTGATATTTAATTCTCATAAATTAAATCTAATATACAAGATATCAGATAAAACTAAAATGTCCGATACAATGTCCCCACATACGATTTTGACGTTATTTAATCAAATATGCTTCTAACGTTCCGTCTAATTGTCGTGATTGCAGTTTTCACAGACGATTTGGAATACGGCTATTTTATTTTTTTGCTTAATAAGAAAACTTTAAAATTAATGTTTTATTTTAATGCTCTACCGATTCACAAAGAAGGGGTGGGGAGAAAGATTTCCTCACGGAACTGAAGTGTTTTCTGGACTATAATAGTCGGATCCGCTATAATACACATAAATAGAGAAAAAAAGCTATTATAATAATTGTCCTGCTAATTCCCTTGCATATATTCAAGTTGTGCAGAACTGCCATGCTAAATATGCAGTAGTCCTTTTGCATTGACATTCTGGAGTGCAAAAATGAATGCATTTGCAGTGCATAGTTAATCCATAAAAGAAATCGATTGCCCTTATAAATAAAATGTATATAATTAAATGGTTTCATTTCAAGTTACATTTTTAATTTTAATTTGTTAATAAAAAAAAATCTTAACATCTTTTATATAAGATAAAAATCCTTTCTTAGGAAAAAAAATCAATTCTTTAAAATTTATTGTAAAAAGCCATCTGAACAACATGCATTCCAACGTTTGTATTTTGTCTTACGTCTGTGTAACGTTAGGTGACACCAGTATCGTGCGACGTTTCATAGCTGTTTTGAAAAATTACTATATCTTAACGAAGACAAACCATGACTGGAACTATGTAAACGAGAATTCTAGTTCCTTTTTAAGTTCAAAAATATGTGAATAATACTATTCAATAAACTGTATGAAGTTTATAATTATAAACTGAATGCTTTTCAAGTTGTAGATAGAAGAACTCTGTCTACAAAAAAATGTAAAACAAAAATACCGAAATCTGCGACAAATTAAAACAGAGGAATCCATACAAACTGCATAAGCACTGTCGTTTGGTCCTCAATGCTCTTCAACTTCGTACTTCATTTGGCCTTTTCAACTTTTTTGGATTCGAGCGTCACTGATGAGTCTTTTGTAGATGAAACGCGCGTCTGGCGTATATACTAAATTAAGTCCTGGTATCTATGATGAGTTCATTTATACAGTGGTTATAAAAAATCATCAAAGATGACAGGCTTGAATCTTTGTATGCCAGACGCATGTTTCATCTACATTTATGTCCTTTTAATTCTAAATCTAATTTTTTTTAAATTTTTTTGTAGAACTGTCTAAATGTAAAATCAATGGTGAAATTGAAAAGTATTGAAACCCGACAAATTCGAAGTAATCACTAAATGTATATAGTTGAAGACAGCTACACCAATGTAAGCCTTGGGTTTTATCATGTGTCGTCTGGTAATTTTTATCTTACACCATGGTCATGATTGAAATGACTATTTCTAAACGAAGACAAAATATGACTGGAACTAAGTAATAGTGAATTAAACTTTGAAAGCAGCAGCAAAGTGATTGATGCATTTTAAACCCAAAATTACCGATTGATTGGCATGGCTACAACCAAGAAGAAAAGTGCTTGGAGAAAATAGCTCTGGAAATAATAAGTGAAGATTTTAAATCAATGTTTACAAGGTGGACACAAAATGGGAAAATCTAACAAAACTTTAAGAGAAACATGTTTTGTCCATTTGACTTCAATATATTTGCAGAAAAACAATCTTAAAAATTCATTTTTATAAATTAATATTTTTTTCCTTGATGTATTCTAAAATATGATATATACGAACTCTGACTATTAATTTCATTATTTTTGGTCAATAATTAAAAAAAAATCCCTATAGGTCTTTATGTTAATTTTATTTTTTGAGGTGTTGATTACCTGATGGAGTAAGTATAAGTAGTGTAACGGCCTTCAAACCAAAACAAAAACAACATACATGTGCTTTTAATGTTTAAGTTCAAAAGCATGTCAATATTACTATATAATAAACTGTCTGAAGTTTATGATTTAAAACTGAATGCTATTTAAATTGTAGCCAGAAAAGACCTTCTATGAAAAATGTAAAACTAAAATAACGAAATCTGAGACAAATTAACATAGGGACAGTCCATACAAACTGTATATGCAGTGGCGTCGATACAGTGGTTTTAAAAGTCCACTACCTGTATTTTGAGAAACACACATAATATACACTATCTTAAATTTATGATGTTAATAAAAGTGAATATTAATATGTGGTATACCGCAGCGCGAGACATCAACTAATCAAACTTCGTACGCTGATCGTTTCCGTTCCGAAATTATTGTCCTTTACTCCTTCATTAACTCCGTAAAGTGATCGTTTCCGTTCTGGAACTATTTTCTTCACTGCATCATAAACTCCATACAGTGATCGTTTTCGTTCCGGAACTATTTTTCCTGACTCCATTAGTGTTAAGTAGTATGCGGATCGGAGCTTGAACTGCCGGGGAGTTTGTAACTTAACGACACGAAGTTTCACCATTATTACAAGATAACTGTTGGACTCACACGTTCTTTTAATCTATCGAGTTCAAAACAAACAAAAAAATATAATAAAAAAAAATTAAAAAATAAGAAGATGAATAAATGTCATTTAAACAACTTTCCACATAAAACTTATCTTATTGTGTAGCTATATAGGTACATAATAACATAATGACATAAGACGTAAAGCCTCGGAGCTAGTCGCCTTACAAATTATATAAACCACGCAACTACTCGTATATAATAATTCAAAAGAAAAAGACAACGAAATGATTTCTAGACAAAATAATAAACGAAAACACACATAAACACATTAACAATACAAAAAAGACTGTCATGAATAAAATTGAGAATGGAAATGGGGAATGTGTCAAAGAGACAACAACCCGACCAAATAAAAAAAAACCAACAGCAGAAGGTCACCAACAGGTCTTCCATGTAGCGAGAAATTCCCGCACCTGGAGGCGTCCTTCAGCTGGCCCCTAAACAAATATGTACTAGTTCAGTGATAATGAACGCCATACTAATTTCCTAATTGTACACAAGAAACTAAAATTAAAATAATACAAGACTAACAAAGGCCAGAAGCTCCTGACTTGGGACAGGCGCAAAAACCCCATTTTCGTTACATCATCAAACTTTAGCATGTTCTCCCAACACACTTCAGAGTACCATATGCAATCGCATTTTAGTGTGTCATAACATCGCACTTTGACTTATCATCTTATCGCACTTTAACGTTCAATCTGATCGCGAATAACCATCGCACTATATCGTCTCACGACATCACACTTTCGCGTAGACAATTGCACTTTAGCGTGATCATCTCATTTGAGGGACCAACCGCACTTAAGAGTCCTACATATAAATACATGCATAGTCTTCCTATCATTTTTTTTTTGCATGCACACGTATAAAAATTGCGGTTTTGATATAACGCAATGAATCTCTTTGGTTTGATCTTTGTTTGGAATAGAAGTGATGACGCCCCTAAACGCACAAATGACGTCCATGAAAACCAGACTTTTTGACGGAAATGCATCGAACTCAAAAGTTGTCTATTGTTTTGGAAAATTTAACAAATTCCGCATAAGAAAAATGCACATTATTATGTTAGCTTAACTTTAAAATAGTTTGTTAGCAGCTTCTTCTCGCAACTTTAAATCATTTAGATGTAGTGAGGTGCTAAACACCAATATGGATGTATAATACTGAACCAGCCCATGTTAACATGTATTGACCTCACGATGAACCGATGACGTAGAGCTCATATTCATACATTCAACGTATGCAATGTATATTGATTGCTTTGATTGTTGATTGTTTATTTTTTTTTGTTATTTGTCTGTAATTGCTAATTTTATTAACCCTAGTGGTTACCATATATTTATACTTCATACATGTATTACGTATTTCAAGCTCGGATCCCACGACAGTACATTTGAATATTAGGTACATGTACATGTTTGCAACCAAGGAAATACGCTCAGTTCTGACGTGCGTCATTCGCTTGATGAACACAACTGTGCTCTAAATACAATAAAATGTGTGTGCACATGCGTATATTGCCTACTACAGAATAATGAATTTTATCAAATGATGTACATGTTGTTACTAATTCATTTATTATAGATATAGGAAGATGTGGTGTGAGTGCCAATGAGACAACTCTCCATCCAAATAACAATTCAACAATTAAACCATTATAGGTTAAAGTACGGCCTTCAAAAAAAAGTACGGATTATGACTGTAATGTGTTGCACTTCGAAAGTGACATATTTGAACCAGATACGACAACCGTTTATGCTGGCTGTTCAAACTCCTCCCTCTGTAAAATCACATTGTCAGTCGTTTGCCTTTTTGCAAACATAAAAGGGAGGTTCATGGGAGAGCCTACATAAACGTTCTACACACATCGGACATAGGAATTACCTAATATTGTCCTAATCAGAATCGAAATAATTGATGCAAGCTATACTTTATTTTAGTTTTAACATGGATAGGCATTATATTTGTGTTGTTTTCGCCCTCACTATTGCTTGGACAAAAATACTCACGCATATAATGCCTACCCATGTTAAAATTAAAATAAAGTATAGCTTGCATCAATTATTTCGATTCTGAAGTGCCCTTACTGCAGTGACGTCAGTTAGAACTGTTCTACAGACCTGACTGATTTCTGTTCAGACTGAGAAATGTTAACTAAATAACTGACGGTATCAAGATCTTTGTTTACGATTTGAGAAATCCAATTTTACCGGTTTCGACTATATGATGGCAAAGGACATACGATAAATAGTTTTCATCCGGACACAACACATATCTCTTAAATTACCTTATCAGGTTCTCTCGTGACTTCTGGAGGGAAACAAGGGTATTGACTTGTATGTCGACAAACACGATGATTAAAAGTGTACTATTAAACAAAATAACATGATTTAGCTTACAGCTTTGAAAAGGAGGTGAAAAAAATGGTTGAACTCTCGAACTTGCTTCCAGTAACGGTTTTAATGTCGATAGAAAGATATTTATTTGTTATTTCATCAAAAGGTTCTATTACATTTCCGAATTAATTGAAGAGTTATCTTCCTCGTCACAGCATAAATAAGGATTGGAAACTAATATGTTCTTGGACAGGACAACTGGCCGCCATAGAGGTAACTGACATGTTATTTTAACCAATCAAACTTGAAATTAGAACTATTATCAAAACAATTTCGGTTCAAAATATTACTTTCGGTTACCTTACTATTATATATACTGACAAAATAAACTTAACAACAAAATGTAAAATCACAAAAAAATGCTGAACTCCGATTTGAACTGTGGTTAGAAGTTGTTAGTCATGTTTAGTTTTTATTTTTACATCGTTTTGCTTATACAGAAATTTGTAACAGTAAGTCCTAAAATGTTTTATTTCAAGTTCTACATTTAAAGGGACTTTAATTTTGGAAACTGATAATGAAATCCATCACGAATTTAGATTTTAAAGTTTAATAGATATAAAAAGATGTGGTATAAGTGTCAATGAGACAACTCTACACCAAGGACATGATTTGTAAAAGTGCATCATTATAGGTCAAAATACGTCTTTAAGCACAAAGCCTTTGCTAACACTGAACAGCAGGCTTTTAATGATCCCAAAAATGGGGATGAATAGATGTTGTAACATCTTTTATCTTTGGAATTATTATTATAATAGCTATATTATAAAAGAAGCATGACATAATTTAATAACCGTATGGATTGAGGTGTTTTATTTTAAACGAAAGATTGACAGAGACCTTTTAGGAGCTTAATTTATACCCAACATATTAGTCCTGTAAAAATAAGTTTGTTTATTGTTTTTACGTTTTAGCTTTGAATTGTAATACTATCTATGAACATAATTAGATTTATGTATTTCCAATTCACAAAGATAGTATAATCATATAGACTTATCAATAATTGTGTAAAATATGTATTCTTAATGATAGAAACCCATATTGGAGGGGAATGACCAAATGTACATTTCTTTCTAGAATGTTGTTTATAAAAACAAATAATCATAAGTTTACTCTTTAATGTTGATCCTCTTGATTTTTATTCGTAATTTAATAAGATAATTTTGATATATTATGGTTGAAATATAACTTTCATGCTATTTGCATTGTGTCTATTTTGCATTTTCAACGAAAAAAATCGATTTGTATTATTTATTTTTTTAATAGATGGCGTTTTTTAAACTGGCCGTCCTTTCCATTACCGTGTTAATTGGATTATTGCATGGACCTGTCCTAGTAAGCTGTCAGTTTCCACAACCACCAAGACTAGGAACGCCCACTTTCATTCCTCAAGGTGGCAGGCTCAATATATTGCCTGTACCTGTACCTCGACCGGTTCCTGTGCAGGGTAGACGGTTTGATGAAAGACGAACAGTTTTACTGCTGGAAGATGATGGATTACAGGACGGTGGATTTGACGGTGGATTTGGTGGAGGATTTGGAATGATATTGCCACTGTTATTTTTATCCTTCTTATGTAAGTACTTCTCTAACAAATAATAACTGCTTACTTATCACACTAATGTATGTTTATTTCTACTTTCTAACTCTTTAATGAAATGTTGCAGATGTTGTATAATGTCAATGAGGCAACACTCAACCAGAGACACAATAACATCAAAGATACCAGGCTTATGATTTTGATACGCAAGGTACGTGTGTCGTTTACATAATACTCATCAGTGAAGCTCAGATCAAAATTGTTACGGTCTTAGTCCTTACATCGAATATTATTATATTATTTTAGATATTGCCAGAGGGAGGCATCCATGATTGTGATATTTTTTAAATGCTCGGGATTTAACGGAATGGTTCCAGTGACACTAAAATTTTTGATACACATGTTTGGGTAATTACAATTGTGAAAAAATTCAGATTCTTTTATATTTCCATTATATATTTCTGGACAGAATCGTTTGTGTTGAGAGAGTTGTACTCGCCCAAAATGGACATCTCATTCAAAATAATGCGTTAAGAAAATATTCAATACTGGCTGCAATCAATTTCATTTCAAAAACACATAAATACTATTAAATACACAGATAAATAAGAACCTATTTTTGACAATTTGTTTTCGATAATTCTAGATCAAAATGTATGTGTCAATTAATTTAATCCTGATAAGATAATGTGGATTCTTTGGATAAGGAATATCCAAACCCTTATTTTGTTTTTTTATTTTGATTATTCATTTCCATTGATTGAATAATTATTCAATGTTTTCGATATTTATCAGTTAAATCCCCCCCCCAAAAAAAAAATTAATTCATAGCTATCATTTAAATTTTCTGCCACATCAATATTGCTCAAGGGTATGAAAAAACTTACCATGATTTAATGAAAAGAGTAAAAACATAAAGTTTTCAATATTGTCTTATATGTCTATATTTGAAATTGGAAATGGGGTTTAGGTCAAAGAGACAACAATTTGACCAAAGAGCAGAAAACAATCGAAAGCCACCAAATAGTCTAATTACAGCGAGAAAATCCTGCACACTGAGGCGTGCTGTCCCTTTGAACAAAAATGTGTAATTGTTCAGTGATAAACGTTTTTCGGATTGCAATTAAACCATCTTGAATATGTATCATTTAATATGTAATACTCATTGTAGTGATGGGATTAGGAATAACTACTACTACAGCCGGTACAACTACCGTGACTACAGCTACAACAAGTATGTTTTAAAATTATATTACAGATTTGTCTTTGGTTAGCTTTCGTTGTCACCTATTCCTTCTCATTTAAGAGTAAGGATAATTTCCCCTGTATCATGATCAAAAGTTTAAATTTAAAAACAAATGGAACATACGAGAGTCTATATCATATATGTTTACTCTTAAGATTGTTTTTTGTAAAAAAAGCCGCAGATTTCAGATCCTAGATACTATTTATTATTTTGTGTAATTTATAACGTACAAAAACAGGCTAGAGACAAATGTCAAGAGGTTTTTGTATTCTAAAATGTTTTCATTTCTCAGTTAAATTGGTGTCCAGAATTGAGGTTAAAAAGGTTGTGAAAATTTGATATTTATCTTATAAGCGTTGATATCAACTGTGCTTTCAATGTCATCATAAAATATTGAATGTAATATCAAAGCTAAGCCTTATGTAGACGAAACGAGCGTGTGACGAATTAAGTTATAATCCTGATACCTTTGATACCTAATTAAAGGATTAAATCCCTGTCCGGTTGCTCTTCATTCAGTTAGAAAAGTGGATAAAGAGTAGCAGAATGTCATGCTACATGTTTCTTTTGACAAGGGTTTGGATTATATTTGACTATATTTGTACACAGAGCGTTAGTCAATTTTAATGCCTTTTCATGCTAAAATGAACATAGAGCATTTCCTTTAAATTATTATAGGACAAATACAACATTAATATTGGTCAAAGCGTACGAAAATACTGGAGGAATATTTGCCTTTTCTTTTTCCTCTCAATAAGTTATGAAAAATCATTTTCAAGTTTAATAAGTTAACAAATAAACTAATGACAGGGCATAGATAAGAAGTTTTTATAAAAAAAAAATTTATAATAAATATTTATGTATGCAGCTAAAATGTTATTTTATTCAAAAAGATATTAAAATAATGAAAAGACAAAATTGTAAGTTTGTGCGCATGCGTCAAAATGTTTTTGTACTTATTAAAACACGAATTTGTTTACAAAGCGTTCTAAGGATGTCATATTCGAATTTCAAACAGAATTATCTCCTGCAATTCGTGGCAAGTAATATATTCAATCTATCTTATATACGGTGCTTCAAAGTCAGCATAATCATACGTAAAATGCTCTACTACCAAAGAAGAAGGGAAACTCATCCACTCCACGTTTTTTTACGTGTGATAGCAATGTTTTAATTTTCTATTTCAGCTGCTGCTGCAGCCTCCACTACTTCTACTGCTGCAGCTGTTACCACTGCTACTGCTACCTCAGCTGCTGCTACGACAGCTGCTACCACTACTATTGGACCTGTTTAATAGAGATATATTGTGTGAACCCAACGTGTTTCTGCTTTAGTTTATATAAAAAAAAATAGGGTTTTGTATTTTCTGTTTTAGGTACTGCTGCAGCCACCACTACTTCTACTGCTGCAGCTGCTACCACTGCTGCTACTACAACAGTTTCTACCACTCCTGTGACCACTAACTCCCGATAATGTGTATTGAAAAAGACATATTGTGTGTACCCAACGTGTGTTTGCTTTAGTTTATATATAAAAATATGATTTTGTTTATTCTTTGCCTTGCCTATATGTATGAATAAAACAAGAGGTTTGGATTCCTGCAACAACAAAAAAAGAACAGTTATATAAAAAGGTTCTGGATTGAAATAATAGAATAGCGAACCGTTGGCAATACATCATAGAAAGCATAGTAGACTACATACTTGTGGTGTTCTAAAATACAGCGAACAGTTAGAAAAAAATCAGAGTAGAGATGGTCTTGAAAATAATGAATAAATAAAAGAGGGATCCATACCCAGACCTGCGTGTATTGCCAAAGATGATGCAACAAAGGACCTAGTAGCCGATATACATTCTTTCATAGTATACACCATTTGCGAGTATGGTCTTGAGGAAACGATGATAGTCCGTCGGAAGGGGACGACAAATGGCTGACCCGTGTTAAGAGAGAGCTATATATCTTGCACGTTAAAGACACCCATGTAGATTTCGAAACAGAATGGCTAATGCCGCTACAATGCAGCACTCGCACCCGCAAAGTGGAAAGGGATTAATATAAGTTGCAAAACTTGTTTCCCAATCCACTATAAATAAATATGTTTAAACTAAACTAAACTATATTATACATTTTGCCTACATAATATTACAATATCTTAATCGTCCTAAGTTTATACAAATAAAGAAGAAGTTTAACAGAGGCAACTGAAGATCTTTGAACTTTGATAATTGCATCACACTGCAAGCTAGCGTATCTACCATATTTTCTTTCATCGGAACGTCTATTCATAACAGAATGCAGGATCAGATACAGTTACATGCTATAGTTTTGAGCGTGCCACCTGGTGGTTCGAAAGTTGTTGGTCCCATTCTGTTACAGCTAACTTGGACAGGACCATTAAACCATTCATTCAATATAAACCGTTATGAAAGACGACCGGTTTAATTTATGCCATCTATTGAAAAAAAATATGAGATTTATTTCCCTTTAAGTACTTTTAAATCAACAAATTGTAACTGGTAAGTCATAATTGATAAAGTCCTAGGGTCTTTTGATTTAAGGTTTTTTGTCCAAGAAAAAAAGAAATAAAAGTCAAGGTCAAAGGTTAAGGTCATATTCTAAATTTGATTTTGGCTTATTTTTAAATCTTGTCAGAAACCGTGTAAGATACTGAAAAATAATTTGAACTTACACATATATTTTGGTTGAAAGATTGCGTATACCTAAAATGAGATTTTTAGCCCGTCGTATATTTAGAATCATTTGTATAGTAATATAACACATTAACCATATATAATAAAGAAATAGGGCTTTTCATTTGATATCCTTGGTTTAATCATTAAAACTTAAGTCAGGGTCATACGTAAATTTGACGTCATACGTTTTGAACTTTGATATAACTTAATGTATGCATGACAAATTTATGGGACTTTGTGCATTATATGCAAGCCATATGACCTTGAAAAATGATCCAAATGTGACCTTTGATAAACCAGAATTAGCTATTGTTTTAATACTTTTTGACATTAAAAGTATATATTTTTTGGCACAACTTTTTGGAATTTTGAATCTTCAATGCTCTTCAACTTTGTATTTGTTTGATTTATAACTATTTCGATATGAGCGTCACTGATGAGTCTTATGTAGACGAAACGCGCGTCTGGCGTACTAAATTATAATCCTGGTACCTTTGATAACTAATATAACCAGTGTAATTTTTTAAATTTTTTATATTTTTTGTAAAAGGGTCAAAGTAAATACTTTGTCAAAATTTTATGAAATTAAACAAGCCAAATTAATTTTAGGGATTGTTGTCGCTTAAATACATTCCCCATTTCCATTCTCATTTTATCTTTTCAGGTTTTTTTATATAATGTTTTCTATTTTTTATCTAATGCCTTATACTTTTATTTCATTCATATTCTTGATTTTTGAGGAATTTCTTAAATATCGTTTTTTCTTGCAGAAAAAAGACAACCAATAAACAAATGTTTACTTGTATATGTTGACATTGATAAATCACACGTTGGGTACACACAATATGTTTTTTTTTGCAAATCTATAATCCAGTTCATCCTGCAGTGGGAACAGTTACAGTGGTAGCGGCAGCTGCGGTGGTTACTGTGGCAGTGGTGGCTGCAGCTGAAATAGAGAATATAATTATATTCCATCACACGTGCATATCATACGTTTTTGTAATTCATGATTAGTGGACAACTTTACCTTTTTTATGGAAGAAAGAAGATTTTAAAATTGATTGTTCTCACCTGGTTAGAACTGTAATAACTACGTTTGCCCAGGATTGAATGAAAATACACATTATTTCCAAAAAATGTCCGTGTTTGAAAAATAATTTCCGAGTTTATTTGTCTAGAGAGTGAAATGAATATTCTGTCCCAATTTTTGTTTATATACTTTTTGCCCCCTTCTCCACTTGAGGAAAGAATTGAAGCTCCTTGTTCTGATAATCACCATTTTGCATTACATTCAATGTTTCATAAAAATGCACTGCAAGGAGACTTTAATTTCGTTGATTTAGTTTTCAAATTTACATAAAGATAAATTTGATGATATGAAGATTATTTGCCATTGACTGTGACGAGAATAACACACAATCAAACTTATTCGAAATTATATAAACATTTTTTTCTCAAACACGCCTTTTTAAAAGTAAAGGCATAAAACGAATTATTAACATGATTAAGCTAGAAAATGAAATCTCGTTGATACACGATGAATGTCACAAATGAATCAGGATCTAGTTATCATTCCAGAGAACCAGATATCAACCCCAAATATTTAATTCGGTTAGGTTTGTGTTGCTGAGTCTGTAGTTGTCCATGTTGTGTTATGTCTATTGTTATATGTCTGTTGGTCTTTTGATGTTTTAGCCCATGTGATGTTGTCAGTGTAATTGACTAATGTGTGGTAAATGTCCCTCTGGCTTCTCTTAACTTCCGGACTGTTATGTATGTTGAAATTCAACATCCTTGCTCGTTCTGTTTTGTTCTAAAAAAATTATTAACAAACAGCACACGGGGTGTTACATGTATCAAAGGGAAGTCGTTTTACGTGTAGAAAAAAATGAACTCGAAGGTTTAGTATTTTGCAACAGGGAAATACGGTAGATCGTATTAGTATAAGCAAGACTACTCTTAATTGAAATAGATAAACGGATTCTGTTGCTTCATTTAGAAAATCGGTATGTGTATTTATTTAAATGATCTTCATTTATTTATCATAGAAAATGTAACAAACTAAAAGTATCTCATTTCCAAGGTCTAAATAAGTTCATACGATACTCTTTAAGTAATTCTAGCCTAGATTTCAAGACCGTAAAACGAAGAATGTATTAATCTTGCATTAGTGAGATTTTTTTCTGAATTGTTGGGCATTTTTTTGTTCACGGATTTCAGCAGCAAAATTTAGCGTCGAATAACGTTTGATTAAATCGAAGTATGATTGTTTCTTAAAAACTCAATTTTAAGTAGCTTTATGATATAGTTTCTCATTATCAATCTGTTTTAACCTGATAAAGGGGAAATTATACTCACTCTTTTTTTAGTAGGAGTGCATGATAACGAAAGCTAACTCTAAAGACACATCTGGGACAACGGGACAAATTATGTGATTTTTGCACTACTTAAAGAGTTGAATGCCAACCAATCAACCAATTGACCCTATCCAACGTGTTTAACCAACCAACCAAGCAACAAATCAATCAATCAATCAATCAATCAATCAATCAATCAATCAATCAGTGCATGTATGTTTCCGTTTCATGTGTTTAATATAGGTTTTAAGATCTTCTTTGTTTCTTTTTCGCTTGGTTGTTTCAAATGACCCTATCCAACGTGTTCAATCAATCAATCAATCAATCAATCAATCATTGCATGCATGTCTCCGTCTCGTGTGTTTAATACAGGGTTATAAATAACATTTGTTTCTTTTTCTCTTGTTTCAAAAGACCCTATCCCACGTGTTTAATTGATCAACCAACCAACCAACCAACCAACTAACTAATGAATCATGTTGCCGTCTCGTGTGTTTAATTCGGGGTTTAAGCTCTCATTTTTTTTTGGCTAGTTCCAAGAGACCCAATTCCAAGTGTTCAAGTAATAAACCAACCAACCAACCAACCAACCAATAAATCAAATAACCAATCAATCATTCAATCAATCAATCAATCAGTGCATGCCTGTATGTTTCCGTTTCATGTGTTTGATATGGGGTTCAACATCTCATTAGTTTTGTTTCTTTTTCGCCTGTTTCAAGAGACCCTTTCAAACGTGTTTAACTGATCAACTAACTAATCAACTAATTAATCAACAACGCAACCAAACAACCAACCAACCAATCATTATATCAATAAATCAACTAATCAATCATTTCATGCATGCATGTTTCCGTCTTGTGTGTTAAATACGGGGTCCAAGGTCTCCGGTTTTTTCTCTCGCTTGTTTCAAAAGACCCTATCCCAAATGTTAAAGTAATAAACCAACCAACCAACCAACCAACCAACCAACCAACCAACCAACCAACCACTTATCAATCAATCAATATGTATGACAGGATAAAACAATATGGAATGAAAAAATTCTCAATTATTTAAGAAGATTGTTTTTCCTCTTTTGCCGTCTAAGATGCTTATTTGTTTTACAACATATCGAATTAATGTTTTGCCAATGATGTTGTACAGTAATGGGGGTTGTAAACTCACCCTGTTTGACCGAACACTTATTCTTATAGGCGTTATTTCCCAACGTATCCTTTTCTTGTTATCGCTATATCTCTAAAACCGTTAAAGATTTTAAAAAACTGTTTTCACCTAATTGTTTGTCTACTTGTCAGAAAGATTTGGTTAATTTCGACTGAAGTGATCGGAAGACATCTTATGGGAGTTGTTTCCCTTTGAAAATTTAAGATAGGCGATATGTTGAATAAATAGATACGGTATAAGTCGTAGAGGCCTACAGTCTTTTCATATGAAGTCCTTGTTCCATTTGAAGGAAATTGAGGTCAAGGTCAAAGGTCAAGTTCATGTTATAAATTTTAAATTTTGCTTGTTATCGTTTTTCAAAAGAAACTGTTACGGTTAATGATATGATGTGTTTGCCAAATTACTGTTTACAATAAGGCGCAACTTCAACCTATTTTAGTCGAAGTGTTTTGATAAACCCTTATAGGAGTTTCCTCCCATTACGTATTTGAAATCATTATTTCTCCACAATCATACAAGTTATTGACCTCGGACCTTCTGATTTGAGTTTACTGACCTATGACCTTGAAATTGAGGTCAAGTTTGAAGGTCATATTCTAAATTTTAGATTTTGCTTGTTATCTGTATTTAAAAGAAACTGTAACAGTTAATGATATGATATGTTTTCAAAATAACTGTTTACGATTAGGCGCAACTGCAACCCATCGAAGTCGAAGTATTTTGGTCAACCCTTATAGGAGTTTACTCCCCTTTTGTATTTGAAATCGGTATTTCTCCACAACCATACATTTGATTGACCTGGGGTCTTTTGATTTGAGATCATTGACCTATGACCTCAAAAATGAGGTCAAGGTCAAAGGTCAACTTGACGTTCTAGATTATGACCTTTGCTTTAAATTCTTTCTTGTTCATTTAAAAACAATTGAGTCTTCTGCATATACGTATTAATCTTATTTTTTTTATATCAGTTTGAGGTACAAAATAACATCAACAAGGAGTGACCTTTTCTAACATCTTTTTATAAATTTCATTTTTATTATCGAGGTAGAAAGACCTTCAATTGTTCTCTGAAGAATTGGGTTTTAATATTTTTCTTACATCTCTTCTGAAAGTAAAAACCACATGTTTTTATCAGATATTCTCTGAAACTACAAGTCCAATCGACATGGAAATTTGCAGTCAGCAGGACATACATGTACAAAAAGTTCATAAAACAACCTGGTGCAGCTACCTTTCAAGAATTCCCGAGAGAAAAGAAACGGAAATGCCGTAATAATCACTTGCTAGGTCCGTAAATCTCAGTAAAAGCCTACAAGTAAATGTCCGCTCCTAGATTGAAATACTAATCTGTGTTACAAACAGGTGCTGAAAAATGTACATTATCAGAAAAAAATCATTAAATGTGTTTTAAAGTACACCGGATCAATTAAAAACAAAGCATGTACTGCCCGTGAACTGTGATCAAAATGTACATTGCCTACAATGACAAAAGAAATAACATTGTGTGCATTCCGTCTCTATACATGTTGTCTGTTCAACATCCCCATATTAAAAAGAAATAAAAATACCAAGTTTTCGTTAATATTATAAACCTGCGTTAGGTGATGTCTCCTCATTCTGGCGCAAGAGACCTGAAATAAATAAAAACTTTCGAAACTAAACATGAAACTTATCCGGTAAAACAATACTATAGACCCCTTACACAAACAAACATACAAACATACAAACAAACACACACACACACACAAATATCAATCAATCATGTTTCAAAGGGTTGATTTATTATTATTATTATTATTATAATTATTATTATTATTATTATTATTACTATTATTATTATTATTATTATTATTATTATTATTATTATTATTATTATTATTATTATTATTATTATTATTATTATTATTATTATTTTTATTATTATTGTTTCAGCCATGGCATTGTTAGTTTATTTTTGATTTTGTTCGTCGGGTATCTTCCGTCCCTCTTATGCAATGATTGGTGTTGCCATTCATTTGCGCTGTCATTGCATCGAAACGAATTAAGTACGCGTAGGAAAATAAAAAGTTCTTTGCAGTCCTTATTTATCTTAATTGATATCAGTCCACACGTTCGGGAATTCTTGTTTTATTTGTTCACTCGTCTTATACTTTTGACATTTTAATTAGACAATATTCGTATAGTGTCTTGAAATATGAAATTTATTTGTATGAGTCTTAGAAACGGTAAGTGCGAGGTTCCACCGAGCATTTTCCCGTTTCGTGCCGAAGTACAAAAATGACTTAATTTTGTTATAAAACTTCTGGTAAATTGAAACAATTTTTCTGTGCATTTTTTCTGTGTTTTAATGTCAAGTTGTAACTGTTATACTCTTTGTGTGAGTATTAGAATCAAATTCTTAAAAGGCAGTATGGGTGTGCTTATTATTGAACGTTGTACTATGATACATATTTGTTGAATTCTACGTCGTTTTGGTGTTTTTCAACCAGCAATGGGACAACTGATATCAAACATGAGGAAAATTAACATCAAACATGTGAAAAGCACAACCAACAATGTTGAAACCAGCATCCAACATTGAGGTAACAAACAGCCAACAATGTAATAACATATAGCAAACTTTTTGAGAGAGAAAACCGACACCAATGTGGTAACAAATAGAAACCAACATGGTAACAAGCAATCAGCAAATGTGGTTATAAACAGCCTACAATATGGTAACACACTCCCTAGTCAAAATGTGATAACAGCAGTAGTTGTAGCTAGCAACAACACGGTGGTGGTTTGATGTCAGTACTAAACTCGTTTGTTTTAGAAAGAAATCATCGATTCGCAATCATTCCGTCTACTTTTCAAAGAGAGTCAAATAGTCAGCAATCAATACATAACAACGTTTCAGCCTAAACGTTCAGCTACACACGTGAATGATCCTACTTTTGATTGGGTTTTTTTTCTTCATATAAACGCTACTAGTCTCCTAAACATACCGTTCCATCTATAGTTACCGTCACGTAATCAAAATCATTCCAAAAAACATTTCATTGTGATTGCACTGTATAATCCAGATCTTTACATAATTAAAGATTATTTTTTTTATTGTAAAGCTTTCATCTTGGTTTCTTTGAGGATCCCTTTTTTACATTACATTCGTTACTTTCCGGTAATATCCTTGTCAATGGAATGATACAATTTTCCGCACTTTTAGCATTTAAGCAATTAAGATGATGAAAAGCTCCGAGAGACCCGAGCAAATAGACTGCACTTCCGGTAATATCAATGTCGGGTTCAACCATACAAAATAATCTGGGATAATGCGAAGGTTAAGATTATAAAGTGCAAACACAATAAAATGCACAACAGCAGTTGATTTTTGGAATGATATTTGATTCCGCTAATTAAAATTTTTCATCTTGAATAAATGCGATTGTTAGTTTAAAAACTTTCAAAAACATTGAGCCAATTTTACGTGACGGCGACTATGGGCTTCTAATGAGTGTAATACAAAAAGTGTCAGTGTCATTTACAAGTTCTCTTACTTTTTATAAAAAAATTTAGCAAACGCTTTTACAATAAAATAATAGCATTAAGAATTTGTGGTCTTCGAAATTTTAAGACAAATTACACTTTCTTGTTGGTCTTTTAATCAATGATAGATGTAGTCTTGATTTTCGAATTCTATACATTACTTCCCCCAATCAACACATCTTATCAAATAGATTTTTTTAAACATGAGAATTAAATGTATCTGCTGCAGCTCATATGAAGCCTTCTTCTGTGGAAAATATGTTAACCCTTGTCGTGCGGGGGCCGTAATATTACGGCCGTACCCAGAATACCGTTATTTTGGCATCAATGGCGCTCCATATATTTAGAGGTCATCGTAATACCATTTATTTCGTAGTGTATGCACGTTTTCTCAATCTGAAACTATTCATGTCATGTTTCTCACTTTAAATATTCATTTTGAGCTCAAAGACGAACTTCAAAATTTGATATCGGACAAAATTGGGTTTTTTGGAGGGGTGGGCTTACCTTCAAGGTCTGAATCACTGAGTTCAGAGGACTGACACCTTGACAAATACCGTTAACCTAAAGGCACATAACGACTGGTCGTGTCTATTATCAAAATACGCCGAGGAAACGACTACTTCCGGTTGCAAGTCCAGTTAAAGTTCAAAATTGGAAAAATTCCGAAATTTGGTGAATTTTGGTGCAAATGACCTTCTTTACACTGATGAACCCAGATCAGTTTCACTCCGACCTAACAACTGTTGTGATAAAAGTGTTCACTGGTGTCCACGCTACATGTAAACTACAGATGGATGCATCTACTAGCATCTCTCTGACTTACAGGTCGAGAAAAAGAACGAAAAAAGGTCAAAATTTACGCTTTTTGTACCTGAGGACCAACTTTGGGGCAAATTCCCGCCAAAAACATTCCGCCTCCTCACCCCGACCACCCCACCCTGTGATCACCTATTTTAGATTTATTGTAATCAGTATGCATCAGCATCAGGGTACAGCTCATTTGCATATCATTTGCATATTTTTGCAAATACTCGAAATTTAGACAATTTCTGAAAACAACTCAGCATGGTAAGGATTAAGAACCCTGATGTCAGGAACCATTTTTTTTCATTTTTCTGTCCAATTTTGTTGTTTTTTCGTCTTATTTGTTATATTTTGTTCTTCTCTTAAACTTATTCAATACTTTATAGACCTTGGACGATTACTTATGAGATTGAAATATTGTGTCCGCAAATATCAACTCTCCAAGACTTATCGCTCTCTAGACGCCTTAAAGTGTTATTTAGGTCATTTGATATACAGAGGCTTCTTCTTTTTTATTAGACCATCTCTTCTTTGATATAGTTTTTATACTGTTATATGTATTCAAATACACTACAAGTTTTTATTCATATTCTATTGAGTTTTTGCCTATAGTTTGTTATATTTATAGTTCGATCACAAACCTCTATTGATACCGTTTGAGGAATCGTCCACATCTTGATTTAGTTATGCAGACAAACAAGACAAAGAGTAAACTAATTCATACTTGTTCATATATATTTAAAACACACATTTAGAACACACATAATATCTTTTCGCATATTTTTGTATTGCAAATAAATGTAAAGTGCAAAAGTGGTAGCAGCTGTGAAAGCAGCATACGAAGCATATGGAAGAAGCGGTGGTGGTTGAAGAAGTGGTATCAGCAGTATTGGTTGAAGCAGTGGTTGCAGCAGTGGTTGCAGTAGTGGTTGCAGCAGTGTTAGCAGTAGTTGTAGAAGTAATGGTAACAGTAGTGGTAACAGTAGTGGTAACAGCAGTGGTAGAAGCAGTGGTATCAGAAGTGGTCGAAGCAGTGGTAGAATCAGCAAAGGCTGCACCAGTGGTAGAAGCAGTTATATCAGCAGTGGTAGCAGCAGAGGATATTGCAGTAATTCGCTGTAGTAGTGGTAGAAGCAGTTAAAGAAGCAATGGTAGAAGCTACAGAGGCTGCAGCAGTGGTAAAGGCAGTTGTGATAACAGTGGTAGCATCAGTTGTATAATCAGCAGTGTTAGCAGTAAAATCAGCGGTAGTAGCAGCAGTGGTAGAAGTGACCGTAGTAGTAGACGCAGGAAGTAGCAGCAGTGGTAGCAGCTGTGGAAACAGTAGTGATCGCAGCAGTGGTAACAGCTTCAAATGTAGGAACAAGAACGGCTGCAGAAGTGATAGCATGAACAGCAGTGATATCAGCAGTGGTAGAAGTAGTGGTAGCAGTAGCGGTGGTAGCAACAATGGTAAAACTTTTGCCAGAAAAAAATCTTTTTTGGAACCTTTCTAGTAGGTTCAAACTATTAGGTATATTGATTGAGCTGGCTAACCGGGATAAGACTCCATGTAATTTTACAGCCAAGATAAACAGTATCAAGTCACTTCTTAATACTATGGCTTATAGAGAACTAACGTGAATTGGGAGGGTTGTTGTGATTTAAACTTTAGCATTTCCGATTATGGTTCAAGTTCTGACTGTCCTTCCTAACCCCAAAGATGGGGTTTTGAAGAAGATTAAAAATATATTTTTTATTTTTTTATGGAAAGGAAAATCAGATAAAGTGAAAAGAACAGTGGTTATGTCCGAACACTGTGATGGCGGTCTTAAGATGCCTAATTTTCAGTATTTTTGTTATACTTAGTGTAAAAATATCTTGGCTGTATAAATTACTAGACCCATAAAATTATTCCCCTTGGAAAGTTCTGCTGCTTAGTTATATAAAAAAAATAGGGGGGGGGGGGGGGGGGGGCAATATTTTACATTTAAGTGAGAAAGGATTGCTTTATTAAGCCAAAAAAGTCAATACCTTTTGGAATGAGATCCAGGTAATTTTTTTTAAATTTAGTTGAAAACAATACCGATATTCTGGCCCAGTTTATATGGCTAAATCCAAAACATCAAAATGGATGGCTGTGAAGGGTAAATATATTGAAAATTGCATACTTTTTATCAATGATCTGGTGTAGGATAATAATACATTATTCTCATATGAAGAATTAGAGAAAAATATAAAATGAAGTACAGACAATACTAATTTTGTAGAATTTTATGGTATTTTAAGTGCTATTCCAAATAGATGGAAAAGAAGGATAGAAGGTAGTTCTTAACTTGATAATATTAATAAATTAGTAGATAAAGTTAAAAAAAGAACCAAAATCTGGTAAATTTTTCTATAGTTTATTTTTGGAGGATAATAAAGTATTATCACTATCTTCCTGTAACAAATGGGAAATAAACTTAAATATGCAGATTGAAGATTGAAATTCTATTTATTGCATGCCCTTCATTATAACCAGAATTTGTTTTTTACAAAATTTTCTAACTGAACTATGTACATTTTGTTCAGAAGTTAGAGAAAATATTTTTCACATTTTTTGGGAATGTAATGTAACACAAAACTTTTATATTTTAGATTGGATTAGAAATCATGACATCTTTTTGCCTTTTAGTGCAAAAGAGGTCATTTTAGGTGTGTCTGACGATTTTGTCATCAGTTAAAAATGCTATATACACAAATGTAGATGTAAGAGCATATTGCCCACAACATATGGTGGAATAAAATATTTAGACTATTGGATTGAAATAGAAAAATACTCTGTATGTTTCTAAACCCCTACACAATAAATAAAAATGGAGCAGAAGTGGCAATTGTTAGAAGCAGTATTTGATTAATAAAATCAATTGTAATATGTATATCTTATTATACCGTTATGATTTAATCGATCTTACAAGTGTTAACTAACTTTTTATACTTTGTGTCTAATACTGTATAATAAAATTGCACACGTTTCATCTTAAAAAATGAAATAATTACACAACAAAATGGTACGTAGCGGCAGTGGTAGCAGCTGCAGAGGTAGAATCAGTGGTAGTAGCAGCAGTGGTAGAAACAGCAATGATAGCAGTAGTGGTTGTAGCAGCAGTGGTAGAAGCAGCAATGATAGCAACTGCAGAGGTAGAAACAGTTGTGGTTACACAGAGGTAGAATCAGTGGTGGTTGCACAGTGGTGGCAGCAACAAAGATAGAAACAGTTGTGGTTGCACAGAGGTAGAATCGGTGGTGGTTGCACATTGGTATCAGCTACAGAGGTAGAAGCAGTGGTGGTTGCACAGTGGTGGCAGCAGCAGATGTAGAAACAGTGGTAATTATACAGAGGTAGAAACAATGGTGGTTGTACAGAGGTAGAAGCAGTGGTAGAAGCAGCAGTGGTAGCAGTTGCAGAGGTAGAAACTGTGGTGGTTTCACAGAGGTAGAAGCAGTGGTAATAGCATTGGTTGGAGCAGCATTGGTAGCAGCTGCAGACATAGACGCACTGGTAGTAGCAGAGAGGTAGAAGCAGTGGTGGTTGCATGCACAGTGGTAGAATCAGTGGTAGTAGCAGAGAGGTTGAAGCAGTAGTGGTTGCACAGATGATGAAACAGTGGTAGTTGCACAGTGGTAGGAGCAGTGGTAGTAGCAGCAGTGATAGCATCTGCAGAGGTTGAAGCAGTGGTGGTTGCACAGTGGTAGAAGCAGTGGTATTAGCAGAGAGGTAGAAGCAGTAGTGGTTGCACAGATGATGAATAAATAAAGGCAACAGTAGTATACCGCTGTTCAAAACTCATAAATCCATGGACAAAAAACAAAATCGGGGCAACAAACCAAAACCGAGGGAAACGCATTAAATATAAGAAGAAAACAACGACACAACACCGAAACGCAACAGTACACAGAAACGGACCAAGCAACAGACAATACACCACGAGAATAACAAATAAAACCAAATACATGAATATGGGATAGACAAGTACCGTGCCACGTCTTATCTCAAAAATAATAGAAAACAGAAACGACTCAACGTTAAAATGCAACACACACACAGAAACGAACAATATACAGTGGTAGTTGCACAGTGGTAGGAGCAGTTGTAGTAGCAGCAGTGATAGCATCTGCAGAGGTTGAAGCAGTGGTGGTTGCACAGTGGTAGAAGCAGTGGTATTAGCAGAGAGGTAGAAGCAGTAGTGGTTGCACAGAGGAAGAAGCAGTGGTGGTTGCACAGTGGTAGGATCAGTGGTAGTAGCAGCAGTGGTAGCATTTGCAGAGGTTGAAGCAGTGGTGGTTGCACAGTAGAAGCAGTGGTAGAAGCAGCAGTGATACCAGCAATACAGTTGCAAAAATACTTCATTAACCTGTGTGATCGCATTCTTCACTGTCAAAGAACATATAATTTTTAGATTCTTATATATGCTGTAACGAGGATGAAACTACTTTGCAATACTAAGCCGGCTAATTGAATTGTACAATTTGACAAAAACACTTGTTTACTTTTTATCGAAAGTGCATCCTTTTTCGCAACCTTTTTAAACGTGTTAATTGTATGATGTTATTTTGTTAAAATACATTGATTCATCATCATATGTGCAAACATATATACGGTGACCTTTAGTTGGTAACAAAAATTGCATTTGGTCTCTGGTGGAGATTTGTTTCATTGGAATTTTAACCACATCTTCTCATCATATCACCGGTACAATAATGTATGGTGACGTATTGCTTTAGACTGTTTTTTTATTATTATACCTCCCATTTCTGTCAGATCTATTTCTTGGAAATAACTGGAACAATATTGATAAAACATTAGCGAAATGAGAAACACCATATGTAGATGTGCAGTTAGAATAGGGAATTTTTAATATGACCACCGTAAATATAGGAACAGAACAAGTGTGAAAATATCAATGTTTAGTTTTATTGAATATTGAGTTTAACTGTACTTAAAATCACCATATATACAGTGTTAGTATTCACCATATATACAGTGTTAGTATTCACCATACATACAGTGTTAGTATTCACCATATATACAGTGTTAGTATTCACCATACATACATTGTTAGTATTCACCATATACACAATGTTAGTATTCACCATATACACAATGATAGTATTCACCATATATACAGTGTTAGTATTCACCATACATACAGTGTTAGTATTCACCATATATACAGTGTTAGTATTCACCATATATACAATGTTAGTATTCACTATATATACAGTGTTAGTATTTACCATATATACAGTGTTAGTATTCACCATATATACAGTGTTAGTATTCACCATATATACAGTGTTAGTATTCACCATATATACAGTGTTAGTATTCACCATATATACAGTGTTAGTATTCACCATATACACAATGTTAGTATTCACCATATATACAGTGTTAGTATTCACCATACATACAGTGTTAGTATTCACCATATATACAGTGTTAGTATTCACCATACATACATTGTTAGTATTCACCATATATACAGTGTTAGTATTCACCATATACACAATGTTAGTATTCACCATATATACAGTGTTAGTATTCACCATACATACAGTGTTAGTATTCACCATATATACAGTGTTAGTATTCACCATATATACAATGTTAGTATTCACTATATATACAGTGTTAGTATTTACCATATATACAATGTCAGTATTCACCATATATACAGTGTTAGTATTCACCATTATATACAGTGTTAGTATTCACCATATATACAATGTTAGTAGTCACCATATATACAGTGTAAGTCATCACCATATAGGCAGTGTTAGTAATCACCATATATACAGTGTAAGTAATCACCATATATACAATGTTATTATTCACCATATATACAATGTTAGTAATCACCATATATACAGTGTAAGTAATCATCATATATACAGTGTTAGTATTCACAACATCCAGGTTTTGTAATGAGTTTGAGAATCTTAAAAACGACAAGATAGCCATATAGTACGGTCAAACTAAGATTTAACCTCAAACTAATTGCAACAGAAAATGTTTTAGTTCTAATCTATAGCAATTTGACGTTTCGATACACAGAAAAAAGTCCCATAACATCTAACTTGAGGAAAACTCAAAATCAGCATTTTTAGTTCCGTGTGGAAATTAATATCGGAAGGGAAGATAACTCATGCAAAAATGAGTCTTTTTTGGTCAGTTTTTTAATTTTTTTTTTAGATTTATGTAAAGTATGATATTTTGATGGGGGTTATAAATTTGTATTTGAATAAATTATATAATCTTCCGCTCATGAAATGTACAAAATTGAAGTGTTATGGTGTGTAGTTTTATTATTTTTGTGCACTTTTCATTTAAGAAATTGCAAATTTGAAGCTTTGTGAACATTTTGAAATAAGAAAGTTAAAATTTGGTATTTTTTTATATCTGTATATTATATTTTGTTCAGCAACTTACTTATCTAAAGAAACTTTAAACTACAAAAAGAAGAATACATGCTTAATTATTTTGATTAAATTTGAGATTCTTTACCTTGACATGTTGAAAAATTCAATAAATGATCACCTAATGATTTACGAAATCTTAATTAAAGCTTGAAAAAAATGATACGAAAACACTTTTAGAGTTGTTTGTTATACTCTAAAGACCGCTAAAAAATCAAAAATCAATACATTCTGATGAATAGAAGCAGTAAAGTTATAATTTTGTATCAATTTTTATTGATATTTCTACCATTTTTGCAAGAGTTCTCTCCCTTTTCAATGCAAATCTCCATAGGAATTTCAAAGTTAGATTTTATGGGACTTTTTTCTAAGCATATTTGGGGTATAATGCTAAAGATTAAAACTTAAAAATCTTCTGTTGCAATTACTTTCGGGTTAGGGTCAAATTTATGCTAGATTGACTGGACTAATAGAAGCTGGATATGTTTAGCAATACACCCTAAGTGAAAAACTTAAAGTAGCATACTAAGTAAAATCACAAAATATATCAGAACTCCGAAAAAGATTCCAAACCGAAAGTTCCCAATCAATTGGCAAAACCAAAAACGCAAACAGATAAAACGAACGGACAACAACTGGCATTATGTGACTTTTGATTGAGCACTTAATTGCTCAACATGGTTGGTCCAAACCGGTGAAACTTTTTGGTATAATCTTAGTCATGTGTCAAATGTAGCAGGTGTTTTTGTAATTTTAAAACGGTTACCGTTATAATGTAAACATAAAAAAAGTAAAAACTTTGAAAATGCCAAATTTTATGAAACTTTATAAAAATATCAACTGGGATGTCCAAAGTTACTTTTAGCCTTTGGAATATAAAAAATAGCATGTGAGCAATAAAAACTGCAAAAAAATGATAAATTACAAATGATCAGAAAGTTCTCAAAATTAACTGAAAAATGTAAAGCAATACAAATCTACTACCCTACCGGAGAAGAATAGAAATTATTGGCACTACGAGCAAATCTTAATGATCGGGATATACGGGGTGTGCACCAACCATGCCAACAGAAGTCATGTTATATGTGTTTTTTAATTAACATTGATTACTACTTGCTTCGTTATCATCATTAATGAAACTGAACACATTAAATCTTATCAAAATATTATATGAATCTCCATTGATTCAATACACTTAACCATAATTGATATACATGTAGATATTTTACTTCTTCATTGCTGGCAAACAATTTACACGCCAAGTTTTAGCTTTTGGTATTTAGGAACAGAGTTGTTTCTGTGAGACGTAAATAAAGACAATATACAAGGTGACCAGTTAAATAGATAGCTAGAACTGGTAAAATACTATGTAATCATTGCGATACTCATTTGGGAAATGACATCATCCAATCAGAATGCTATACTCATTTGTTCTATCCAATCAGGTAGAACATTTCTAATTGCAGTATATTTTTCCTTTTTGAATATATTTAATGCATGTATGAAGATTATTCCATGATGTTACATCTGATTATTGTTTTGTCTTTGGATACCTTTATAAATAATCAAGAATAGACGACGAACCTTGCGTATTCAGCGAGGTGCAGTAAAGGTGAGCTGAAACTTTTTTTTTATAGAAGACCTTCTTAATGCTCTTTAACTTCGTATCTATTTCTTTTCTCCACAATTTAATGATTTGAAGGTCACCGATGACACATTGAAGACGCCCATCAAGCAACACAAACTCCTCAGATTATTTATACAAAGATGAAGTGGTAATAGCGACCAACTTGAAATTGATCATTTATTCTTTGCCCTTCAGCTTCGCATTTTTCTATACTCATTTGTTTTTTGTATAATTTTCTCTATTCTTTATCTAATGCCCTCAAATTTTATGTCGTTGTTATCTAATCTTGATCTTTGTAAAATTCCCCTTAATGTTGTTTTATTTGTGCAGATGGAAAAAGGCAAACATAAAACAAACCCATACTTCTTTATTTTGAGATTAAACAAAAACAGACACACAATACATTTTTTGGCAAATCAATCATCCAGTATTTTGTTAAGTGGTAGAAGTTGGCGCAGTGGTTGTAACAGTAGCAGTGGTACCGGTAGTTGCGGTGGTTACTGCGGCAGTGGTGACTGCGGCAGTGGTGACTGCAGCAGTGGTGGCTGCAGCTGAAATAGAGAATATAATGATTTTCTTTCAAACGTTAATACAATCAAGCTCATGATACCTTTCCCAGATTTGTTTTTTTTCTCAATCGATTTATGAATTTCGAACAGCGGTATACCGGTATACTACTGAGCCTTTATTTACAATTGATAATAAGTTGAAAACTTTTCCTTGTTCTTGAGTGGAAACAGATTGTTGTACTTTCTGCTCCCTTTTTCATGTGAGAAAAGAATTTAAATAACTCTATATTCTGATAACCTAGAAAATGAAATCAGAGGAATAAACGACGGATGCCACAATGAAGCAGGATCTTCTTACCCTTCCGCAGTACCTGCTATCACCCCAGGTTATTGTTGGGGATGAAGCAGGATCTTCTTACCCTTCCGCAGTACCTGCTATCACCCCAGGTTATTGTTGGGGATGAAGCAGGATCTTCTTACCCTTCCGCAGTACCTGCTATCACCCCGGGTTATTGTTGGGGATGAAGCAGGATCTTCTTACCCTTCCGCAGTACCTGCTATCACCCCAGGTTATTGTTGGGGATGAAGCAGGATCTTCTTACCCTTCCGTAGTACCTGATATCACCCCAGGTTATTGTAGGGTTTGTGATACTCAGTCTTAATGGGTTTTTATGTTATGTTTTGTTTGCTGATTTTTTTTTTCTTTTTTAACCATCGCGTTGTTAGTTTATTTCCCGCCTAAAGAATTTGCATATCACTCAAACTCCGGACAGTGATCGTTTCCGTTCCGGAACTTTTTTCCCTGACTCCATCAATAAGTGTAGAGTAGTATTCCGGCCCGTATGCGGATCGGAACTGGAACTGCCGGGGAGTTTGCATATCACTTTTACATCTTAATCCTTTCTCTCGCAACCGAACCGCATTTTTTGTTAAAATTATTCACCCATGCTTATTCTGTCTATGTATAAAAAAAAAATGCTAGTATCACATATAAATCGTTTTACGTGTACATTGGTTTTTTTATTTGACAATACTTGGACATATTTGTTCAAAATCCTTTTCATGTAAGAGGCATATTATTGGAGAATCATGACTCATCACAATACTTTAGTCTTTTCTGTGGAAAGACCTACTGTTTTTCTTCTGATTATTTTTTTTCCTCTGCCTAATTTTGTTCTTGCGATAAATATTTGTTTCGCAATATGTCGCTTAGATATTTGGTATATGATATCGAACAGTTTATGCGCTTTTCAAATTAACCCTGTGTAACAAAATACTTTTCTTTCTATGAGTTATCTCCCCAAACACTGTTTTCCTTATGTCCACTACTCCTTGGCAACCGTAAAAGAGTACGACTAATTTATTTTATAAAATTTCTCGTTATATCCTTCGCATGATTTGTCCTATTTTGACCGAAGCAATGTGAACGTTCCATATGAGAGTTATTTCCCCTTATGCATTTGATATAAATGATATGCATTTCCATCTTGTAAACCATAAGTGATAGAGACCTAGGATGTTTTGATATGAGGTCCTTGATCCCAAAAAAATGAAAATCAGGTCAAGGTCAAAGGTCAAGGTCATATTCTAAATTTTGAATTTGGCTTTTTTTCACTCATTTCCAAAAACCGTATAAGATATCCACAAATTATTTTTACTAAATTGTTAGTTGCGACATGTCGAAAAACATAAATTTTTATCACAAAGGTACGTTGAACGTAAAAGGGAGTTTTCTCCTCTCTTGTATTTACAAATACGCGTATGGTGATATAACTCATTAACCAAATATAATTAAGATCTGGTCTTTTGATTAGAGGTCCTTGGTTTATGACCTTTAAATTGATCTTAAGGTTATAGCTTAAGTTGATTTTCTAGATTTTTACCTTTGATTTTTACCTCATATGTATACATGATAAAGCCATGAGACTTTTTGGCAAAAGGTATCAAACCCTTTAACCTTGAAAAAAACAACCGGAAGTGACCCTGTGTAAACCGGAAGTAGCTATATTTTGTATTTTATTAATATAAAAGTATATAGAACCATATTTTTTTGGAATCAGTGTCAAATAAATATTCAGATATTATCGGGAGTAGCATTTTTCAAACCGGAAGTAACACAGTATCTCCCTTATTTAAAAAAATATTGTATAGAAACCATATAGTTTTGGAACCAGCGTACAATAAGCTATCATTTGACGATTGAAATGACATTTTAAACTTAATTTTACAAAATTCATATTAAGATACATTGTTTTGGGTGGAAAGACCTTCAAATTTTCTGTGAACAATTGTTTTTAATTATGTTTTATATTCTTATTGCGAATTCGATCTGATACGAATAAACCTTCTTTAACCTTTGTAGTTGCAGGCTCCCCTGTTCAAGAATATATTAGTTTCCGATATTTGCATATGCTGTAACGAGGTTTAAACTACTTTGCAATAATAAGCCGTCTAATTGAGTTGCACATTTTGACGAAAACACTTGTTAACCTTTTATTGAAAGTGCATACGTTTCTTTCGCAATCTTTTCAAAAAAACGACATCTGTAACAAACGCAAACTTTTAGCTACTTCTTTTCAAGCAGAACCAAATACAATGAAAGTCCCAAATATGTACTGGCTTCCGAAACTACACAAAACACTTTAAAAATATAGATTTATTTCATCTTTAAGCCATTGTTTCGCTACTGAATTGTCTTTTCTACTTACTAGTTCACTTGTAACACTCAAAATCCTGATAATAAATTTTTCAAACCATGCCTTTGAAAATAGTGAAATTAATTACTTTTGGAGTGTCAAAAACCTGTTGGACATATTTGATAAATTGCATGCATATATTGGTGATTTTGAATCTGTGAAAAGTTTCAATTTTTCTTCCGTATATAACACTTTGCCTTATATTTTTATTAAGGAAAAAATTGCATCCCTGATTAATTGAGTATTTAAAAAGTCAGAATGTTCAAACATTTTAGATCATTTTTTAGAAGCAACAAACAATAGAACGATGTCATTTGGACATGCTTTGATACTATATCTGCGCTTGAATTTTTACTTGATAACAGTTTTGTTCGCTTTGGAGATTCTGTATATCGTCAAATAATCGGAATTCCAATTGGGACTAACTGTGCGGACCTGTTTTTGTAAATTATAATTATGACTAAAATCAGCAAAAACCCATCGAAACAACATCTTGTAACAAAATTTAATAAAAAGGATTATATATTTTAATGATATATTGGCTCTAAATAATGACGACTTAATATGTAAACTTTATCTTAGAAATTTATCTTGTTTAACTTTCTTTTAATAGCGTGTTATTTCAAGTGTGCACTACATGTTTAAGTTTAATTCTTAGTTCCATTTCAAACCGGAGTAAATCATGAAGACAACGTTGATGTCGTCACAGTCACATGCCAAAATTATGTATATAAGCTGATAAACAAAATGGGGTAAGCCAATCAGAAGACGCGTTACATCCAAAATTAAATTATAACGAAATATATTAATTTGAAAAACCAAATCTAAATTATCTATCTGTTATAGACTCTCTTGTATTCATTTTGAAATTTGTAATATTTGACTATATTTGAATTTTCGTCATGATACAAGGAAATTATCACTACTCGTGTGCTGAGTAGGAATACGTCATAACGAATGTTAATGGAAGACAAATCTTTCATTTAAGTTTAAAACCTACTTGTGGCTGCAGTCATTGAAGTTGTACTTGCTGTAGTGGTGGTCACACCAATACCAAATGCCATCACTGCAATAAATATTATATATATTTGATACACATTCAAGATAGTTTTACTGCATTAAGAAAAGCAATTGTACATAGAACAAGATTGAAAATTTGAGGTGGAAGTTATGTAAAGCTTGGCATTTTCCATACCCTTGTTTAGCTTGGCTTTTTCCATACCCTTGTTATGTTGGGCTTTGTCCATACCCTTGTTAAGCTGGGTTTTACTTACCCTTGTTAAGCTGAGCTTTTTCCATACCCCTGTTAACTGTAATGTCATTTGACCTCTTGTGAAATGTTGCATCATTTGCAACTATAAAACGTTTTCTTATATCTTAAATTTTTATGGTCAACGTTTTATTGCAAAGATACCTTTGATATAAATTTATAATGATTTTTGGTGAAATTGACAGATGGAATATCTAAGTAATTACTGTTTGTTATAAAAGTACTAACATATTCCGGATAAAAATAACAGCGGTATTAGCATTTCAAATCCTCCACCAAAACCACCGTCAAATCCACCGTCAAATCCATCGTTCTGTAATCCATCATCTTGAAGCAGAAAAACTCTCTGTTCTTCATCAAAACGTCTTTCATCAAAACGTCTTTCCTCAATCACATTGAGACTGCCACCTTGTACTCGACAGCTAACTAAGACAGGACCATGCATTAATCCAATAATGGAAACCATTATGGAAAGGACGGCCAGTTTAAAGTACGCCATCTATAAACAAACCAAATTTAATTAGATAGACGTTTCTTGTTTAAATACAAAATAAGTAAATGCATTATAACGAGAAAGTAAAAATTCAAACATTATAATATTAAGAGATTTTGCCAAGTTGTAATCACCAAATGAACAACAGCTTTATATTGTTTAACATAGCTTTGAGCCGACTGATAGGTATAAAACTAAATGTAGGATATCAAAATTTTAAATTATCATGTATTTTAGGTCACAACAAATTTAAAACAAGAAGATTATAGTTAACGATTTAACTATTTTTAATGTTTATAATCAAACGTGTGTATGGCCAATCAAATTAAATATAGGTTTCCTCACTTAAATAAAGTCATATTACATTAATAATTTTTAATAAGTGTATATACCATATATGTGAAATGAATAAATATAAACTTGTTTAAATAAGAAACGTTTTTCATATCAATAATTGAAATTTGATAGAGTAATGCGCAGCATAAGAAATCATGATTTAGTAAAGCAGCTTAAAAGTCCTTTACAAAAGTTTTGGGATCAACTATATAATTTTTGTCTTGGTAACTACAGTTTATCTCTAAAGAACATACTGTGATCAATTTTTCATCATCTTTGAGTAGTCTTAGATGGCTGATTTAGTTGGTTTTTTTTTGTTATAGATTTTGTTTATTACGGCCGATCTAATACGGCAAGTTCTTTCTCGTAATTTTTTGAAGTTTGTTTTTAGATTGTTTTAGTACACTCTATTCAAGTATTAAACTTTGTCACATAATTGAATCTGCCGTTTAAAAGCCTCTCAGAACAATGCAGAATAATATAATACTTTATACAGTTGAACGGCAAACGATTTAATGGCTTCTAAGGTCAAGACATTGGTCACGTGATAAAAGGTCAGAGTTTACGATTTTTTGGAAAACGTGCACGCCTCGTGGTTTTTGGACTCGTATTGTCTTATTTGTACTCGTACATTAATAAAAACCAAAGAGTTCAATTCTAGATTGAATAAGCTTCCTTATTTTATATAATTATCATTAAAAAGTGTTGTTAAAATGTTATAAATTGACGAGTGAAGTGAAACTTTTTTTCTGAAAATTTGCGTAGGTCCACGGAAAATCCTTTATAATTCCTCAAATAGGTTTGGTAACGTGTTGAGGGGTATAAAATATGAAGTAAAACCATTTTTTGCTTCTTATTTTACTTTATCAGATCACAAATACCCCGGATACGCAATTGTGTCAGATTATTCGTTGCGAAGCGGAGATCAAAGGGAGATAACTCGGTACGCGCATCGTAGGATATTGCAAGTTCACAACAGTAAATTCGAGTAAAATTAATGATTGCAGATATATTTCGACGATTTCTTCAGTAAATTTTCAATATTCCATGTTCCTCTACTGTTGTAACATTAAAATAGTCATGGAAAGGTTGAATATGACATTTTTTTCAAGTACTTACAGGTTATTGAACACTTCCAAAGAAGAAAATTCTGAACTTGGACTTATTGTATTTTCTCAAACACCCTTTTGGTAGATAGAAGGATACAAGAGGGGTTTATCAGTTGTCAGTAGAACCTGTGTTACAATAGAATTGAACTTTTCATTGCATGAAAGCAAACTGAATATGGAAACAAAGGAAATATAGTCTTTAAACTAAATTGTGAACATTTATACTTTTGAATGAAAATAATATGAATTTGCAGTGGACAGAAGTACGTGTACAATGCTTGTTTTATTGTACCTGCTATAAGATACAGTGGTGGATCCCAGGGGTTCTGATGACCTCCTCTTTTTACATGTTTTATGGAAGATTAGTGCATTTGAATTCAGGGATCATATATAGTTAACTCTCCTTTTTATCCTTGGTTGAGAATACCACCAATTATGTTTAAAATTGTCTGGATTCACCCTGAGATAAGAACCTTTATAAGATGTACAAGTTATGTTGCTTGCCTTAATCAAGAGAAAATATCTGAACCCAAAGAACCAGAAAGGGATTTAGAACATAATAATCAACACAAAGATAACTAAGCAAAAGCTGTAAAGCAACCTGATATCATGCAGTTCTCATCATAATTCCTATTATATGTATTATTTCAAATTTTGCTTTATTTTTCTTCTTCTTATATTTGAATTCAAAAGTCCTGCAACCAACTGTTGAGTGCATTAAATTAAATTAGTGATTGAATAATAAGCTATAAAGCTGACCAGCAAATACAGTTTGAAAATGCTTTGTTGAAAAACAATAGTGGTATTATATCATAAAATATACTGAATCAACTTCATATTTAATCCAAATTCATACTTACCTGCTCTAAAATGCATAATCAATTGAAAAACAAAAACCTGAGAATACTACAATGTATAACATAGAGATTGCACGGACACTTCCCATGTTATAGTAGTCATAGACAAAAATAAAACTTGACTTAAATAAAGTATGTTCATGTTTTTTTGTAAAAAGGACAACAATAAGATATTTATTATTCTGATATCAGAAATAATCGCATAGTATCAAATAAAATTGTCAGTTCTTTTAATTGAGATAATCAATTTAATCACATTATTAATTTACTTTTATAAAAAAAAAATCATGATATTATAAAAGCTTGTCAACATCTCACTTACTTCAAATGCTTTTAAAATTAACCTGTAAGTACTAAAATAAAGAAATGTGGTATAAGATAAGATAACATATTTTATTCCAATTAAAAAAGGCCATGAAAAGCAAAGTAATGTGTTACAATGATTTATATAATTGACACAATAATGTTGATATAAATCAGATAAACATGAATATAACCAACTCCATTCTTAGATTTTAAACCACAGCCAGACCAGGGCCACACACATATATTAGACAAAAAGGGTATAACAATTATATCTTCTATTATCATGATTATTAAACAGGCAAATATTCTCAAAGTCTTAATTAAAACAATATCTGTACTGTATTTATAGTTTTCTGAGTGCAAAACATTTATTTTAAATTGCAACATTTTTCAATACCTGTAGATTTTCTTGAATAAAATGCCAATTAAATTTTGCACTTGTGCTAAACATTTCAAATTTTTTACAACTTATTATACTATCATTTAATTCTTTTCTTTAAAAGTTATAAAGGGGAAACTGACATTTAAATATGGTATAATTGCCAATAAGATAACAGTCTAGAAACTTATCACCAGAGTCCAAGTGCCTGTTAGCAGTGACAGTTAAATTACAAGTCACTTTACATACATCAACAATGAATACATTCCATTGTTTTCAGGCAAATGAGGAAAATAAGAGTACCAATAGCTTTTGTCTTACTACATGTACAAGAGAATAATAGAAATGATAATATAAATAAGGAAATATCATTGACAAAAAAAAAAAAGACAGGACTTAGCCACTATATGTAAAGTATTCCCTTACTAATCCTTGGAGGAGCTGTTGTATACTTTATAGAAAAAAATATGTTGAGGATTTGGCCCCATCAATCAAGATTTTAGACATTTAATAATTGCAATCTGCTCTATTTGTTCCAACCTATAATGAGTATAAAATTTTATACCTAGGGTGGGAATTAAATGTCTTAAATCCATGCATGTTTATTTACTCTATTGTTCTTTGTGTACATAAAATGTACATGTATATGAAATATATCAAATGCAAAAAAAATGCTGTAATGTAAATATGGTAATTTGTAAACATCATATTACACCCTCACTATTTAAAGACCTAGTAAAGGAAGTCCTTGCACCTCGCTAGACCTGTTTCTTAGACAAGATGTATTATATAACTCTTGAAAGTATAACACGATAAAGGTTATTGCTATAAGTATATCGTAACATCGACGTGCAATTAAGGTAAAGCAAACTGTCAAACATAAACAATCTACCACGTGTTTGTCGACTGTACTTGAATTCAAAACGACCCATCAGGCCTTATTTACACGAATTTTTGCTAAAGCAGACAGTTAAATATGTCTGTTTACCTTATGAGGTCTGTAAAGAATGGATTTGGTCGTATGACTTGTGTATGCATGGAAATTTAATGAAGAAAACATTGATTTTTACCGTAACTTTTGAATACACAACATTCCCAAGGTATCCCCACAAAACACATGGCTACTTTGTAACGATGGCTGGTAACGTATAGCCACTTTCTAACGGCAAATCTAATTGGATGATCTCCAAAAATCAATAATAAAATTGCTAGTAAATGATTGGATACGAAATTGTGTCAGATTATAAATAGAGGAAAAAATGTAAACATTGAAATCCGCCATTTTGACGTAGGAAACAAACTAAAATCCAATCTTCGATTAAAGGACATTGCGCACATTGCCAGCGTATCATGCATAACCAGTCAGCTGCAAATATATCTTTCAATATGTTTTTTACACTTACTTTTCTATGTTTTAGTTAATTTAATGTTTTAATTTACTACAGAACGAAACATCGTTCTCAAAGATGCCGTATAAAAAATTATAGGTGGCGCTGTTTGTGGGCGTAAACCTTTTACATACGGGTCCTTTTTGTGTCGACAAATTGACCTTTATCTGTCAGATTCAGGCGTTTGCCTTCCAACTGATAATTTTGTTTTTAATGTTGAAATGCAATTCAAGCATCTAGTTTACTCATCTAGTTATCCGTGTAATATATGTAATTAACATTTATTATGCGGTACGCTTTTATTCGTTCTTAATACGCAAAAGTGATCTGTAATTTTTATACACTTTTTTTATCGCTATTGTGTGCATTTTTCTTTTGATCTTAATTTGTGACAATTTTTCATATCATGCAACTCGCTTGAAATTGAAAATTATCGCTAGAGACTAAGGAGCCACGTAGCGTTGCTTATGAAATTGACATGAAATTGACAACTTTGTCATAGGTAAAATAGCGATCAACAGATTATCATTGGTCATCTCAACTCGATTGCTTTTCTCGCTTTACCCGTGACCGGCTCAAGCGATTAAAATAATTCTCGTTTAGATAACCAACGATAATCTATACTTATATCTTTATATGTTATTATTTCCATCAAATCTTCAACATATATTGTTAAGGAATATTTCTTGGGTGAATCCCGACTGATTAATATTTCCTCAAAAAAGCAGATCAAGAGTTTAAAAAAGTAGTCATTGAAAACAATGAAAGAACATTAAATTTTATGATTTAAAAATATATTCGTTATGCCTCTGTGGTATCTTTTGTCCCTCTACTAACCATCACAAAACAGGTAGAAAGAAAAATGTAATGTAAAACACTGACATACGTACTAAATTACATAGAGAGTGAAAAGAACTCATTACAAAAATATTAACTTAGTTATATTTTGTATACATGTATATAAACGTAAGTGTAATTTAGTCCTTTCATATTTTCTACTTTTTATTTATGATTTACATATTTTTCATCACGAACCATATTAATTGATTTATTTGTCGACAAAGTTTTGAATTTGAAAAGGTAATATGATAGTTTACTGTGGTCTCATTCTGATATCCCACAATTATGTAGTAAGCATTCTACAATTATATAGTTCACATTAAAGCGTTTCTAGTGTTAAACACATTACTATCGATTTTAGAACTTAACATGCAAAGCTGTTTTATTTTAACGAAATTTTCACTGAAACGGGTTTAGGCAAAGGAGTAGGTCCGATAAGGACTGATTTTGGCCTCAAACTTCAGGTTCATCTGACGAAAGATTTTGACAACTTTTTTAACACTTAAGTGTCTATTTCACTTGATTCAATTACTTGATGTTATAGATTTTAACTGATTAAGTCATTAAAAACGATCCGATTGAAGCTCAAATATGAAAAATCTACCAAATATGCCGAAAAATGTCACTTTACAGATGGTTTTTGTCAAAAATGAAAGTGGCCGCATCCGTGTTCATCCACAACCTTAACTTAAGATATGTTAAGTATTAACATAAAATACAACTTTCATTTTAATATTAAGGTTGAACACGAATGCGGCCACTTTCGTTTTACATGGAAACCGTCTAAAATGTAACTAAAATGATAGAATTTTGAAGATTTCAGTAATTTAGCATGACTTAATTGTTCTACAACCCGATATATGTGCATTGTATTGTCAATATATTGCCCATATTTATGTAGAAGAAGCATTCTTCTGTCCAATAAATAATTAAAAAATTATGTTTTAACAATTTTGTAAAACTGTTATATTTTGGGGCCAAAAAGGGGTCGTACCGGACTTACTCCTTTCCAAATGACACTTTTAATGCCGACAAATTGCAATATTGAAGAAAACTGTATAATTATACCTTGCATTTTTCTACTTTAAAATTGATGCAAAAGGCCGAAAAGACATTCAAACTAATAAATGGAAAATTAACTGAAAACGTATTGGCTAAAAAAGAAAAAACCAACAGACAACAATCGTACACACAACACACACATAAAAAATTACACTGGACAACCCTTACCCCAGCACAAACTGAAATCTCATCAAAGTCGATTTTTTTTTATCGAAAATCCATTTCTTCGTGTTCTCTGTATCCAAGTTTACTATTCCAAATATTGTAAACCAACTAATTTTCAAAAGCGACAAGAAAATAATGGGAATATGAATATCCGTGAACATTAAAAACTTGGCTCTTCCTTGCCTAATTTGATAAAATGAAAATTTGCAAATCGTGGAATGAAATCACTGCAAATTAGGCAAGAAAAAGGTTAACGTGAAAAAGAGTATCCGCGAAAATAAATTGGTTTACAATATAACATATGATCTAAATACGAACAACTATGACAAAATTTAGGATTTCAAAACAAAACACTATTTTTTTCAACTTGTTTGTTGGCTTTTTCAGCATACCATTGATTAGCTTAGTTACTTAAAATAATAATTTTCATACTAAACAAAAATGTTTAAATTCGAAATTGCATGTTCGATTAGCCAAATTTTAAATTGTATAATGAAGAATAACACTTTATTTACCTTTGTGTATGCCGGTTCTGCTGTCCAGGAACATGTCTGTTCCCGCTCTTTATATATTCTTTCAGGAGGAAGATAAGCCCGAGGAGTACGCGGGAAGCTAATTGAATTGTACATTTTGATGAAAACACCTATTTTTAACTGTATAAGAACTTTATGATGTACTTAAAAGTACAGCATGCTTACGTCTCCTTTCAATGTTATGTGCTAAATTATGTTATTTGTTTAATAGTACAGTTATACAAAATCGTGTTCAACATACATACGGTGACCTAAAGCGGTTAACGACCATGTCATTTGGACTCTTGTGAAGCATTGCAATTTGGCAATATCTTATCATGTTCATAAGTCATTACCCTATTACACCACTGAATAAAATTGAGAAAGGAAATGGGTGATGTGTCTAAGCGACAAAAACCCGACCATAGAGCAGGCAACAGCCGAAGGCCACCAATGGGTCTTCAATGTAGCGACACTGCACCACCTACCACTCCTTCACCTACAACTCCTTAAGTGGCTGACATGGAGGTGATAAGATAAAGATTTTTATGTCTTCAACGTGTTTTGTTATTCTTCTAAAACTAGAAAAAAAAGTGCATGTATATATGAATTTGTTTAATCTTTGACTTGCTCTATCAGCAAGATTAAAATGATGTGGGGACTTCGCCAAAGTGACAACAATATACGATGTTCTAAATGGATTTAGCAAAAGAAAGATAAATGACCAACAGTCAAGGAAAAAATGTAAAGAACATTTTTGTATAGTGTTCATTTACGCAGAAAACTGACATGAGAAAAAAACCCATCCGATTTAGACTGTAGGTTTTGAAAACCAAGCATACCTGTATTTTTCAAAACACAACAAAACGCGATTTTTTTAATAGAAATTAGCTATTATCCCATATATTAGTCAGTTTAGGTTCTCAATCTTTAGAGGTATTTTGACCTGAGTTAGAGACCCTTGTACAAAGCATATCAAGTTGTATTACAGAAAAAAAGTGTTAGCTGATTAGTTGAAAATAAAGAATTCCCTAAGAAGACTAATTGTGTTCACTAATTTAGTGCGCCAAACATTCCATCCCTACACAACGGTAAACCAAAAAAATCGTTTTTTTGTATTAATTTATTAAATTCCATCGAACAGCAAAGGAAAGTTTATATGAAGAGCTGCATTCTTATTTTTTTTTCCATTTATGACATAGCAAAAGTAAAACGGGTTTTGACCTTTTCAAATCCATAAACTTTGATATTGCTTATTATATTTCACAGTATACAACAGTACTTTCGAAACTGTGAAACAATATTTTTAATGGTTGTATGTGATTTCCGTTTGACGTGGCTCGGTACTTATACATCTCGTGTATTGGGTTTCATTTTTTGGTGGTTTGTTTTGTATATGCGACTCTTTGTATTTCTTTTGTTCTTATTACGTGACTCTGTACTTTAAAAGATCCCGTCAGTATTATTTTGGTCTATTATATGCCATGATATATTTCTTTTATGAATTACTTTATACGTTGAACCACAAACGTCAAAATCATTCAATCGCGTAGTGGAATTAACTATTTTTGGATTCTTATAAATTCTACCTATAACTTTTGGACTTGTTTAAATCTCGGTCCATTTCTGTAATTTGTTCTTACATACTTTGATTTTTTAACTCTGTATGCTTACATTGCCTATGTAAATTTTAAAACTGTTTGTATGCACATTGAACGACAAATTTATGTGACGTATAAAAAAAATTATGACGTCAGACACTCAAGTCAATCCATGTGTTCGTAGATAGATGCTTTTGTGTTCTGTTAAGTTGTCCCTTTTGACATTGTTATGCGATGAAGACTGATGTACAATATTTTGACTATTTTATTAGTAGTGACTGTTTATTTAACGCATCATGCAAATATAACGGAATTTGATGAAACTGTTATTAAAGAGAGAGGGTTAGCGCTATAGAACCAGGTTTAATCCACCATTTTTCTACATTTGAAAATGACTGTACCAAGTCAGGAATATGACAGTTCTTGTCTATTCGTTTTTGATGCGTTTTGTTATTTGATTTTGCCATGTGATTATGGACTTTCCGTATTGATTTTCCTCTGAGTTCAGTATTTTTATGATTTTACTTTTTCCTACTTTTTGAAAAAAGAAAAAAAAATCCAAGCGCTGAAACAGTGTTTTTATTTGGCATCTAAAAGGTTTTTAATTTTGCAAAATTTCGTATCTAGTTATAGAAAAATGAATATTGTGTATTTCCAAAGTCCGGACAGGTTAGTTCAATTGTCAGAATTATCAAAGTCAACCGAGGCTAATGCAATGAATAAGATTAAAAACATTGATGTGACTTGCATTGTTTTAGCATTTGGTTGAGTGTAACAAATTCAAAAAGTGTTTGAGCTTTTGATTTTGACATTTGATTTGGACTAATATCAAGAAATTGGGTATGAGGGTCAGTTGAAAACGGGAACCGTCTAAAATTTATCTAAAATGCTAGAATTGTGAAGATTTCAGTAATTTAGCATGGCTTTATGGTGCTAGTACCCGATAAATGATCTACTTACTGTCAAAAACAGACCGTATTTTTTTCAGCAGAAACATTCATCTGTCCAATGAATAACTAAAAGTTAACATTTTAACAATTTTGTGAAACTGCTATATTTTGGGGCCAAAAAGGGGTCTTTCTGGACCTTCTCCTCTTACGGATGCCAGGAAATGTACTTTATATCGAAACAGCAATCAGGTTCCCTTTCCACGAATGTGATTTATAGAATTAGACTATTTATCGGCTTTGTAATAAAATAAGCAACACCACAGGTGCTACATGTAAAGTATGATCTGCTTATCCTCTTGAACACCTAAACTCATCCCCAGTTTTTGATTGGGGTCGTGTTGTTGTTGTTCGCCTATTTGTGACCTTTTGTTCACGCATCATTGTCAATTTAATTGAGTGTAATGCGACTGTCATACAAGTGAGAGGTTTAGCGCTTTAAATCCAGGTTCCATTCACCCTTTTCTGCATTTGAAAATGCTTGTACCAAGTCAGGACTATGACAGTTTTTGTCCATTCGTTTGATGTGTTTTATGATTTGACCTTGCCATTTGTTGTGAGACTTCCGTTTTGAATTTTCCTCGGAGTTCAGTTTTTTGGTAGAGAGACACCTTGGTATAATTCTAAGTGGGATTATCCTGGTAAAATAGTTTAAACTCTTCATTTTTTTGGGGAAGTGATGGAAACTACAATGTAAAGCCAATTTTCTTATGTTGTATTTCAAAATCGGTCAAGACCCTAATATAATTTGTCTTTAAAAAGCTACATACAATAGGTCTTGTCTTTATCAACTAAACTAGGGTCTATCTCTTCGTCATCTTATGTGTATTCAGTACGCGAATTAGTATTACTTGATACAAACAAGTACGGTGTAGGACAAAGTTTGTTCAAAGCATACACAGCTTTTCAGCACAAGGATTTTCCTTGAGTTATCATTGGTATGTTTATAATTATAAATGAACTTTCAACAAAACTTTGAACCTTTTGAAAAAGAATCAGTCTGATGTATCACAATTTTTAAATATGTTTACGGTTATTTTTTAAATGCAAAAAGGACATACTGGCACTATAAATTAATGTTGACAAAATTTTGTAGTCATTATGTTCAAATATTACTGTCACCTTTATCATATAATTCATTCTGACATAGAAATATAACTGATTTACAATATAATAAAGCTATAAACATTTACAAAATGAACTGCAAACATAATCAGATGTGGTTTATGCGGTCAAAAAATTGTGTTATACAAGTCATCATGAGGTATCAAAACTACTGGTTTACGTTTTAATACTTTGAATAAAATGGGAACATGCTGGCATTTTAAATTGATGCAGAAAACATTTTGTATTCATTGTGGTCCTATATTGCTGTCATCTTTATTATACAATCCATCCTGATATAGAAATGTTACTGAATTATTATGAAGCTATATATATTTACAAAATGTAGTGCTAGTACGGTCAGTTTTGGTTGATCTTGGACGTGAAAACTGCTGGATTTCGGTGATTATTTACTTATTTGAATTCAAGAAGGACAGGCTTCAACTTTTTATTTGTGCAGAAAAACAAATATACTTTGATTAATTTTCAGTTAATTAAATCGTTAATATGTCATTCCAAATTTGAGCAGTTGTTTATTTAATTTTGATGTACCTTATCATTTGATATGTAAAATCGTGTATCCAGAATACGATGATAATCTAACGCTAAACTTAACGCCTGTTTATTAACGCAGCGTTAACATGAAGTGAAAGCGAGTAATTGGCGCGTTAACTTGTGAATCCCGTTTATATGTAATGTTTTCTCTGCATCCAACTATATATATGGTAAATGAGTTATATCAACAATTTTTTATTTGTTACTTCAGAAGTTATTGCGAGGTTTTTATTATTGTGAATAATGCGACAGAATTGTAAACACAAAAAATCAAACTCGCATTTTGTAATATTTTATCTGATTTAAGCAGGACTTTTCTCAAATTAGCATTTAAGTTTGAAATGATAAAATCGCAATAATAAATGCACGCAATAATTTCCGCATTCACAATATGTGATTAACAACCATTGTATGCCAGCGTATACTTTCACTCATGTGTTACGTCATGTCGCAACTAACAGTTAAGTAAAAAATATCGGGTTTAAATCTTATATTGTTTTAAAAAAGAAGGAACAAGCCCTTAATCAAAATTGAGAATATAACTTTGACCTTTGACATTGACCTTTTTTTCTTAAAAAAAGGACCTTCTTCAAAAGTATCTATCACTTTTGGGTTACCACTTAGAAATGCATTACACCTATACAAAATGCATAAGGGAAAATAACTCTCGTATGAAGTCTACAGATAGCTTTGATCAACATAATTGCCAACAACCTGAAGATATAAGGACCTGTTTGGTAACATACATTTGTTTGAATCTTTTATGGTTGCGCAGAAGTAGTGGAAATAAGAAAAAAACAGTGTTCGGGGAAATACCTCTCATAATTTAATTTTGCTGTTTAAACAGGGTAATTTCTGAAAGCGTATACACTGTTAAGTATCATATTCCGAAATTCTAAGCGACATCTTTTGAAGTAATAATACTGTGATAGTAAAAAAAATAAGGCACAAGCAAAGAATAAGTTTAAAACAAATTGTTCAGAAAATAATTGAAGATCTTTCCGCACTAATAGAAGTATTTGATATGAAAATATTAAAATGAAGTTGAACGAAAAACAAATTAAAACTACTTTTACTACGGTCAGATATAAAATATATGTGTAGATTAAAAATTGAACGCTTTATCGGGAATCTGTAGGTAAATATTCTTAGTTTAACTGCTCTAAACTAAAAGTGTGTTTGATTCCATATGTAATAATAGTACTATATCCAATGAAGAACGTAGGGAACAATATGTTCGTTTGGTATTGGTTGGTTTTTTTTAAAGAAAGAAAGATTTGTACTGAAATTGATATTTGAGTCTATTAATCTATTAATATGTATATTAGTAAATTACACACATCACGTTTCTTAATACATCAGTACTCACCAAATGTGCTTTCAACTTTTGTTTATTCACATTTATTCAACAATACCAAAGTTAGAAACTATAATAATTTTATTGTTTTCCAATCAAATATATAATTCTCATGATTAAAACAGCACATGTATAATGTAAGTCAGTAAACCGGATATACGTTAATTATTATGTATTACAGTGCCAGTGATGCATATCAGGTAAAATCAATTGTATTGGTTATTTTTAAATGTATCCTTATTTAAAACTCATTTGATATTTTTCCTCGTTAAGTGAGGCTGTAAAAAAACAGCGGTCCCTAGGTATGCGACCTGGAGAACTTAGGTATTTATTTATCAGGAAATAATTGAATACAAATATTTGTTATCGTTCAAAAAAAATCAAGTTTTTTAACATATCGTTGTTAGAGTCAAATGCTAGATTATACTGGTTTCAAAAATATATGGTGTTTACAGTTTGGTAGAAAAAGGTAGTTAATTTTCTTAATTTCGGTTTCAAAAATGAGATTCCGCTATTAGTCCAGCAGATAGGTGAATAATTGTGCACTTTGTGTTAAAAGCATAAAATTTGGTAGAAACATAGTTTGGACCATTCTAAACAAAATGAGATATGGAGGTAAGCTTGATTTTATCCACTTCCGGTTTTATCATCAAAATGGCGGACATGCATTTGATAACTGATTAATGGTTATTCAAATCGAACATCTGGTGCCTAAGTTTGGTGTAAAGACTATAGTATTAATATATATTCATGGTTTGACATAATGTATCATTTGTTTGAACCCCTCGGTGTATTTTATTCCGAAATTCATCATTTCCGGTAGAATATATAACAAGAAAACGTAATTTTGCGACAAAATAAATATGTTTAATAAAAAAAAGCAATGTTGTCAAAAATAACCTTGAACATCATTGACGTTCTTTGATATTGTTCGAATATACTCGCCAAAGTTGAAAATTAGCATCGTGAAGGAAGATCAATGGTTCCTATATAATTCGGTTCATCTTCCTTGGTCCGATCGTAGCCCGGATTTGAACCATATCGAGCATATATGGGACACTATTGGGCGTAAAGTGCGCGAAAGGACACCACAGTTCAAACACATCATGAAATAAACAATGCCTTTCATCAGAAATGGTTGCTGCTACCTTAGAAACAAATAAGTCGATTTATGGCAGGAATCAGAAGACGTTAAAATGCGGTTATCCGTTTGAATGGAGGCTGCGCACAAAGTACTAATTCTTTGGTGTATAACGATCACTCATGATGTGAACAGTCATCGGAAGATTAATTTTAAAATGTCTGACATTCAGATGTTCGACTACAGTAATAGTTGTAAATGCATTTTTTTGTACAAAAAACACTTCATTTTGTTATCAAAATTGTGGTTATATAAATTATTTTTTTTAAACATTTTTTGTTCGTTTAAATGCCAATGGTATCATAAACTATGTTTCAATAATATTATACAAATATTTTACTATATCTACTCCAAAAAAAGAGATTAAAAATCAAGGTGTTGCAATACTTTTTTCCATGTGTATATATTCATTTTTGTAAATTTCCTGTAACAATTAAAAATCTGAATTTTACGAAAAACTAAGGATTTCATTATCTCAGGAATATATTACCTTAGCAGCATTTGGCACAACTTTTTCAAATTTTGGGTTCTCAATGCTCTTCAATTTTGTACTTGTTTGACTTAAATAAAGGCAACAGTAGTATACCGCTGATCAAAAATCATAAATTCATGGACGAAAGAAATAAAATCGCGGTAACAAACTAAAACTGAGGGAAACGCATTAAATATAAGAGAAGAACAACGACACAACATTAAAATGTAACACACACAGAAACGGACTAAGCATTAAAAAAAAACAAATATAACATCAAAACCAAATACATGAATTTGGGATAGATAAGTACCGTGGCACGTCTTTTAGAAATGTGCATTCACACTCAAATATAAGAGAAATCAAACGACTCAACGGAAACACAACGTTTAAATGTAACACACACAGAAAAAAACTATAATATAACAATGGTAATATTCCTGACTTGGTATAGGACATTTTCAAAGGCAAATCTGGTGGATTGAACAACTATTTTGATCTAAGCGTCAATGATGAGTCTTATGTAAACGAAACGCGCGGGCGTCTGGCGTATTAAATTATAATCCTGGTACCTTTGATAACTATTGAGTACTATTTACCGTCGTTATTTATCTGTAAATATTTATTTTCTCTCAGATTGTGTATTAACACGTTATTATATTTGACCAGGATTAAAAAAATCCATAATTAAATCAATTATAAAAGTTAAACAGCATCGATATTGAGCCATTGTTCCGAAAGGACATTTGTTTTTAAAATTTTAGTTACGAAAATATTGAACTAATCAGTGAACTTTACAGTGGACAAATGATAAGTATCCATTGCAATAACTGAGAAGATAAATGCAATCCGCATACGTACATCCCACCCCCGCTATCGCCCATAAGAATATAAAACGGACGTTACTTTGTACTCTTGTCACCGACAGTGCGAGGGTTTTATAGTCAGTCAAGGTCGTGACAAATATATAAATAACATACACAAGATGTCCATAATTTCTTTTAAATCCATAACAAATATAATGAGGCTTACTAACAGAAATATTCAGCATTTGCTTATACCTTTGCTATCATCATTGGTAGATACATTAATAATAGTTTTACAGAGCAATATATTATGTACGGGATAAATTATATACCAAAGATTCGTCAACCTGTCAACGTATTAAAACATGGCCGTAAAGACGAAGTGAATAATTTTCATCATGTTTCGTCCGTAGTTTGTCTATCTGTCCGTTTGTCGTTGAAGACTTTAAAAAAAACATTTCTTTGAATTCGGTAAAAAATTAGCCGTTACAATTCTACCCGCCTATTTTAGCTCATGAAATACTCAGATTTCCAGAGTAAACCTTATACCGGTATCTAGTCATGTAACAAATGTCAAAACAAATACACGTGTGCATTATAACATTGATAAATACACTTATATATATATATATGTTACATATAAGTAATCGACTATACAAAAGCTGTTTCAGAATAAAGTATACTACCATTTTTTTGGGGCTACGAGTTCTGAAACATGAATCTATTGCAACATCCTCAAAGTGTACTCATTAATCAATAATATTTACTTTAAAAAAAAGTTTTTTATTCATTTAACTACGTCGTATTATACATAGTCGAGGGTTGATCAATTCAATCATTATGAATTTGTTTATTTTATCGTCAAATTTTTCTGATTTTTTTTTGGATTTTGTTTACCTTTCTTTAAATTTACGTTTGTTTATCCTACTAAACATAAAACGAAGTAGAAAACCCAAATTTCAAATGTAAGCTTCCAGATGTATTCATTGTAATTTAATAAATCCGGTTTTACGGATATTGACATTGGAAACAAATGTCATTTAGTTTTAAAAACAACACATCACTTTATTTAAAGTTAGTGCAGACAACGTGGCTCTAAAATAACATTCATGAGTCCAACTTGTAAATCCTCTGATTTTTAACCAACTTAGGTAGGAAACCTAATATTTTACCTATATTTCCATATTCAAGATGATGAATGATTGTACTTTTGAATAAACTAACATAATTTAGCCAACAGCTTCGGAAGGATGAGTAAAAAGGGTGAACTATCGTACTTGGTAAAGGTAAGTTGTAATGTCAATATGAACTGTTTTTTGTTTGTTTTCGTCAAACTGAACAAGATTCCAGTCACTTCGTGAGTATCCCGAAGGCTTAGCTTCCTTGTCGTAGCATATATAACGTTTGGCATTTGATAGTTTCATGGACAGGACAACCAGCGCCAAATAAGGTAAATGAAATGTAATTTGCACGATATACGATTTTAAAATTGGTCAATCAACTTTACAATTGAATGAAATAACTCTTTGATTTCAACATATTATTTTTCATAACTAAATTATCAAAATATCAGAATAAATAGAATGTTTTTTAATCTCATCCGAATTATTTTAAAAGCTGTTGTGATTGAAAAAAAATGTAACTTCTAATTTTTGTGTCTTCGATACTTGCAGAATACTGTTAACTAACTCATTTTCGCGGATACTTTATTTCGCGTTAAGCCCTTCTATCCCGTTTCTCAGCTATTTAATTTCGCAATTTTTAAATTAAATTCAAGTTGGTGAATAAGTAATGATCTAGATCTTATATATTAGTGACGATTGATATTTTCGTTATTTTTCTACCCGTAAAAGTCGCGAAACATAAATCGCTCGTGAAAATACATTGGTTTTAACTAAGAAATTATTGAACTAATTAGTCTATACTTATCAACAGTTTATTAGTAGTGTTCTGTTACGTTATTATGACATTTTGATTTTTGATTTTTTAGGATCGATATTCATTTTGTCTTTTAGTATATAAAAATAGAAAAATTCAAGAAATTATTTAATTTAAATTATTTAATTTTTTTCAAAATATTACTTTTTTTTGGTGCAACTTCGTTTACAGACCTTTTTTGGGATAGACAAATCATTGAAAAGTTTTATGATGAGACAATTCTGATAATTTAAAGACAAAAGTAAACATTCAATTTTTGTAAAATGATCAATGGAGTTACTGTATAAACAAATTTTGAAATATTTAAATGCCGAGAAAAAGAAATTATTTATTAAACTAGCATATTATGTTATGTTTTTATACATGTTATAGAAGTAAACTGTTTTATAATACAATGGCTTGTCTCTCTTATTAACTAATAAAAAGTGTTTCATAAGAAACATATGCTTTCTACATGTTCATGTGTTAATGGAAAGAGAAGATCTTTACCAAATGCATTCAATTTTGTCATTGATTATTTTTTGTAATACAAACTGGTTTAATGGTTGATCTTAACTCGAAATACATCAAATATATATATATTAGAAAATGAGAAATGACTGTAATATTTTTTCTATCTATGAAGAAAAAACATAAAAAATTCAGTGCACACTAAAAAACTCGCGTAACGGGTTATTTAACAGTGTGCACCACATTTTGTATGTTATTTCGAATAGAAAGAAAAAAAGTTACACTCATTTCTTAACATTTAAATCTAAATTCCATTTTAAACCGTAGAAAACCATGAAAAACGTTGATGACGTCACGGTCATATGACTAAATAATGTCTATGGGCTTATAACAAAATAACGTCAGCCTTCAGAAGACGTGTTACATCCAAAATTAAATTATTCTTCTATAACTGTATTACAGGAAGGCATAAAGTATTTTCTTTCGGACTTTTTTGGTGTCTCCCATTTTCAGTCAGTAAAGTATGATATTATTTCTATTTTCCAACCCTTTTATTCTTTTATTTTTATCATTTGTTTTAGTGTTTAATAAAATAAGTTAAGTTTTGATATCATTTTTTTTCGAACTATATTCCAAATTGTTTTTATAATAATTAGGAAATTTGAGTTTTATTCAGTTTGTAGTCTTTTTTTTTATGTTACTAAATACCTTTATACACTTCATTAAGATACAAGTCTCAATGAGGATAAATGAATGTTAAATAACGACATACTATGTCTATAATTCTTTTTCCTCGAACGTCAACATTAAAGATGACACGCATTTCCTGCAATCGACAATATTCGGATAAATCCGCTACTCCCCTTCTGATAGAACGGAATCGGCCGGAAATTGACAAATGACATTTTCCGTAAGTTTTTTGACCATTCGTCACAACTCGGCCCATTCCGTAACTCCTAAGAGTGTAGTAGAGTCACCCGAGCATTGCCGATTAGGTTATTGATATGTTACAATGTACTTGAACCAGAAACGAAACAACTAAATGAAAATCTAAATAACTTAGGTGTATAATTGTGAGTCATTTATTATTTTAGCTGTTAATTGTGACGCTTATATAATTGTTATGAATGATTATTAAACAGTATCAACTACAGATGCTTAATGCTTGCTCTATATTTTAAATGAATTACACATTTTTAAACTGTACACCAAATTGTAATATTATTGGGTTTTTTAAAACTATTAAAAGTGGTAATTATTAAATTAAAGGTGTTTCATATTTGGAAATTATTGTTTTATTTAGAAAGCGACGTAGAATGTAACACACATATTAGTTTTTATTTACGCATTGATTTGAGTGAAAGGAATATGTTTTAAACTTCGCGTGGCAGTTAACTTTTTGAAATGGTATTATATCCACCATTTCATTCTTAATTTAATCAATTGGATATTATTTAAGCTTACATTTGTTTTTATAAAAGCTTTTTTCCAACTTTTTTGGTTCATGTATATTCAATTTCCATAAATGGTCTATATTAAAAAAAGTCTTTTTATATTCTAGCGTATAGAAATCCATTTTTTATGAGACTGTTATTTTTTATGTCTGTTATCATACAATTAGCCTGGTATCTTTGAAAACTATAGTTTAAAAACAACGTCATGTGTGCTGTTTAAAAAAACAAATATATATCAATTCAATCATAAATGTTTTTATTAACTGCGATATTTAAAATTATATTTAAAATGGAATCTTCTTAGTTTATTATCAAATCATCCATGTATTTCATTGTCGAAAAGCCTAGTATGTAAATAAGATTTTTTGTTTATAGATGGCGTGTTTCAAGCTGACCATCCTTTCCATAACGGTTTTTATTGGATTAATGCATGGTCCTGTTCATGTTAGCTGTCAGTTCTTACCACAAGGACCGGGAATAGGACAGCCTAGTTTTGTTCCACAAGGTGGCAGGCCCCAACTAATACCGGTACCAGTACCTCAACCAGTTCCTGTTGAGGGTAGACGTTCTGATGAAAGACGAACAGTTCTATTGCTCGAAGATGATGGATTTGACGGTGGATTTGACGGTGGATTTGGTGGAGGGTTTGAAATGTTGTTGCCACTGCTCTTTTTATCCTTCTTTTGTAAGTAATTTTGTAATAAATAATTACTACTTACCCTTTCTGTCTGTCAATTCCTAAGTAAATAAACATATAAGCTGTATTAAAAAATGTATCCTTAAACTTGTCTATGAAATTAATTTAAAATAACACGTGAAAAAAAATATGAAAATAACACGTGATAAAATTAATGCGTCCGAAGCGCTTTTCTTGATCAGAAACGATTAAAGCTGAATTTTTAAAAGCAAAGGATGTTGATAACCAACATGAATATGTTCTGTGTAATCCTAAGTAAAGGTGTATAAAAAAAGAAGATGCGGTATGATTGCCAATGAGACAACTTTCCACAAGAGACCAAAATGACAGACATTAACAACTATTGGTCACCGTACGGCTTTCAACAATGAGCAAAGCCCATACCGCATAGTCAGCTATGAAAGGCTCCCAAATGACAATGTATAACATGTCATATAAGAGAATTATTTTCATACATGTTTATAAGATGAAACTGTCCTATTTTTTAATTGGATCAGCACATAAGAAGGTCATCCAACTTTTCAAAGTGTTCTGTCACAGTTGTACAATGACTATATTACTTCTATTTTTATTTTTTTTGTGGTGCAATAGTACCTGATGATGATTTTCAAGCTGTCCACTGTATTCTATATACTATACGATATATTATTGCGTATTAGGGCGAATTAATTAGGAAATGTCCGTTTTTATTCTGTGTTTTACATGTTGTTTTGTCGTACATATACATTTAATATACAAATAAATTAAAGTAATGAAGATTAATATTGTTTTGATTGATTGGCCGCTTGCTCGCTTAAAATTCAGTGACATATTTATCATTCATTTCAAAGACAAACACCAAATTAAAAAAATAGATACAAAAGATAGGTATAATGAAATACTTGATTGGAAATTTAAAATTGTATTTGTTATAAAGCAAACAGTTAACTCTGGTTTATAAAAGTCTGCAAAAGTCAAATTGTCAGCTATGTGTAATGCTCTGTCACTGTTCTAATTGCAATGAGAAACTTCTTGCATATATTATTATGTATCTGATGTTTATTGTAGTAATGTCGCTTGGTATTGGTGTCACTACAACTGTCACTACAGCCGCAACAAGTATGTTTTAAACTTTAATGGTCGTTTTGTTTATTGATAGTTTTTGTACTCACGTCGTCCTACTCAGCAAAAGACTATGTCTGATGTTCACCTGTATTTTTTTTAATTGAAAGACTGAAAAACCTTATTTGGCAAATATTACAATAATATATCATAAGAGAGTCATTTGCTTATCTGCTTTAAGGTATGCCTGATATTTTTTCACAAAAATTTAATCCTGTTTAAAGGCATGCAAACAAATAAGGGAATAGTCTTATATATCTATTTTAAAGATAAACAAAATATCGTCTCTTTAAGGAAATTAACTACTCAGTTTCAAATAACAAGTTTTTCATAACACTAGTATATATTGATATGGATTAATAGAGGAACCAAAAATGCAAAATATAATAGTTAGGTCAATGCGCTCATTTATGAGAATTTTGGTGTGAAAATGTTCTCTCTTGATTTTTCCTAGCTTTATCATTGACAAATTTGGTTCTCAAAAACTATTTAAAAATTACAAAGATTTTATAAGACTCTTGCAATTGGATATAATTAAACATGCAAAAGATTTATAAAAAAAGGAGTAAATGGGCAGATTTTTTTAAAGGAATTCGAATAGGGAAAAAAACCATAGGATTCCGAAAATCTGACAAAAAACACAAAAACATGACAAGCGAACATCCTTCGTCAAATACATTTAATTTTGAAATTTTAATAAATTCCCCTGAGAAAGTATTCATGTCTTATTCAGATTTAAACTCTGCGTTGAGAATAACTTAAAGTATGTACATTTTGTTTTTTGTTTTCATTTATTTTGTTGATCAATACATCAATATGCAACTTTTTTTATATTAGCGAAATACTTTATTTTTTTTTTATTTTTGGCAAATTTGTTTATTTACAGTTCTCACTAGATGAGCATATTGGAAAAGTTGTTCAATTATTGTTAAGAACAAAAACGGTGCCGTTTTATGGGTTTATTGATATGAGATGTATAACATATTACTCTCTTTTTCAGCTGCAGCTACCACTGCCGCAGTCACCACTGTCGCAGCTACCACTGCTGCAGTTACCACCGCTGCAGTTACCACTACTGCTCCAGTTGTTACTACAACCTAGTAACCGATATGTAGTGTGTACCCAACGTGTGCTTTTCTATTTTTCTAATATAAATAAATATAGATGTGTTCATTATTGTCCTTTTTTTTTATCTCCAAGAAAAAAACGAGTGGTTTGTAATTTTTCAAAGAGACAACAATATCAAACGTTCTGGTTTGGGTTTACAGAACAGGTTTTTTTTTATAGATTGGTGTCGAACGCTTTTTTGAATACCTGTTTGCTATTTTGTTGAAGTAAGTTTTTTTTATTGGAGTAGGGAGCTGGAGTGCCCAGAGAGATCCATCGGTCTTCGTCAGGATCTCTAACAATCCTAGTCAATAAAAAATAAAATCTCGAATGCACCCGCCATGTCCGGGTTTTCAACTGAGACCGTCAGTGTTGATTGGTTAGCAGTTAGTAGTTGATCTAATGGAAACACTCGACACTATATGATAGAAAATAATGAGATAAGGAATCAATATTTAACTTTAAGGGGTGGTTATAATTTGTTGTTTAAGTCAGATTTTTCAGCACTATCAATCTTATTTTGTCTTCTTCAATATTTGACACTATAGAGTATGGGGAAATCTGCTTGACAAAAATATTTCTTTCATTATAATGGGGGTCAGAATTTTTTTTGGGAAAAATTTGGATCGGAATATATTATAGAAAAATGGGGATCGCAATATTTTTTCAAGAAACCCCACCTTCAGGTTAAATGGTCAATCCCTAAAGTGGAAAGAAGCATAGAAGGAATAAAGAAAAATAATTTCACTGCAAAATCAAAATTGACAAGCCAGCAAGAGGGCAGTTTGAGTTGACTTTTTTTGTTTTGCCATTAAATATTTCATTCTTACATAGGTTGAGCAGCGATTTTCATATTTCTTTGTGTTTATCATTTACAACAAATAAAACTGCCGAGAAAAGTCCTCAATGCTCTTCAATTCGTACTTCATTTTGGCCATTCTTTAACATTTTTGTATTCGAGTGTCACTGATGTGGCTTTTGTAGAACGTGTGGGTTATTTTTTATAAAATTTCTATTCCTGGTATCTATGATGAGTTTATTTCATATGAGTATATGTGTGTGTGTGTGTGTGTGTATTTTTTTATATATATATATATCAGACATAAATGAGCATCGTCAATCATCGGAGGTGTTGATCCAATCAATAGCGTGTGGAAATAAAACATCTATGTTCTTAAATATGAAATTGATGACACGTAGTATGTTTGCCAATATGACAGATTTCCCCAACCCCGCCCCGCCCCGAAGAAAAATGAAGTGGATGCAAAAAATTATTAAACAATGAGAAAAAACTTTTCGTACGGTTGGCGGTAAAAAGCCCCGATAAAAAAATATGAATGGATTGAACAATGCAAATAAAGTACGAGATTTAGAAGAATTGAGACTATATTCTATATAAAAAAAATCTTCTAAATTTAGCTCATCAGAACTGCACTGTTTTGACAAAGTGTCGTTCGTCACGTGTTCTAAACTAATAAATAAAAAGGATTATAATAAATAAAAAAAAAAGAACTGTAGGTAAAATTCAACACGGAAACTCCTTTATTGAATAGCAAAATCAAGTTAAAACACCTCAAACAGAAGGGAAAGAGATATCATATAATGACTTGGTAACAGCATTTCCTAATGTAGGAAACGGTGGAGTAAACCTTTTTTATAGCTAGCTGAACCTCTGGCATTCACATATAACTTGCATTATATTAATAACAGTGTGCGAGCAACAGCGTTGCTTAATCGCAATAAAAGATACAATGATATTGGAAATTGTTATTTTTCTAGATATTTTAACCGTGTCTTATAAAAAAAATATTTACGAGATAAAAGGCGATTTCAGCTTTGCAATTGCGAACTTTTCAGAAGCGCCTGAATCCAGAGAATGTTTGTCCCAATTGATACCATAAGTCCTGGTTTGTATTTCATATCATGATTTCCTTGATAAAGGATTGCTACTCACAAGGAAGCTAGTTAACCAAAAGTTCAAAATGTTTATGTTGAAACCACCCCTTCGTAAATTTTACGGACGCAACCTTCCCTTTTCACGAAAGCGACCTACCGAGTAAGACACTTACCGGGTTGGTAAGAATTTAAGCAACACAAGGAGTGCCACATGCGGAACAGAATATGATTACCCTTCCATAGCACCGGATATTACCCAAAGTTTGTGTGGGGTCGTTTTGCTTAGACTTAAATTTAATATGTTGTGTCTTGTGTAATATTATTTATCTGTCTGTCTTTTCTTTTTTAGCCATGGCGTTGTCACTTTACTTTTGATCAATAAATCGGACTGTATCTTTCGCCCCGCTTTTATAAGATTGAGAATTTAAAAAATCTATGATTTGCAATTCATATTTTGGTCGACATTTTCAACAGAGCCCTGCAGGTAACTTTATTGAGAATTTTTTAAACTTACGAGAAGCCAGGATCTGGAGGCAAGCAGCCATTATTGTCAGTATAATTTTCTGCTACAAATCCCATCAGTCAAATGTTGAAATTTAGTCTAGTTAGAAATTCACAAACGTGACTAAATTAAGTAAACCCTTTGCATTGATAGAAATGTATTGCATTGGATCATGTGTGGAAACATTAAAAAAAAATTGGAATTGTCGTTTAGTCCGCGAACTGCCCTGGTCATTTATATCTAATACTTTCTATATACATCAAAAACAATATTTCTATACAATGATTAAAATAGTGTGTTATGATCATCAAGTATATATCTGTTCTCGTTGACTGACAACGAAAGATGAAAATGAAAAAAAGAGGGGACATTACCAGAGGGGTATCATTAGAAGCTTACCAAATGACAGGTGCGATCTCACAATCTCGTCCCGATTTCTTCAAACGAAATTCCCCGAATAAATATTATTACCGGGTTTGTAATAACACGAGTAACATAATGAGTTCCACATGTGTAGCAGAAACAATTTAATGTGGATTCATTTATTTCTGTAGGTACAAATTTTGGTTGATAGAGGAAAACTTTCATTTTTGTTGATATTTCACATCGTGGTTTAGGCAAAGTATACATACATTTCTCTAGGTAATTTGTATTTCGGAGAACAGATTAATTCGTGGTTCCCTTGTTATAAAATTGTTATGAATCCACAGTAAATTGTTCTACTCATATGAATACAAAGCCGATAATAAGACTAATTTAGGGAATTCCATTAAAAAAAAGGTGACAGGATTGTGTAAACGACAATAGGAAATTATCCAATATGATATGTAACACAGATATTCCATAGGAGTCGACCTAGTTATCATATCATCCGTAAATTATTTAATATGTAGCTCGAAAAAAATGTTTTACTATGTATGACTATGTATGACTATATACAACAATATCTGCTTATCTACTAACTGTTACATTATAAAGATTTAGAGACAGGAAATCAAACGTGTCAAAAGCACGTGATCTTGAATCAGATTTATCAAACTACTGTGGATTCTTTTATTTTCGTGGGTACCAATTTCATGTGATTAGGAAAACCTTGATCTTAGTGAATATTTGATTTCGTGGTTCTGCCAAAGTATGCATACAACTTTGATAGACATGTGTATTTCGTTAAACCTTTAAATTCGTGGTTCACCTGTACTAACGAAACCCATGAAAATTGAATCAAACGAATATGAATTAGTCCAAAGTAAATGTTTTTTTATACTGTAGATTAACATTGAAAGCTTCTATTGTATTAACACAGTCGCATAGGCTTGTATAGAACATAGAAATGATAACTTCTGAATTGACAGGAATAGATATGCCTTATTCCTAGTTGCAAATAAAGCAACGAATATCGAGTTTGACTAATGTGAGCAGTTAGATATTAAATTATTTTGCTTTGAGAGATTTAACAAGAAATAAGGCATGCAGTCAAGACAAAAAAGATCTTAAAGTATTAGTCCAGTAAAAAGCACCGTGTGCAGATTATGTACTGAATACTACAAGTAAAGAACACTAATTAAACCTGCTTTATGTGTTCTAGGAGTGAGTGTATTACTATAATATTCTCTGTTCGTCTTACAAATACATAAACTATACGATACATTTGAAAACGCAGATTTATTAAACATATTATTTGAAGATAAATTTATCTTCAAGAGCTAAAGCTTAATTAAACCAATGAAAATAGTCAATAATATTGATATAACAGTAAAAACTGAAGAAAAAAAAAGCATCATTTTTTTTATAGATTGTAAGTCATTCTCATCGCATTCTTTATCAATGACGTGTAACAACTTGTACTGTTTGTTGTGATATTCGCTATTAAAGCGGACAAATTGCATCCACTCAATGGTTAATTTGACCGAATTACAGTCAATTAACAGCTTTTCAATTTGTTTTACTTTTGTTATCAACGTTTCATCTGTAAATATGTTTTTTTGTCATAGAAAATAACGCAAACAACTGCACATAAACCTGTAATTGGGTTAAAAGTTCTTTTGATTGTTACTTCAGTATCACACTCTTCTAACGGGTGTACCGCTTCATTATGTTGGCTTTTATTCTGTAAAGTTTTGAAGGATTGTCACCAGATGAAAACATTATTCGGAAAGATTTCTGTCCAGGCTAACCTGAGCACATACAATTTTGGAAGATATTTATAGGAGGTCTGCAAAATCAAGGGTTTAGTGTTTAGTATTTAGTTTTTTTCAGAAGAAACATTGGCCGAGATGATGTTTACGATGCTGGTGTTAAGACCAGATTTAAGACCAAACTATTTCTTTTCAAACAAATTGAATATAATTTGTAAAAAAAGGGAAGAACGATACGAAAGGGACAATAAAAATTATAAATCTAATACAAACTGACAACGCCATGGCTAAAAATTGAAAAAACAAATAGTACACATGACTAGCATAGAAAACTAAAGAACAAACAACACGAACCACAACAAAAACTAGGGGTGATTTCATGTGCTCCGAAAGGGTAAGCAGATCCTGCTACACATGTGGCACACATCGTGTTGCTTATGTGAAAACAAATCTGATCTATAGTCTAATTCGGTAACAATTTACAACAAGTTGACTATCAAACGCTGACGAATGAAATTAATTGTCTCCACTAATGCAGTTTTTACCAGTCCATCTATAGTTCATGTATACATGAGCTGCGTCGGATAGAAATCGACCGTATGTAAGTGTTTGTATACTGGTATATCTATCATTGATTTTGAAACATTTTGTGGTTGTTCTTAAAACACTCAAATACAAAACAAGAGATACATTTGTAAGAGTCTTATAACAGTTCAATTTTCAAACAGTAATGGGTTTTCTTTTGGGAATTTTTCAATCAGATATAGGAAAATCAGATGTATTGATACTGATTTGCATAAGGTTGATTTTTATCCGTAGCAGCCTAGTCATATAATTATAGGCTTTTTTTTTGCTTTTTTTTTTACCTATGATTCATTTTGAACGCAAGATTCTGTGAAATAAAAGTGCATTAATGGCATATTGTTAAGCCTAAATGTTTTTTTCTATTGATACAAAAAATTCAATATCCTGGTTTAAAGATACAAGTAAAGGGTTATTGTTATATTTGCGTTAAATAGGAACAATTCCTTGTATGAATAAAGCCTGCAGTAGTATACCAATGTTAAAAAGTGTTAAATCGATAAGAAAGAAAACAAATAACTAGTAAACACACCAACGACATAGACACGGAGTATTTGATAGCAACTTCCATGCTCCGTATATATTCTCTATTTAAATTGGTACAGAACATTTTTAGAAAAAAACAATAATAACATTGTTGTCTTCCTGCATATAATCATTTCATGTAGCTTTTCCTTGGCATTTTGGCCCTACATCTTGTATTGGTGCTTGTGTTTGCGTTGTTTTCTGTTTCCCTGTTATAACGGTCAATGTTTATCAGTACACATATCCTTATAAGGTCACCGCATGTAATTGTTTGCTATTTCGGACCCTTTTACACTAAAAAAAGATATTTATCTAACGACTCAAACAAAAATGTATACTTATCTTATATGATTTTTTTCTTACAAACTCCTGATTATTTTCAAACAAATAACATTATGGTATATTGATCTGCTTTTTTTGTGTCTATTCTCAATTAAAAGCCGGAAACTGGTGCTAACATATTTCGCGAATCTTAATGGCCTTGTGTAAATTGTAGACATTGATTGTATAATTTTTACCTGAATATGATAAATGATAGCAATCTATAAACGTTGGGCTTGCTTTTTTAAAAGTTTAAGTTTTAGTTTTAAAAGAATTACAATGAATTAATACAATAAATAAATGATTAAATTGTATAAGTTTTTATATCCGACGTTTCATCCCCCATTGGAACCTTAATAACGTCATGATAACACTGGTTACTATGTGACGTCGAAAAAGGGAAAATAATGACTTGCATCAATCAATAGTACATTTTTAATACAAAATTACGCAATTTTCATTTGAAATAATAAAAATTAATGTCAAAAAAGTTATTATGAATTATTACATACACGATAAAATAATTTACAAAGCAAATTCTATAATCCTTCAAGAATGCCTAACATATCAGATTGAGGTTTTCAATACATGTGTTGTTAAAAAACAACGCCACCGAACATACAAACACAACAAATAAAATCTAAAAGCTTTAATGAAAACATTTTCTTAACGGGAAAAAATTTACCAAAATCAAAAAAGTACATTTAAATTGATCACTCAAAGTATAAAGAAACAATACACATACATTTAATATCCATGCTGCATTGTGAGTACAGGAAGGCCTATTTGCACTGGAAAAAAAAAACATTATTACCAGGGTTATCCGTAATATATGTGTAATGCAGGGCTCAGAAAGGGTATATACTGTGTAATTCCCGGCTGAGGGTTTATATCCTAAACTATATATTCGCAAATGTCAGTTTATACTTTGTATGAATAACATAAATTATTCTCCTTAAAAAGTATTGACATATATGATGAATGAGTGTAACCTCAAATTGTAAGCATTAACGTGATTAAGCTTTGATACTAAAAATTGAGAAAAATAGTGAATGAATTGTTTTTAATATCAAACAACAAATATGTTCCAATTGTATTCACTACTTTTTTTTTCTCATGAAATTCATTATTACAGATTCAAAATTTCTGTTCTGACGATTTGAGATCCAAAAATTACCAATGCAAATATAAATTAAATGCCCGAGTCGACCTTTTCACGTCATTCATGAATTTGACCTACCGAATTAGACTATTTACCGGATTTGTAATCACATAAGCAACACGGCGGGTGCCGCATGTGGAGCAGGATCTGCTTACCCTTCCGGAGCACCTGAGATCACCCCTAGTTTTTGGTGGGGTTCGTGTTGTTTATTCTTTAGTTTTCTATGTTGTGTCATATGTACTATTGTTTTTCTGTTTGTCTTTTTCATTTTTAGCCATGGCGTTGTCAGTTTGTTTTAGATTTACGAGTTTGACTGTCCCTTTGGTGTCTTTCGTCCCTCTTTTGAACTTAGATTTTTAAAATATCAACTAAGTACATCCTTGAATATTTTCTTTATTTGGAGATCGAATATAAAAATGTAGAAAACCCGAAAACTTGAATTGGCGGCATAGAGCTTCCTCGGTTATGGTTTTATTAACACAGATAATAAGATAAGGGAAGCAACTGCAAATGAAGTAAAAAATCATATGATTTTCGTTAGTGCAGAAAACGTGTCTCCGGAAAAAAAATGATCATGATGTTCGCTCGAAATTCAGAAAGTTTCAAATCAACTTTGTTAGTCTCGTATGATTTTTAATTTTAGTTTCTTATGTACAGTTCAGAGTTTAGTATGACGTCCATTAACACTGTACTAGTATACATAATTTTTAGGAGCCAACTGAAGAACACCTACAGATTCAGGATGTTTAAGTTCAACTCAAAATTTGAATGGAATAATGAAACAATACTGAACATTTGACATAAATATGGACATAATTAAAATGAATTTTTAAAATTGAATGACGTTATCTTTTATAAATTTGACTGTTTGTTAAAGTTTATCTTTATAAATTGACTGTTTATGAAACTTTATCTTATAAATTGACTGTTTATAAAACTTTGTTTTCATTAATTGACTGTTAATGAAACTTTGTTTTCATAAATTGACTGTTTTTAAATTTGTTTTTAATATAAATTGACTGTTTATGAATTTTCATCTTATAAATTGACTGTTTATGAAACTTAATCTTATAAATTCACTGTTTATGAAACTTATTCTTATAAATTGTCTGTTTATAAAACTTTGTTTTCATAAATTCACTGTTTATAAAACTTTTTTTTAATATAAATTTACTGTTTATGAAATTTTATCTTATAAATTGAATGTTTTTAAAACTTTTTTTTTAATATAAATTGACTGTTTATAAAACTTTGCTTTTATACATTTGACTGTTTATAAAACTTTGTTTTCATAAATTGACTGTTTATAAAACTTTTTTTTATGTAAATTGACTTTTTATAAAACTTAATATTCATCAATTGACTATTGATAAAACTTTGCTTTTATACATTTGACTGTATATAAATTATTATTTATTTTTTTATAAATTCACTGTTTATTAAACATGTTTAAACGTTAAATCCCGCTGCAAATGTTTGCACCTGTCCTAAATCAGCAATTTTATGTGCAGTAATTGTCGTTTGTTAATGTAATTGATACGTGTTTCTCTTTTCTTGTTTTTTTTAATATAGATTAGACCGTTGGTTTCTTGTTTGAATGGTTTTACTCTAGTAAATTTAGGGCCCTTTATAGCTTATTGTTCGGTGTGAGCCAAGGCTCCGTGTTGAAGGCCGTACCCTGACCTATAAAGGTTTACTTTTTTAAATTGTTATTTGGATGGAGAGTTGTGTCATTGTGACTCACACCACATCTTCCTACATCTATAAAGTTTATCTTTATAAATTGACTATTAATAAAAGTATATCTTTTTAAAATAACTGTTTATAAATCTTTATCTTTTATGAATTGACTATTTATTCAACTTGATCTTGTTTGTCTAAACCGACGTGTTTACTCCTTATAATCAATTTTTGTAGCTTCATAACACTTGCAATTGTCATTTAAACGATAAGAAAAAAGTTTAATTTAATTAAAATTTTTAACAATGGAGAACTTTAATAGAACTGAACATGCGTTGATTGTTTTTTTTTAATATATGACAGGTCGTAAACGGTATTTACAGAAAAAAGTGTATAAAACATCCATGTCAATGTTGGAACGTTAATATATATAATATTAAGAATGTACACCCTTGGCAGAATAGAGTTGAAAGTGTTATGTTCTTTATCGTGTGCCATTGAAACCAAACTGTTAATGGTATAAAAGATATTTTGAATGAGATAACATGACAAAATACAATGAACAGTATAATCAACCAAATAAGCTCTTTCAAAGCCAAACAATTAAAACTTCAAACCGTGTATACGTTCTGAGAATGCTATTTTACCAAATGGTACACATTTGTAACACATATCATTTCTTCAATTAGTTTTAATTTGGGTTTAATATAAAACAAGAAGAGGTGATATGATAGCCTATGAGACAACTCTCCACAAGAGACCAAAACGACACAGAAATTAACAGCTGTAGGTCACCGTACAATGAGCAAAGCCCATACCGCATAGTTAGCTAATCCAGAAATGGCAATGTCAAACAATTCAAGCGAGAAAACTAATGTTCTCATTTATAAACAACAAATGAGAAGGTTCAGTTTTTGGCCCCAAAATATAGCAGTTTTACAAAGTTGTTAAAATGTAAACTATTAGTTATTTATTGGACAGTATGCTTCTGTTACATAAATATGGGCTGTTTTTGATAAAACAATGCACATATATCAGGACCATTAAGTCATGCTAAATTACTGAAATCTTCACAATTCTAGCATTGTAGTTAAATTTTAGACGGTTTTCGTGTAAAACGAAAGTGGCCGCATTCGAGTTCATCCTTGGTATTGAATCAGAGATGTATTTAATGATAATACATAACATGTTTAAAAATTGAGGATGAACACGGATGCGGTAACTTTCATTTTTGTCAAAAAACATCTGAAAAGTGACATTTTTCGGCATAATTCGTAGATTTTTTAAATTTGAGCTTGAATGGGCTCATTTTTAATTACTTAATCAGTTATAATCTTTCACAACAACTAATTGTATGAAATAAAATAGACACTTAAGTGTTTAAAAAATTGTCAAAATCTTTCGTCAGATTATCCTGAAATTTGAGGCCAAAAACCGTCCTTTCCGAAACCTACTCCTTTACGAAAAACTAATATGTAAAACACAAATAAACGACAACCACTGAATCTCAGTCTCCTGACTTGGGACAAGAGCATGGATGCATATAGTGGCGAGGTTAAAGATGTTAGCAGGATCCAAATTAATCCCCTTATCTGTGACAGTGGTATAAAAGTACAACATAAAAACGAACTATAAAAAACAGTTGAAAAAGGCTTAATTCATCAGATGGAAATTCTGAATTTCTTGCACGAGAACAAAAACTATGTAAACTTTTTGCTACAAACAAGCAGATTGCACTTTTTAGATTACTATTTATATTTTTTCAAGATATTTATCGATCAAAAAGTAGGTGGACATTATTGTTATATTAGTACATACATAAGAGCGGTATAAATAAAAGTGGCAATAATGATTCTAATCGACCACCAAATCCTCCATCAAATGCACCACCTAATCCACTGTCAAGTAGCCCATTGTCTTCGATAACATAAACGGTCGGTATTTCATCCTCATCCTCAACAAGATCACGTGTAGGAAATGGTCTGAACCCGCCAACTGGTGGACTAAAAAAGGGTGATCGTATTCCCAGTGATGGTGGAAATATCTGACATCTGACATTAACAGGACCATGCGTTAATCCAATGAAAACTGTTATGACGAGGCTGGTAAGTATGTAATACGTCATCTGTTAACAACAACACGTATTAAGAATTATTAGATTTTAAATGCAGATAATTAACACATTTTTAACAGATTCAAATCCTTGAATGGAAATATAAACATTATGTAAAGCAAAACTGATATGATTAGTGTAACCAAGCAAATAGCCAAAAGTTACATTTTTTTTCTTAAAATAACACTTGATCCGCTTGATAGAAGGAAGATACATGTACTAAGTGTCTAAAAAAAAAAATGAAAGTAAGAAAATAAAATAAAATAAAAACAACAAGAAGATAAACATGCACGATTTATTTTATAAAAATTGTTTCTAAACAACATACTAAATAATGTTTATTGTATGTTTTTAATAGGAAAAAACTAGATGGCTAATGACATAAGAGATAAGTTTCTATTACCGAAGCAATTTCATATTTCAAACATGGCTATCAATACTTTTATAAATGATCCCTGTAAATAACCTTAGCCTGCATTATTGAACAAAAAAGTTTATAAATGATGTTTTTACTGCACGACTAGTGTTTTCTTCAAGCAAGTTCGGGGCTTCAGTGATTAATCATTGTTACATCTTTCAAGTCATCATTACTTGTTTTTGTCGCTCAATAATTTGTTTAAACCTTTATACAGACGTTTTTGTTTTTATTTTTATGATGTTTATTTATGTTTATGTTAAATATTCCTCTCCTAAAATATCAGTGTCTGTAAGTTTAAAAGTAATATTTTGAGCGTAAATGGTCCGGGATCCCCTTATTTCTACCAATTAGATTCACTATCTGTAAAGATTGAAATAACAAACAAATTCGGCCCTTTTGACAGAAACTTCGAATGGGCCTGAGACACCTTAAGGATGTTCGCTACTCTGTTTTAAAATAACAAGCTTCAAAAAGACTGTTATAAATTGAAAGTATATAAATAAAGAAACTAAAATAGCAGAAAAAAATGGAGGGTCTGTGTTCTTATTTTCAAGATATAAGCCGTTGAAAATTTGGCGGTAAATAATTCTCTCTTGATTTTTCTTTCACTTAACATTGGCACCTTTTTTGTTTAAAAAACTATGAAAATATAACAAGGATTTCATAAGATTTTGAAACATGGCTTTTTAAATAATTTGTTAATAAAAATATGAAAAGAAAAATAGGGGTTAGTGGGCAATTTTTTTTATTGTTAATATATGGATAAAACCAGAGGATTCCAAAAATCTAACAAAAATTCAAAAGTTAGAGGAACAATCATCCTTAAGCGTGTTTGAAACTACTGTTTAAACCATATGATTCAAATCAAGTTGACACACGTGTTATCCACTTTCAAAACTGATATCCTTTTTTTTCTTTTTTTATAATTTAAGTGAGCGCCTTTTACCGTTGTTGTTATACCGAAAAAGGATTTTTTTCCCTTTTTTTTTTTTGCTTTTTTAAATTAATTTAATCGGCATTTGTTTCCATTATCATTATCTGCGAACTAAGGATATTTTATTTTTGCTTTTTTATGATTTTAATTGTTTTTAGTTTGCATTTTCATTATCCCGAAACTAAGAAAAGTAGATTCATTTAACAAGAAAGCTGATTGATGCCAATTAAAATATTTGAGTTGTTTGCTAATCTTCCTCAATTTTTTTTTTGGTCAAATAATCTTGAAAAAAGAAATGAAATTATCAACGAAGGAAACCATTTGATTTATTTGAGATCTTTTTATAAGAACAAATTTAATTTTCAAATTTTCTGTGGTTTAATCATAGTGTAGCAAAAAACTGAAATAGTGATAAAAATCGTTGTTCTGCGTATTAAGAAAAAAATATAAATATAAACACATCTATCCTTTTTAAAAAATATTATTTTTAAAGTTTAGTAATGTTTCTCTCTAAGATGTTTGATATTGACACGGTGCAAACGTTGGTTTTGTAATAAATAAAATCATCTAACTAAAGTTTCATACTAGTATGAATTATATTTATTTAGGCATTGCATGATGTAAGGTTTTTCATATGTTTGTTTATAAAGTCTCTTCAATAAATCTATTGTATGCGAACTGATCGAAGAAAGACAGAGAATTATTAACTCACTATTTTAATTCATATCAGGATTGCATGAATAGTGGATTGTTGGTAACAGGAAGGTATAAAACCAATAATTTTAATTGGAAAAGATGAAATTAGCCATCCAAAAATTTACGGATGTCATTATAGGCAGGTTGACCTTTTGGAGTATCTGCTCAACAAATGACGAAGGATATGGTCCAGTTGAATTGTCCTGGAGAGTCCTAATGATTATGTGACAGAACTGAAATTTTGATCAAATACATTACTAAGCTTGCGCATTATATCGATGTAACTAAATTGTAAAGTATTTACCAAAATAAAAATTCTTGTCAAAAATGCATATTTCTTTTCGAGCTCTGTACACGAATCTTGACATCATCGTAAAAATGAAAATGTACTATTCAGCTTATAATAAATAATCTACATCATAGATGCAATTCCAAACACAATCGTTGTATACTAGTATATGATAAAATTTGGTAAACGTTATAAGTAATTTGTGTTAACGATGTCCTTGACTCAATAAATTTCTCTTAATACGTACATTACATTCGTTAAAAGCCAAAATATTTAAACAACCAATTAATTAAATAGGAAAGAGCAAAAATAACAAATGTAACGAACTGTTGGAAAATTAAAACAGGAAAGTCTCTAATGTGTTTTGTCTATATACAGTTTTGTGTTTTTTGTTACATTTTTGTTTGTTTTTAAAGTGATTAGGATTATTACACAATGTTGACTGCTGTACTCCTATTTTGATATTTTTACCAGTTATGTCTGTTTGTTTTTGTTACACATCTATATCAATATTATGGAACTGTCATACAAGTGAGCGGCTCAGCTAGCTTTAATAACAGGATTAATTCACCATTGAGTACATAAAAATTAATGCCATTACTCAACCAGCAGTATGACATTTGTTATCCATTCGTTTTATGTATTTGAGGTTTAATTTTAATTTTGATAAGCAGATTTCCGTTTTGAACTTTCTCAGAGGTTGGTATTTTTGGCATATTTTTTTTTTTTATCTTTTTTGATTCGACAATCACTATGGTGTGTTTTCGAGACAATATGCATATACAATTTAACCGTTTGTATTTAAGATGACAGCTCAGCAGAAATTTATTTTCCAAAGTTATATATGCTTGAGATTTACCTTAAGAATAGATTACCTTAGCTTAATTGGCAAATTTGTGGTCCTTGATTCTCTTCAACTTCGAACTCTCTTCGGTCTTTTTAACTTTTCTTTATTCGAGCGTCACTAATGAGTTTTGTTGACAAAACGCGCTAATGGCGCAAATATAAAATATCAATTCCGGTATCTATGTTTAGTTTATTTGCACCTACCAGAAACAGCTGGCACATACGTCATTATCTAAATTCGCCTGTCAGACTACACAAATCTATCACGACACTTTTATATAACAAAAAATATAACTTGTATAAAGGATTGATTGTTGGAAAGTGATTGAGTTTTGATCGTTTTTTTGTAAAATATCCTTTATAAGAGAAAAAGTATATTTTTTTTAATCATTAGCTGATTTCATCAAAAATGTTTTTAATTCTGTCTGTTGTATTCATTTGATTTCACACTATGTGTTGCAATTATAATTGTGACCTCTAATTAAACGTTATTTCAATTAAAAATTCAGTATAGCTCAAAAATTTGCAAAGCGGGAAACTCGTCTAAAAATTCTGTGCCCGATATTTATGGTACCATGTAAAACAAAAAATTAACCATAATATTCATAATAAATAAGAGAGTAAATATTAAAAGAATCTTTATAAATTCCATTGATTATAAAATAATTTATCCAGATACAATTCAGATTTTAAATATTTGTCTTTTCTAAAGCAACTTTTTTTTCAAATATTAAAAAAGGAATGATTTAGTTAAATTTAAACATATTCATATATATTTGATTGGGAACAGGCCTGTGGCCATTACATTGCAATGTAATGCATTACATTACAATTACTTTGTGATTCTTCCATTACAATTACAATTACAATTACATTTTTTATCACATGTAATGCATTACATTACAATTACTTTACCTGTGTAATGCATTACATTACACATTACTTTTTCACTATAAAAACTAAAAACATTTCACAAAACAGATTTTTATAAGAAATTGATAAATATTACAGGGGTATATGTAGATATATAATTATATACAGAGTTAGTGACATAGACTTCAAATACTGGTTAATCAATATGTCCATTGAACTTTATTATCATAAGAGGTCAAAAGTGATGTCATTAAGAGAACAGCGATCAGTTCTGTACACCTTTCTGGTAATACTAAAAAGCCTTTCTACAGCAGCTGATGCGTGTGAAATGGCTAAATACTTGATAGCTGTTTTAGCCAAAGAAGAAAGGCACACTGAATTTGACTTCCATTATTCCAGTGCATTGATTGAAATTTCTTCACATGGCTCAGACAAGTAGATGTCACCATGTAATGCACCATACCTGTGTCTATACTCTTTGATGGAGTAGTAGGATGCATGAAACTGGAAAAGTCACTTTTATGATTCTTAATTGGTGGTAAAAAATAAATAAATTTTCATATAATTTTGTTTCTTACATTGATCACTTAATCATTATGACATCATTAAGGGATTTCAAAGGAATATAATAAATGTGTCATTAAAGGATTATCTTTTGAAATGCTTAAGGGCTCTGTGAGGACAAACATAATGAGAAGATTTGATTGCTTTAAAAACATTTTGATATTAATTAGATGAAATAACAACACAGACAGGACCCAAACCACAGTTTGGTTTAAAAATGTTGTTTGACATATTCAATCTTTCACTGAAATACATGTAAGGTGTGTATAAATCATGAAAATTTAATCTTCATATTTGTTCCTTTCATCTATATAGTTTTGTTTGATACATTTTTATAAGATTTTTCATTGAACACCAATCCACCAAACACCAAAATATTCCTAATATCATATTAAACAAATATCAGAAACCAAAATCAAGACTTGATAATTTTTACCATTTTATATTAATTACCTTAAAATGTGTGTTTTAAAGATTGATGTAATTTATTTAATACAGTAATTAACTGTGACAAATTATTTTTTCATACTTTCTTTTGTTTTTGTTAATATTTTATTTTTATTATACAATATTCTTCAATTTTATGTATTTTACCAATTTGTAATGAAAAGTAATGTACTGTAATGGAATGTGCATTACAAATTACAAATTACTTTGCATTACATCCAAAAAATGTAATATTACAATGCATTACAATTACAAATTACCATTACCCCAGGCCTGATTGGGAAACAAGTTATTGCAACTTTAATTAAAAATTAAAATAAAAATTGTGACATTAGTTTCCCTTTTACATTGTACATGAAAGATTACATAATTATATCAAATTGCATGCTTAAATCCTTAATTTCCTTTTAATTTCTGAAAGCGATAACGTTTGAACAAATTGAATTTGTTGATTCATAAACGTACAAAAATGTAATTGTTTGATAAGATAGCGTTAAAATCACAAAAATACTGCACTCCGAGAAAAATTCGAAAAGGAAAGTCCCTTATCAAATGGCAAAATCAAACGTTCTAACACATCAAACGAATGGATAACAACTGTCGAATTCTTGACTTGGTATAGGCATTTTCTTGTGTAGACAATGGTGGATTGATTGGTTTTAAAATTAGCTAAACCTCTCATTTTTATAGCAGACACGTCAAATTTCCATATATTGACAACGATGCTTTACAAAACAAACAGACACAATAGGTAAAAATGTCAAAAAAAGGATACAGCATTCCAAATTGTGTTATCATCGTAATCACTATAGAAACAAAAAAATTTAAGAAAGAAGCACAACAACGCAAATATCAAATTTAACATCCTCATTGTGCTTTTTTATTATAAAATTTTATTTACGTATGTTAAATCCACCAATAAAGGATTAAAAAAACAAAAGATAAAAAGATTATCTTTGTATTATCCTAATAATAGAATAAATAGGTGTTTCTCTTGTCATGTGTCAAGTAGTAGTATGTAACAGAAATTGATGATAATTCAATTTATTTGGGCAAATACGTTTAAAACATTATATCGTTTAATGAAAACATTCGTATATTACGCATTTTGCTTTTTATCTTTTTGTTCACATAGATATAGGAAGATGTGATGAGAGTGCCAACGAGACAACTCTCCTTCCAAATAACAATTTATCAAAGTAAACCATTATAAGACAATGTACGGCCTTCAACACGGAGCCGTGGCTCACACCGAACAACAGCTATAAGGGGGCAAAAGTTACTAGTGTAAAACCATTCAAACAGGAAAACCAACGGTCTAATGTATATAAAAAATGAGAAACGAGAAATACGTATAAATTACATAAACAAACGACAACTGTAAATCAGATTCCTGACTCAGGACAGGTGCAAACATTTGCAACGGGATTAAACGTTGTAATGGTTCCAAACCATCTCCCTTTTTCTGAAACAATAGTATAACATCATAACATATAAAAACACACCATAAAATATCAATTGGCAGTCTTAACCTAATCAAAAAAATTAAATTAACACACTATGAACGAATATATTTTATCTGCGATACCTGAATGCAAATGCACAGTTAATAAAATATAAACAGAGACAAACATTCAAGGCCAAAAAGCATAAAAACATGTCCAAAAAAAGCTGTGGCAAAACACCACCGCGAAATATTTAACCCTTCGAAAATAGTCACTTTGAAAAAAAAACCGTTTTGATAATATATGCAGATAAATGAAATTTTTTTTTGACATTTTAGGTTTGCTATTTATGTGTAATAATTAGAAATACCAAAAAACTGAATAAACGATTTATTGACTGCTTTCATAATTTTCTACAACTTTTACTTTCCAATTTCACATTCTTAATTTAAAAAATAAAAGCCTTCGTATTTATGAACAGGTAGATTACTGTTATTCAGAGCACCCCTCGAGAGCTGCGATGGAACAGTGGAATCCGTGTACATTCCCTTTCATGATTAATGGATATTTGTCACTAACGTATTTACAATGTGCAATAATTACAAGGACAATCCCCACCCCAACACAAAGGGAGTGCTAGGACACTAAGATATCTGTTATTATGGTAAAGAAAGCCAGAGAGAACCACCGAGACACTCGGCGAAACTGATAAACCGAAGAGATATCAGAAGCTGATTTATCTCCAGGTCAAAACAAGGGACAACTTAAAGGGGCCCTAGCTGTCAAATTCACGTTCACCAATTTCACTCACATTCTCATATATGATTTTTAAATACCACAGTCCCACTAGGCCATGATCACACTACGATCTGTGAAAATTATGATAATAATGACGATCGTAGTGTGATAGTATAGATCTCAGTAAGGTCGTAGTACGGTCGTGGTGAAGTCTTCAAGATCGTGATGAGCCAACTTTGAACATGTTTAAAACAATCGTTGTGCGATCTTGGCGAACTCCGGTCGTAGTAGAAGCGTAATGAGAGCGCAGTAGGGTCGTGGTAAGATCACAAAGGTCGCTGTACCATCGTAGCGAGAGCATAGCGAAAGAGTGATTCGATTCACAGAGACTGCGCTACGGTCTAATACCGCAATTCCACTAGGCCACGATCGCACTTTGATCTGTAAAAAATGCAAATTTTGATGATCGTAGTACGATCGTGTAGATCGCAGTAAGGTCGTATCACGGTCGTGGTGAGATCTTAAAGATCGTGATGAGCGTGGTCAACTTTGAACATGTTCAAAACAATCGTGGTGCGGTCGTTGCGAAATCAGGTTGTAGTAGAAGCGTAGTGAGAGCGCACGAAGATCGTAGTAAGATATCAAAGGTCGCTGTACCATCGTAGCGAGAGTGTAGAAAAAGTGTGATTCCATTCGTTGAGACTGCGCTACGATCTGACAGCGACGTTATTACGACCTCACTACTACCATCACGTTCTCACCGCGACCAAACTACGTTTCCACTACAACTTTACCACGCTGTTCACTACCATAGTACGATTCTAACACGCCCTTGTCGTGCTCATTACGCTCTTCTTACGACCTGACTACGTTCATACTATGTTTATGTGATAACAAATCCGGTAAATAGTTTATTTTGGTAGGTCACATTTATGAAAGGGCAGTGGATAGTAATTTAGGTTTGATTGGTCGGTCCGACATATCTGCTTGATCAGGATTCGTAACTATCGCAGCTCCCTCTGCCTCTACATCAACCGCTACCGCCACGCCCACGTGCTCTAGTAGATTTTGGTGGCATGACTGTATTGTTTCCGAGAAATCTACGTATTAATCAGAAATAGAAGGAATGGAACTGTATTGATATGGAACACGATGTTGACGTTATTGCTGAGAACGTAGTAAGATCGCGGTATGAACTTGTACAATCGTGGTAAGAACGTGCTATCATCCCAGTAGAAACGTGGTAATATCGTGTTGTAATCGGATAACTCGTTGTATGGTGGTAGTAAGAACGTGATGAACGTAGAAAGATAAGCGTAGTGAGGTCACAGAAAAAGCGCGGTGAGAACGTGGTATTATCGTAGAGGGATCGTTGTAGAAGCGTAATGAGGACGTAGTATCATCGTGAAAGCAACGAAAATTTACATTTTCATGCCGCTCATAACGCGATGAGCGTGGTGCAGGTCTAGTGGGACTTGGGCTTTACAGCGACGTTAAAACGACCTCACTACGACCATCACGTTCTCACCGCGATCCATCTACGCTTCCACTACGATCCTACCACGCTCATGCCGTCCTTATCACGCTTTTCTTACGACCTGACTACGTTCATAGTACAACCATAATCCTCACTTCCATTTTCACATGAAATATATAAAATAATCTAATTAAAATATTGATCTCTGATTACGTAATACTATTTAATTAAATTGATTATAAAAGCTCTCCAGGTTTTGTTTGTGTGTATTTAATTTGGAACTCTTGTCCTTTTTCTTGAACGACTCATGATCAACCTTGCTTGACATATCTGTGCCGTCCCTGCTATTGTTCACTAAAACATCATTATTTGAGCTTGATGAACAAGCAAAAGATTGTGATTCAGGTCGGATTGGTCGGTCCGACATCTCTTCTAGATAGATCAGGATTCGTTACTATCAGAGCTCCTCTACCTCTACATTTACTCTTACAACCACACCCACGTGTTCTGGAAAACTTAGGTGGCATTTATATGGAACACGATAATGATGTTACTGCTAAAACCTTATAAAGATTTCGTGATAAGAACGTGCTATAATCGCAGTAGATGCGCGGTAAAATCGTGTTCCAATCGAATAACTGGTGGTAAGGTCGAAGTGAGAACGTGATGACCGTGGTATGATCATGATAATCGTAGAAAAGGCGTGTTGAGAACGTGATATCATCGTAGCAGGATCGATTTAGACGCGTAATGAGGACGAAGTATCATCGTGAAATCAACGAAAATTAACATGTTCATGCCGCTCATACTGCAACCTTACCACAATCTTAATTTATCTAAGATTGCGGTGAACGTGGTGCGATCGTAGTCTAGTTGGACTGGGACTTTAAACTATATATAAAATAATAATTATAAAATAAACGTAGCTTATTTTCGTGTGTTTTTTAGTCTTGACACCAACCAATTAGCAATAAAGTTGACTTCCTCTGAAGACCTTCGTTGGAAATATAAGCCATATAAACATAGATATAGATATAACATGGATAAATAGAAAGCCAAAGCGAAAGCAAAAGCGAACTCCTGCAATTTGATTTTTCTCAGTCTGTTTAATTTGATATTACAGATTAAAAATATATGTTAATCATCGTTTTTATCTGTATAAGAATGATTTTTTGTTGATCTAATCAGTCAATAAATTACAAGTGAATAATTCATCATTAATGTTTCTTACCGGCTGGTAAAAGTGCAGTATCCTTTCACTTTCATTAATGATTGAACAAAACAAACATCATACTTTAATTTTTTATATATCTCGTTGTTAGTGCCCCTTTACAGACGTATGAGGTGCAATTTGAGCAAAAATAAAAGAACAAAACGAGGTAAAATATGGATAGGATATGGAATTTTTTTTTGAGATAATTCTTAAATAGCGAGAAAAGGAAACAAAATTGTGGTATTAAACAGCCAAACGTGTGTTAAAACAGCAACAAATGTGACAAAAAGCCGCTATTCATTTTGTAACAAGCAGCCAACAATGTGATGACAAGTCGAGCGCACCCGTAATGGCGCTGCCCATGGAAAAAATTGACGAGTAAAAAAGTATAGATTCACCCAGTTACATGTAGATTACAACAACAGTTTATGTACAGTTTATGCACACGTGATGTCCAGAAGATGATTTAATTCAGAATTTGTGCATGAGATGTTATTGAGAGGGGATTTTTGAACTTTTTTACAAGTAACAAGGTACGAGACTCCTATCGGTCATCACCTATTTAACTGAAAACTACTTTCTTTTTATGACTATGGCTACCGTTGAGTCTATTTCTGAACTGAAACAGCTTATTATTGGTATAGACGGAAAAGTAGGAATATTATCCAACAAGCTAGACAATATAGAGGACCGCTTCACACGCATAGTAACAGAAATAAAATCTGAGGTAGATGAGGTTAAAACTGATGTTAAAAACACAAAACTTGAGGTTCAAAAATTACGGGAGGACCATCTTGAGCTAGAAAAAGGTGTTGGTCACATTGAACTAGAAATTAACAGGGTAGCAGATAAGAAGTTAAACATATTTAGAACAAGTCTAGAAAAAAAATTTCTATTCTGCATGAACAACAGGTTTTATTAGAAAAACATGAGAGAAAATATAACGCCCTTATTTATGGAGTGCCAGAAAGTAATCATGAAGATATATTTGCAGTTCTTAATACTTTTTTCACCCAAGATCTAAAAATAGATAAAGAAAAGGCTGATAGCTACCCTTTTGACAACGCTCATCGTATTCCATCAAGGCAAACATCAGACCAGATAAAAAGGCCTTCTCCTATAATAGTCCGCTTTATCCATCATGGAGACAAACAGTACGTCCTATCAAAAGGTTATAATTTGTCAAACAAACATATGCGCATTGTTGATGATTTACCCCCAGTCATGAAAGAATCGAGGCATGAGCTCGCAAAGTTGGCTTACACAATTAGGAATGAGTAACATCTGCAAACAAGAATCAAGGTGGTTGGAACCCGTCTTCTCCTACAAATACGTACAAACTCAAAAGATAATTGGTTTCTAAGGAGAGAGGCTCTCTGTTGCTTACCTTATAAATGAGGATTGTCTTTTTTGTTTTTGCCTCCATGATCAGATGATACACTTAATGTACTTTTGACAATATACTGACGGTCATTGAAATGTTCTTAAATAACAAGCACATACAATGTATATATTTTCTTCTTTTGACAAGCATGCTTGTTATTTATTTGAAATTTTCATGTTTTATCGCCAGCTATTTAGATCTATAAATTAATATATATCCATGTTTCTAAAACTATGTGCCTATTATATATATTTCAGGTTTAAAAAAAAAGAACAGTAAGTAAAAAGTGTGCTTGTTTGATGCGACTGCATTTTCTTATTCTTTTTTTGTTGTTTTGTGCTTCTTTTTTTTTTATGCGTGCTTATGGTTTGCAATTTTATGTTGTGTTTTTGCTCTGATTTTTTTATTTTTTGTTTAGCTTTAGAAAACAGTTGCATTGTATTAGCTTTTTTTGATTTGCAAATTTCCTGCTTTTGCTGTGTATTTAAATCAGAATATATGCCTTTAGCATGTTTAGCATGTTGTTATCAAACTTGATAATTCACTGTTTCAGAAGCTGAAGGCCATTATTAAAATAATTACTCTTGAAATTAAGATGTACATGTACAAAACTTTAGCCAATTAAGTTACATTATATTATTATCAAACCAATCAAAACAATTTAGTGTACGTTTTACTAACATTGCTATAGATTCTGAGATGGCGAATTAATCTTATATTGATTTATATGATATATAGGTTCCTAGATAAAAGAGTTACTTCTGTACACATGTAATGTCGCGATATAACATGTATAACCATGACTTACTTACATGTATCCTGGTACAGAATATTAATTGGTCCAAAATGACGGCTACACATAACATAATATGATACTAGTACATAGTCAGACACATACATGTGTAAAAACAGGAATAATACATAGTATTAATCACAATTTATAATGATACAGTACTACAAAACAATGCCGGTTAACATAATCGTATAATTTAGACTTTATAATTTATATAGCTTTTTACTTAACAGTGATAATTAATTCATTTATAACTTATATTAAAATTTAAAGCAGGCCTTTCTTTTTCTGAACACATGGATAGATGAAATTAGAATTAGCATAAAGTTTGCATTATCTTGAGTCCAATAAGCTATGACTTCATATTATGAATAGGAAGCTTTGATATGCATTGCAATAATTTATTACATTGCTCCTTAAACACAGGTAGTAGTTGTTATTTTGCTGTTACATATATTGTTTTCATTTACATAATCCACTTTTAGGACTAAAGTTTCAGGTACTATAGTACAGACTTCTTAATGGATAATATTTATACCAAAGATGTTCATAAACATGCAATGAAACCTTTACAGTGACACTAGAAAATAAAAATAACTTTAACCAAAACATCCTTATATCACACTTTAGGAAAAGTAAAGACAAAGATAATTATCAAGGTCTAACAACACTCTACTTTTTGCAATCAAAGGGAAATAACTCAAAAGATATTCATTGCATTTGAATTTTTTTTAGTTTGAAACAAGAGCTGTGCTAAGTATATTTAAATACTTAAAAAAATATTATTTAATCAAGGATTCAAAAGAATGATGAGTACAGCTGATTTATTCATAAATCAAGTGATATTTTCTGCTCAATAAATGATCATTTCATAATGTTAACCTTTGATCAAAGTATAACAATCCCCCCTTTTTTCTCACAACAGACTATAAATTGTAATTTCAGTAAGCTGGGTGACTATACCATTTGTAGGTATATATCCTGTATTTATTGACTTACTCGTATTTATTATTTTCATTTATTTTTTACTCATTTTTTTTTTCATTTCTTTTCTGTACAATGTTTTATTATTTTCTTTATTATTTTATTGGCAAATATACTTGAAGATATAGAAATTTATAGCAGAAGTATTACAATTAACATCATGTTTGAATCAGAGACCAGACCATTAGTACATAACATACATTGTGTTAAATTTTCTGTACTTATTGTCAGTTGTGTTGGACTTTTTTTGTCATTTTATATAAATAATGTTTCAAACTGTTTATGTCATTTATACTCTAAATGAAAAATAATCTTATTCAGATTGTCTCATACAACTGCCAAGGACTTAATTCAATTGAAAAGCGAAGAGATGTTTTAGACTATCTAAGAGCAAAAGATTGTAGCATGTATTGTCTTCAAGATACACACTTTTCTGAAAAAGATGAACAATTTGTTAAGAATCAATGGGGTGGAGAATGCGTCTTTAGTTCCTTTTCTTCAAATCAAAGAGGAGTGGCCATTTTATTTAATAATAATTTTGAATATAAGATTTTACAAAGCAAAAAAGATCAAAATGGAAATCTATTAGGATTGAATATTAAAATTAAAGATAACAATATTACTTTAATTACATTATATGGTCCAAATAGTGACAGTCCTTGTATCGCAAGGCGATATAGTAATTTACGTTCCTTTCCCCGATACTAATTTTCCCTCGGAACAGAGAAATGTTGACAATTATTTGCTCAAGCTATTTACATATTGGAGCTCGTCAATGCGTAAGTTTGTTTGAATTAAAGTGACAATATACATCGGACAATGCATGGCATACTATAGACTTATCATTCTGTTATGTTTATATCTTACAATGTAGTAAATGTGGTTTGTTCTTTATTTCAGGTTGAAACGTACATCATAATAAAACAATAAATGTTAAACAACCTGGCGTGTATTTCTTGAGTAAAACATTTCAACGCAAGAGAAAGTATGGATTCACAAGACAAGCCTGAAGATGGAGATAAATTGAATAAGATAAAATTACGGAAGAAGAAACGAAGCACAGCAAAAGGTCAGTTTCACAGAGTGTTCAATAGATTCAAAGAACAAACTAAAACAGAAAATGGGGAGGTTCTCCAGGAAATACTTAAAGACATGGAACATGCATATGAAAAATTAGAAGGGGAACATTCTGCTTATTTAAATATCCTTGACTCTGATGATGAAACAGAGGGTGACATAATTAACACTGCTAACTCCGATATGGACAAGAACTACAGTCAATTATGCGACGCAAGAGCCGATTTAGTCATGATAAATAGGAAAAACAAAGAAGATAAATCAAAGGTAAACGCAACAAAGGAACATCCAAATACTGTTAAAGTCAAACGTTTAGAGGCACCAACATTTAGTGGAAATGTAAGAGAGTATCCCAGCTTTAGAAATGATTACTCAAAATTAATGACTCCGGATCCCTTTGCATTAAAACAGTGTTTGTCCGGAGAAGCTTTGAAAACGGTTCAAGGAGTTGATGATAACTTCACTGCAATGTTCAAAAGGTTAGACATGAAATATGGAAGAGAAGAGCGCATTGCTGAATCAGTTTTATATGAACTTAAATCGCTCAAAAAGGTATCTGATGGTGACAATAAAGGGTTCATACAAACAGTAGATATAATTGAGCTATGCTGGTTGGATTTGTGTAAAATGAAGATGGAAAGGGAAATGGACACTGCAACTATGATGAGTCAAATAGAGGTACTTTTACCGACAATTCAGAAAAGGGAATGGGCTATTCGAAAACAAAGGGACCGATCGCTCAAATTTAAGGACTTTATGAATTTCCTACTCGAAGAAAAAAATGCAATGGAGTACATTGAATCAGATTTACGGGAAGGTGCCACAAACATCAAAAGTGCTGCTCATGTTATGCAGGTAGGAGAAGATCAGTCATCAATTCAGGTACTTCTAAAGGAAAATCAGGTTATCATGAAACAGATGGTTAATGGTTTAGCTCAAGTTACCGAAGCTGTTCAACGTCGTAGACCAAATCAGAACACAGATGGAAAATTCGATCGGCAAAATCAGAATAAGGCCTTGAATCAGAAAAAAATGTTGGTATCACGAAACTGATAGACATGATATTGGACAGTGCTATGCGTTTTTTAATTTGGATGAACAAAGCAAAGTTCAACTGTTACGGAAAAATGGGTGTTGCTTTAGTTGTCTCAAGACTGGACATTTATCTCGTGATTGCAGTAGACGAAATCCTTGTGACATAATCAATGAAGATCATACAAAATGCGGAAAATATCACCATCCTGCTCTTCATGGCATTCCAGTATCTGCTTTGGCATTTCACAATTCAATGGACATTGTTAATGATGATCGTGGTCGGGAAAACGTTATTTTAATGGTGAGCAACGTTACATGCAACGGAATTCAGGTGGCCACCTTATGGGATCCAGGTTCGAACATTTCTTTGATTACTCGTGAATTGGCAGGAAAATTGAATCTAAAGGGACGTAACGTAACACTGTCAGTAACAAAGGTTGGAAACAGCACTGATAGTATTCAAAGCAAGGAGTTCATTCTACCATTAAGCGACGCGCATGGCGAAACCTGGCAAATCAAGGTATATGGTATGGACGAGATAACGGCAGATGTATCTAAAGTAAATGTTCAAAATGTTGTCAATTTGTTCAGAGGCATCAAGACAAGCGATATTGTTAGACAGACAGGTAAAATTGAACTTTTGATTGGCACTAATTGTTGCGCCTTATTACCTACCAAGATTGATCAGATTGGGAACTTGCAACTGATGAAGAATCAATTCGGATACTGCTTACGAGGAAGTCATACTATGTTACAATCCTATCAAAAACGTCAATAGCAATGCTGTTAGAATCAATCATGCATCAAGAATAATACATAATACTAATGACATGCACATTGAAAATTTACCCCTTAAAGAAAGCATTGATAAATTCTATGAAATAGAAAGTCTTGGAATTAGCTGCACACCTAAATGTGGGAACTGTAAATGCGGAAAATGTCCAATCGGGAACAACAACTATACTATTCAGGACGAGAGGGAGTTAATAATGATACGAAACGGGCTCAATTATGATTCTGAAAGTCAAAAGTGGGAAGCATCGTATCCATGGAAAAGGAGTCCAAGTGAATTGCCTAATAATGTTAACTCAGCTAAGGCTAAATTCTTATCAACGGAGAAACGCTTGCATAAGATGGGACAAAAATATAGTGAGTCGTATCAAAATCAAATTGAAGACATGGTTAAACGGAATGTAGCCAGGAAATTGACAGAAAAGGAAATTCAACAATATGAAGGCCCAGTACATTACATTCATCATCATGAAGTATTAAAACCAGAATCGAAATCTACACCAATCAGAATAGTCTTCAATTCGTCAGCTTCGTACATGGGACACGTACCCAACGAATACTGGGCAAAGGGACCTAATGTAATAAATGATCTATTAGGAGTACTTTTGAGATTTCGTCAGGAGAGAGTAGCCACAGCAGGAGATATATCGAAAATGTACAATTCTGTAAACCTGTCTCTACTAGACCAACATACTCACAGGTTTGTGTGGAAAGATATGGATTCAAGTAAGCTGCCAGACCATTATGTATTACAAACTGTTACATTTGGAGATAAACCAAGCGGTGCTATCGCAACCATTGCACTTCAAATGACTGCTGACATGTGTTCACATACATATCCAGATACAGCTCAAATGATCAACAAAAATAGCTACGTTGACGACATTTTGGTGTCAAAAGAAACAATGAAGGAGGCAAAAAACCTGATTCAAAACTGAGACAACATTCTCCACAAAGGTGGATTTGCTATAAAACATTGGATTGTATCAGGAGATTCTAATGATGAAATGGAAGGACTAAGCGTTGTCAGAACAGATGAAGAGAAAATACTTGGTATGATATGGCAACCAATGTCGGATACATTTACATTAAAAATCAAGCTAAACTTCTCGCCGAAGCGAAAGGGAGTTCGAACAGGTTTTAACTTAAATGCACAACAGATCGACGATATCCCACAGAACTTGACTCGTCGAATGGTTCTAAGTCAGGTGTCAAGCATCTACGATCCTCTTGGTTTGGTTACTCCGTATATTTTATCTGCCAAACTTCTAATGCGAAGCATGTGTACAAAGTCAGACATAGGTTGGGATACACCATTAGATGAACAATTAACCACAACATGGATTGAGTTTTTCAGAGGTTTGTTTGAACTTGAGAACATTAAAGTACCGAGACGCTTAAAACCAGAGTTCACTATTGGCAGCCCGACATTGGTAATATTTTCGGATGCAAGTCAAGTGGCATACGGAGCATGTGCGTATGTTCGATGGCAAACTGGCAATAATTATGAGACTAGACTACTTTTTTCCAAGAATAGGATTGCGCCTACAAAACAGTTATCTATTCCAAGACTCGAACTTTGTGCAGCCATTCTTGCGGCTCGAATAAGACAAAAAATCATTCAAGAAATGGACTGGGAATTTGTAAAGATAATTCATATAACTGACTCAATGATTGTTCGAGCACAGATCCAAAAAGAAAGCTACGGATTTGGAACATTTGTTGCAACGAGAGTTGCGGAAATACAAAGTATTACCGATCCTTCTGATTGGTATTGGATTCAAGGGGACCTTAACCCAGCCGACTTAGTAACTAGACCAACACAGCCTGATATCTTGGATGAAAATTCTGTATGGCAAAGAGGGCCAGAATTCATGAGAGAGTCTATCGATTGTTGGCCAACAAGACAAGATAGTACTATAGAATCGAAACAACTTCCAGACGTAGTCAGTGTGACACTATGTATTGATAAGAGAAATGTAAAGATAGCACCTACTCTTATCGATATTGATATATCCCGATTCTCAAGATTGGAAAAGTTACTCCGTGTGACTGCACTCGTGTTAAGTATAATTAAAAAGAAAACATTTAGAGGGACATTTCACACTTTAAACACCAAATCAATTAAGCAAGCAGAACATATGTGGGTCAAAGAGGCACAAGGAGAAATCACTGAAACTTTCATGACACTATTTCAGAGACTAGGCCCTTATAAAAGACAGGATGGAATCATTGTTGTCGGACAGAGGATGGCTGATTGGATTAAGGAATCATGGAACCAAACGGAATTTGTTCTTATACCATCAAAACACCCTTTAGCAAATCTTATCGTACAATCTGTTCATAATGAGGATCACGGTGGAATTGATTCAACTTTAGCGAAGATTAGAAGCAGGTTTTGGATACCTGGTGTTAGGCGCACCATAAAACAGATCAAGGAGAAATGTGTGACATGTAGAAAAAGAAACAAAACTACTTTGACACAGCAGATGGGGAAGCTTCCGTCATATAGATTGAATCCATCGCCACCTTTTTACTACTGTGCAGTAGATTTATTCGGACCGTATACCATCCGTGATACAGTCAAAAGAAGGACATTTGGGCAAGCGTATGGAGTGATTTTTAACTGTCTGACTAGCAGAGGCGTATATGTTGACCTTGTTGAAGGATATGATAAGAACAGTTTTTTGATTGCGCTAAGAAGGTTTGTCTCGATTCGTGGATATCCAAGAATGATGATTTCTGATGCCGGAACGCAGTTAGTTGCTGCAGGAAAAGAACTTAAGCAAGTTGTGCATACATGGGATTGGGACGATATTAAAACATTTGGAACTAGTAAAGGAATGCAATGGAATATAATAAAATCAGCTGATGCACCATGGGAAAATGGTTGTAGCGAAGCTCTTATCAAATCTGTTAAGAAATGTCTTGATGTTGCCATAGGGGATTCAGTGATGACATTTTCAGAATTGCAAACTGTATTATTTGAGACTGCTAATGTGTTAAATGAAAGACCGATAGGTACAAAGAACTGTGATCCGAATGAAGGGACATACTGAATGATTTATTGCTCGGGAGAGCTAGTATTCGAGTACCGAATGGACATTACAATCAGGATTGTAATCCAAGAAACCGTCATGCATTTATCCAGAACGTAGTGAATTCATTTTGGCGAAAGTGGATTCGTGATTATTTTCATATGTTGATTATAAGACAGAAATGGCATACATCATATAGAAATCTCAAGAAAGGTGACTTGGTTTTGGTACAAGACAGCAATGCTTTGCGTGGAAAATGGAAACTGGAGCAGGTTGACGAGGCGATTCCGAGTCTTGATGGAAATGTTCGTGATGTGACCGTGCGTTACAAAAACATAGGAGGTAGTGGAACCGATTATCAAAATGTCACAGATACAAAAATTCGCCGTTCAGTGCACAGACTAGTCTTACTACTTCCTGTTGAAGAACAAACAAATGTAACTGTTTAATATGAAGTGTTCGTGGCGGGAGTGTATCGCAAGGCGATATAGTAATTTACGTTCCTTTCCCCGATACTAAATTTCCCTCGGAACAGAGAAATGTTGACAATTATTTGCTCAAGCTATTTACATATTGGAGCTCGTCAATGCGTAAGTTTGTTTGAATTAAAGTGACAATATACATCGGACAATGCATGGCATACTATAGACTTATCATTCTGTTATGTTTATATCTTACAATGTAGTAAATGTGGTTTGTTCTTTATTTCAGGTTGAAACGTACATCATAATAAAACAATAAATGTTAAACAACCTGGCGTGTATTTCTTGAGTAAAACAGTCCTGATTTTTATGATAAAGTTAGCGAAACAATTGAAGAATTTGATAATCATACTGTCATTGTGACAGGAGATTATAACTTAGTGCAAAATCAAGACCTTGATACTTTTAATTACTTAAATATAAATAATCCAAAAGCTAAGGAAAGAGTGTTAAATATAAAGGAAATTTACAACTTAACTGATCCATTTAGAGAACTATATCCAGAAAGTAAAAGATATACTTAGAGGAAACCAAACCCTATAAAACAGGCCAGACTAGATTTTTTTTTAGTTTCACAGAGCTTTTATCCAAATGTACATGACTTAAAGATACAAAATAGTTATAGATCAGATCACTCGCCTATTATTTTACAAATAAAACTTAATAACTTCAGAATTGGGAGGGGTTTATGGAAATTTAACAATTCTCTTTTATATGATCCAGATTATATCCATATTGTAAAAGAGGTAATAAATAAAACTAAAGAACAATATGCTTCTCTTGTATATAATCGAGAAAACCTAAACTTAGTAGACCCTAGTGAAATTGAGTTCACAATTAGTGATCAATTATTTTTAGAAACATTGTTAACTGAAATAAGGGGGAAAACAATATCGTATGCTTCATTTAAAAAGAAAGAAACAAATAAATTAGAACATTTGCTAGCTGAAGATATAAACAAGTTGGAAGAAATAACCCAAACAGATGAAATTTTGGAACAGATAGAAAAAAAGAAAACGGAACTTAGAATTATCAGACAAAATAAAATGAGGGGTCAATACATAAGGTCAAAAACACAATGGGTAGAAGAAGGAGAGAAACCGTCAAAGTTTTTCATAAATTTAGAGACAAAAAATTATGTCAATATAACAATTCCTAAATTAATTGATCAATCAGGAAATATAATTGAAAACCAAAAACAAATTCTAAACGAAGCCAAAAATTATTACAAAAATCTATATTCCAAAAATGAGACTATAAAATCTTTTAATCTGAATAATGCTTTACCCCATAAAGATATACCAAAATTATCTGAAAATATGAAAGAGTCGTTAGAAGGGGAAATATCATTTATAGAATTGACTGATGCAATTAAAAGAATGAAAAATGAGAAAAGCCCTGGATCGGATGGATATACAAATGAATTTCTTAAATTTTTTTGGATTGATATAGGTAAATTCATACATAGATCAATTAAATATGGCTATAATCAAGGGGAAATGTCTATTACCCAAAAACAAGGAATTATAACTTTCATTCCAAAAGGTGACAAACCAAAACAATACATGAAGAATTGGCGGCCAATCAGTCTTTTAAATAATATATATAAATTAGCATCAAGTTGCATTGCAGAAAGGATAAAGTCAGTTTTAACAATTTTAATTAATAATGACCAGACCGGATTTATACCTGGTAGATTTATTGGTGAAAACACCAGATTAATATACGATTTACTACACTACACTGAAGAAAATGATATCCCAGGCATTCTCCTCCTCATGGACTTCGAAAAAGCTTTTGATACAATATCCTGGATTTTCATAGAACAAGTTCTTGATTTTTTCAACTTTGGAAATTCCATAAAACATTGGGTTAAAACTTTTTTTACAAATACTAAATCAGCAATAACGCAGAATAATTTTCTATCAGATTTTTTTACAATTGAAAGAGGTTGCAGACAAGGGGATCCTTTATCTCCTTACATTTTCTTGTTATGTGCAGAAATTTTAGGAATATTACTTAGAAAAAACGAAAACATGAAAGGTATTACTATTGAAGACTCTGAATTTTTGATATCACAATATGCTGATGACACCACACTTATTTTAGATGGTTCACCAGAATCCTTAGATGCATCTCTCTGTGTTTTAGAACTATATGCTTAATGGTCTGGTCTCAAGATGAATTTAGAGAAAACAAAGGTAGTCTGGATTGGGAAAAATAAATATAGCCAAGATACAATGTGTGTAAAGTGGGGATTGGAGTGGGGTTCCAACAGATTTACGCTCTTGGGTATTAAATATTCAGTAGACTTACATGAAATGGAAACACTAAATTTTGAACCCAAATTTAAAGAGATAGAAAGAACAATGAAAAGCTGGTCTAACAAATACTTATCCCCAATTGGAAAAATTACAATAATTAAAAGTCTTATAATTTCAAAGCTCAATCACCTATTTTTAACTTTACCAAATCTTAATAATGGATTACTAAATCAATTCATAAAAAAAATATTTGATTTTATTTGGGATGGTAAACCAGACAAAATTAAAAGGGAAACAATTGCTCAAATATATGAACTGGGTGGACTTAACATGTTAAATCTAAAACAATACATCAAAGGATTAAAATTAACTTGGATAAGAAGAATAATCAAACAAACTAATAACTATTGTAAATTACTAACTTGTACTGAAAAAATTGAATTAAATGAATTATTCTTGGTAGGTCCAAGAACACAAGTTAAAAATCCTTTTTGGCTGGAGGTTTTTAATGCTTGGACTGAACTACAAACCAAAGTAGCTATTAAGAACGAATATGATTTTATCGCATCTAATCTTTGGAATAATAAAGAAATTAAAATTGGTAATCAAACCCCTCTGTATAAAAAATGGACTGAAAAGGGCGTCTGATTAATAAATGATTTAATTGATAATGATGGACATTTAATGAATTGGCAGGAATTTAAAAAAACATATGATGTTGATACCAACTTTCTTATATTTCAAGGAGTAATGTCAGCTGTTTATTCCTATATGAAAAGTCTTAATATTAAAAATAATCAGCTTATGAAGCCTTATGGGCCAATTATACCAACTACTATTTCTATATTTATGAAATCTACAAAAGGATAAAAAGACATGTATAATGTTTTAAATAAAAAAATAACCAATATCACATCACAGGAAAAGTGGTCTTTAATCCTAAATAGACATAATATTATTTGGAATAAAATATACAGACTTCCATTTTACATTACTAAAAACTCAAAATTACAGTGGCTCCAATACAGAATTAATCACAGAATTTTGGGAACAAATAAATTTATCTACAAAATTTAAATCTCACAAAACAATAAATGCACTTTCTGTTCAGACTCAATAGAAACTATTGAACACATATTCTGGACATGTCCAAAAGTTTTTGATGTTTAGGAAGAACTTAATAAATGGATATTTGCAAAAGTCCAAATTGAACTACCACTTAATTTAGATATTGTCTTATTTGGGATATTAGAAAAAACAGAAAAAAACTACATAAGAAATCTCATAATACTATTAACCAAATATTATATATACAAAACAAAAATGCAATGTGGACAAGTAAATAGTGTAGCCTTTAAAAATTACCTTAAAGAAAATTTGTTCATTGAAAAAATAATATTTTATAAAAATAAACCATTGCAAAGAGCGTACGCCTGCTGGAACCCCTGGCTCCAACTAATAGAATGATTTTATAAGCAAACTCTCATGTAATAAAAATATCTACCCAATCCATGCTACCTTTGATTTAGATTTTCTATTCCTTTTTAAAATTATTAATAATATCAATATACGTTTATAGAAGGATTCAAAATATCAATTTTATGTACTTGTCTCGATTTTGCTGATGTACTATGAACTTATTTACTATAATTATATTGCATATATGAAGTTCTTTGCCAATAAACACATTACAAAAAAAATGTGATGACAAACATCCAACAATGTGGTAACAAAGTACCAAAAAAATGGTAAACAAACATTCGACAATAGCCATAAAATGTGTAAGCTGTTAGTGTTAAGTCTTCGAGGCATGATCTTTTTATTAGTTGTTAGTGGCTTTGAACTAGCTGTCAGATAACTGCGAGTACTCTCAGATCTGTTCATTGTGTCTTTTTGTGTCGGGATGTATAAGTACCCGGCCACGTCCACTTGTATTTTTGTCTATCTGATGAGTTAAGCCTTTTTCAACTGATTTTTATAGTTCGTTTTTATGTTGTACTGTTATACCACTGTCCCAGGTTAGGGGGAGGGTTGGGATCCCGCTAACATGTTTAACCCCGCCACATTATTTATGTATGTGCCTGTCCAAAGTCAGGAGCCTGTAATTCAGAGGTTGTCGTTTGTTTATGTGTTACATATCTGTTTTTTGTTTATTTTTTTTACATAAATAAGGCTGTTAGTTTTCTCGTTTGAATTTTTTTACATTGTCTTATCGGGACCTTTTATAGCTGACTATGCAGTATGGGCTTTGCTCATTGTTGAAGGCCGTACGGTGACCTATAGTTGTTAATGTTTGTGTCATTTTGGTCTTTTGTGGATAGTTGTCTCTCATTTTGGTCTTTTGTGGATAGTTGTCTCATTGGCAATCATACCACATCTTCTTTTTTATAAGCAAACAGCAAACATTGTAATAAGAAATAGACAAAAATGAGGTAACAGCCTGCCAAAAATATGTTAACAGACAACCAATAATACATTGTATATTGTTGGTATACAATTAATACTACACAAAAGATCTTGAAACTAATTAAGCATTCATGTACGTGTGCCCCACAGACAAATAAGTAATAAATAACCAAATCATTACCACACCATCAGCTTTAGATTACTACTTAACATTCAATTTGAATTTCTCTGCTATGAATAAGCTACATTGAACTACAGAAAAAAGTTGTGTTGAACGTCGCCTTTTATGTGTGTACTCGGGAAATGTCATATCCTTTAACTAGTGTCTAAGTTCTTATCATTAACTATTAAAGGAAAGCATATACAAAAATAGATTATTTTGCTTCCTTTTATGTTTAAGTTAAGTCAGGAGCTTCTGGTCCCGTTATTTTGTTTTTAATTTGCTTGGCTGAGACAACGTTCCCTCATACCAATAATTCCATTACCTTGACGAGGTGTTTGCGTCAGATAAAAGATATGACCGAAATAAAGATTTGAACATGTGCACTTGTTCCTCGACCTTTTTTTGTAGTGAAATAAAATTTAAAAAAAGTCTTTATATGTCCAATTTGTGAAATGACAAACCAAATTAACCACATAAAAATAACGATTAGCAGTGAGTTCAGAAACTAGGGGTTGGTATTTTTTGTTATGGTTGGATAGCGGTTGAACTTCAATTTGCAAATTATATAGGTACTCTGGACGAAATATGGCTATGTAATAAACTATGCACCATGTTGTTTTTTTCTGGACAGATTCGATGATCGGAATTGTAACGTCCTTCTTTACATGCAACATCTAGTCTTTCTGACATAAGCATATGACTCTGAATTCGATCCGACAGTTTACTCAGCATGTGTGCATAGCAGAGAAGCAGCAAATATACATTTTCAAATCTTATCTTTGGTCCAATCGGGAGTTAAATCCACGACTTCCTATATTCGAGTACACTTCAAAGCTTAGAGAAGTCAGTCAATGTAACATTTAAACAATGTAAAAAATATACAAAAGTTTGACAAATATAAAAAAAAATGAGATCCAAGTTAAATACACGTCATCAAACGGACATTTATTATTTTCACTAAACATTGTTGACGAATCTATCTTTCTATTATTTTAATTCGTTATAAGTAGTTTTGCTACTATTTTTTTCAATATTTTTGGTGATTTTCGGATTCCTCTGGTTTTATCCATCAAAGTGCGTCTTAATTTTCGCCCATTAACCTCCATTTTTCTCTTCATATTTTCATTCAATATATTTTAAAAAGTCATATTTGAGAATCTCATAACTTCCCTGTTATTTTTTCATGGTTTTTTTTATATGTTAAATTTCTGAAAAGTCTAGAGAAAATTGTTTCCTGCCAAATTTTCAATGGTTTTTATCTCAAAATTATGCACATTGACCTTTATTTTCATTCAGCTAATTTAGTTTCTTTTTTTAAGTCCCACCTAATAATAAAAGTAATTTGAAATCCTTGTTATGTTGAATCTGAGTAGCGAACCTCCTTAATATAGTATTTTGATGTTAGCCATCAAAACAATGGTGAAGCATATACTATACACATCTAGTTACTTCAGTTTATAACACACGCCTTTACAAACATTACTGAATAATTGTCCAAATATTGAAGCTATAATGCATCTGTTATTTCTTCGAAACATACAAATACGATTTCAAATTACCAAGTCAAGCCAGTACAATACTTTGTTTAGTTAATTTTGTGAGAAAAAGTTTACAATTACAGATTAAATGATGATCCCAACAGAGTCAATAGTATCAAAGCGTTTCATTACTACAACTTGGTTAAATATACTTTTAAGTTAGTGCAAATTTGCAGGTTTTAATTGAACATATTCTTACAAACAGTACAAGGTATAAAACGCCCACACAACAACATGTGACGGAAAAAACATAACAATCTAAAGAGAGAGGTGTGTTTCTTGCAGTATAGTTTCCAGTTATTCACTAATAAATATAGTTTTTTTTAATTATATATGCATTAGTTGATTGCAAAATTAAATATCCAAGAATTTGGAAGATTTCCTCAATCCACTAAATTTGGTCCACACGAAAATAAATGAATCCACAGTATTACATATGATTTAAAATTGATATGGTGAATGTGTGAATGAAACAAAACAAAAAAGATCGGAAAACAGCCTTCCAATTAGGCTTCCAGAAAATCCCTACTCAGAGGCCGGATTTTACTGGCCCCTTAAAACATAGACAAGTGCAGCGAGCATTGATCAATCTGAAGTTCAAATAATATTAATATTCCAAAATTACAAAATAATATAAACAAGACGAATGAAGACCAGAGGCTACCAACTCGAGACAGATACAAACATTCAATTTGTTTAAACATGTTTTGTGAGTTTCCCCATCATCTAGCCAAGGTTGAAAAGACATACGCACAACAATATGAACAGTGAAAAAGAAGTCCGAGTCAGATGTCAAAATAGGTACAAAAAAACCTAAGATAAATGACAATGATTTATTAACAAAGGACTTATAGCAGTTACTGACTTGCAATATGGTATGAGTTTAGTTCATTGTTGACGTGAATTTTTAATTGCTTATTTCTTCGTCATTTGGTCAATGGTAGAACGTTATATATTGTCAATCATACCACGTATTCTAACATTCTATTCACTAAACACTCAATAATCATTTGGCACTTGTACTAGACTTTGTGGTACTGTTGCATAAAGAGATCATGCATGACAATAACTGTACTGGAACAACGGCATTGATTTACTGTATTCAATTCATCATGTCATATAAAATATATTTAGTAATTCGAGATTTTGCTTTTCTATATCTTAATCTTTATTTTGTAACAATTACAAAAAATATATGTAATTATCTGAATGTTTGTTATTACAGAAATGACTGTAATATTTGTTTCTGGCTAAAAAGAAAAAATATCAAAAATTTAGTGCACACTAAATATTTCACTTAATATTTTTAATTTTTTTTCGAATAGACAGAAAAAATATAAAGATCAATTCTTATGATTTAATTCTAATCAATTTTGAACCAGAGAAAACCATGAAAAAAGGTTGATGACGTCACAGTCACATAACCAAATTGTGTTTATAAGCTGATAATCAAAACAACGTCACCAAATCAGAAAAGGCGTTGCATCCAAATTTAATTATATAGACATATAATTTATATAGATACATTGACACACGATGTTTTCGAGATACTCATTGAACTCCCTTACGGTTTACGGATACCGTCACACATTGGTTGACCGTTATGAAATACCGGTTTTACAGATGACGACAGATATGTTCTATTGAAGTTACAACAATCCCTTTGTCTTTTCTCGAATGTGTTCTACCAAATTATACTTTTTACTGTGTGTGTGATTACATGAGCAACATGACCAGTGCCACATGTGGAGTAATATCATTCCTGGTTCGTGTTGCACAGTCGTTCTTTTTAATTTTATGTACTGTTACCGATACATTAACAAAGGACTTCTAGCAGTTACTGACTTGCGATATGGTATTTTTTTTTTATTGTTCACATCGATTTTTAATTGCTGATTTCTACGTCATTTGGTCTTTGGACACGGGTTATGTTCTTCTCATATATGTTATGATGGTATGATACTAAACCCCTAACGGGAAGGATTGTGCCTGATGTTCATATAATAAAATCATAATCTTTCAGTCAGTTTAATTGAAGTCTGGAGCTGGCATGTCATTTAACTGCTACATGTAGTAGTCTGTTGTTATTTATGTATTATTGTCATTTTGTTTATTTTCTTTGGTTACATCTTCTGACATCAGACTCGGGCTTCTATTGAACTGAATTTTAATGTGCGTATTGTTATGCGTTTTCGTTTCTACATTGGCTAGAGGTATAGGGGGAGGGTTTAGATCTCACAAACATGTTTAACCCCGCCGCATTTTTGCGCCTGCCCCAAGTCAGGAGCCTCTGGCCTTTGTTAGTCGTGTATCATTTTAATTTTAGTTTCTTGTGTACAATTTGGAAATTAGTATGGCGTTCATTATCACTGAACTAGAATATTTGTTAAGGGGCCAGCTGAAGGACGCCTCCGGGTGCTGGAATTTCTCGCTACATTGAAGACCTGTTGGTCACCTTCTGCTGTTTTTTTTTTTATTCGGTCGGGTTGTTGTCTCTTTGACACATTCCCCATTTCCATTCTCAATTTTGGTAGACATTCGTTTATTGACAATAATACCATGTTTTCTAAATATCTATTCACTAATGCTCCAAATATATTTGGCACTTAGGCTGGACATTATGCACTTTTACTTAAAAAGATAATGCATGATAATAAGTTAACTTGAACAATAGCTTTGAGAGTTTCACACCCGCAAGAATTTCATATAAAGCCGTGTTGATTTTCAGTATTTAATCATTATTCTATGTAAAATTTATTTCAAATTTCGAGATTTTACTTTTCTGTCTTTTAATCTTCATTTAGTAACAATCGGTTTGTCTTTTTCATTTTAGCCATGGCGTTGTCTGTTTATTTCCGATCTATGAGTTTGAGTGTCCCTCTAGTATCTTTCGTCCTCTTTTTCAAAAAATGTAGGTCATTATCTGAATGTGTGTACATAGTGACAAATCGTCACACTACTTTTTGGAGTTACTCATTGAACTCACAAACGGTTTAGGGAGCCGTCACAAATTGATTGACCGTCATGGAATACCGGTTTTACGGATGGCAACAGATATGTTCTATTGAAGTTACAACAATCCCATTGTCTTTTTCTCGAATGTGTCCTACCAAATTATTCTTTTCATTTTGTGTGTTGCTCAGTCGTTTGTTTTCTATGTATAATTTTCTGTACTAATTTTTTTCTTTTTTCAGTTATTTTGCCAGTTAACAGTTTGATTTCGAGATGGGAATGTCTCTTTTTATTATTTGTGTACCCTTTTCGTCTTTTGCTGACAAATACGAAAAGAAATTTGATGAACACTACATCGATTTGTACATTCCTAATTGTATGTATGTATCTGCATGTCATTTGTAAGGTGTCCAATTATGACAGAAAAAACCAGGGAGGTCCTATTAATACGGAAGCCGATAAGGGCCATTCAAAAAAAATAAATTATGTCGTAATTACGACAAAGCATGTCGTAATTTCGACATAACATGTCGTTACTACGACATCGCTATGTCGTAATTTCGATATAACATGTCATTAAAACGACATCGCTATGTCGATATTTCGACATATCATGTCGTAATAACGACATCACTATTTCGTTATAACGACATCGCTATGTCGTAGTAACGACATCGCTATATATAAAAGAATATGTATTATGATTGCCAAGAGACTAAATGACACAGATATTAACAACTATACCTCATCATAATGCCCCCAATAATTAGAAAAGCCCCGGATAGTCAGCTATAAAAAAAGGGAGGAAAGATACCAGAGGGAGAGTCCCCGAAATGCTGTGTTGCAGACAGTGTTATTATTTAGTTATTTGCTCCCTTGGTAAAACTCCAAATTTCATGTTTAATGCATTTTATTGTTAAATAATTTACATGAAGCTTAATAAGTATATATTTGTTAATTGCATAGCTTTTGCTATTTGAATTCATTGATTAAAGATATTTATCTATATTGTAAGTTTAATATTTGCATCGTCGCAAAATCTTTGGATATCTTCTTTGAATACCTTCAGACTTATATATTTTATAAAAATAATTGGGGTCAGTAAATTAACGTTTGTCAAATAATTGTACAGACATATTAGGTATATAATACTATGTGAATATCCCATCTCCCTCAAAAAAGCGCATACTACATGGCTTCTCGTAATAAGGGTGAATTAAAGTTTCAATTGCTCTTATGCTACTTTCAAACGTTGGGCACGGTATTCCTACAACACGTTACACTTAAAATGCGACGTCGAAGAGGGTCTTTGACTTCTGTTAATTTTTGCAAGTTTTATTCGTTTTTTTTTATTTTGTTGGTTGATTCTGGTTCTGTTCGTTTTGTGATGTCATTTTATCGAAATTACCTCGAGTTGTGGAAATCGATATAATAATGTTTACCCTTTAAGTTACTTCAACTTAAAATGCAGTACTATCGCAAGAAATGTAGGAAAGAAAGATGGGACGGAAGTACATGTATACGGTTTTCATATTTTTTTCATAGGATGTTTAACTTTCAAGTTGCATATCATCTGTCATTGTAAAATTTCTATATCTTAATTCATCCCCAATACAAATATATCTGACACTCTGCAGGTAAATCGAACATTTTTACCCTTGGTCAAATTTGAATAGAATTGTATTTTCCCTGACACATAAGTTGTCGAAATACGCCCCTTCAATTACTTGAACCTTGGCTTGAGAATTATTTCCCAAGTCATCTTCAAATATATACATTTTAAAATATAGTAATCTACTCCTGGGTCGTCCGCGAAAACGGCAAACAAAAATATAATCCCGGTTTTTTTTAATTCGATGAAACGGTTTTCGTTGCTGTTTGGGATTAGTCTTTCAATTACCTCCATTTCATGCACAAGTTTATATTCACGAAAAGTTCCGGCTTCGCTAGTACAGTAATTACTTTCATCACGAAATAGCAGGACAAATTGCGAAGTAAAACATTCCGTGAACTGGTATTAAGTGTTTTGATATTGGTGATTGCACCTAACTGAAGTGACGACTTTAAATGATCTATTTCGGAGTACTTCCGTAACATAAATTTCAATTTATTTTACAAAATGGGATTTTCCCCCCATTTTCAAATTCTTTTAAATAAATCGTTAAAAGCTATACAATTAAAAACTAGAATAGAGGCTCTAAAGAACCAGTGTCGCTCACCTTGGTCTATGTGAATATCAAACAAAGGATGCAGATGGATTCATGACAAAATTGTGTTTTGGTGATGGTGATGTGTTTGTACATCTTACTTTACTGAACATTCTTGCTGCTTACAATTATCTTCATCTATAATAAACTTGGCCCAATAGTTTCAGAGGAGATGAATTTTGTAAAAGATTATTAAAATTTACGAAAAATTGTTAAAAATTTACTATAAAGGGCAATAACTCCTAAAGGGGTCAACTGACCATTTCAGTCATGTTGACTTATTTGTAAATCTTACTTTGCTGAACATTATTGCTGTTTACAGTTTATCTCTATCTATAATAATATTTAAGATAATAACCAAAAACAGCAAAATTTCCTTAAAATTACTAATTCAGGGGCAGCAACCCAACAACAGGTTGTCCGATTCATCTGAAAATTTCTGGGCAGATAGATCTTGAACTGATCATCAATTTATCATCTTGTCAGCTTTCAAGACAAAGTTTTCCTATTAATGCTTTGGTTTTTGATTTATAAGCCAAAAACTGCATTTTACCCCTATGTTCTATTTTTAGCTCTGGAGACCATCTTGGTTTGTTGGCCGGGCCACCGGACATTTTTTAAAACTAAATACCCCAATAATGATTGTGGCCAGGTTTGGTTTAAATATGCCCAGTAGTTTCAGAGGAGAAGATTTTTGTAAAAGATTACTAAGATTTACGTAAAATGGTTAAAAATTGACTATAAAGGGCAATAACTCCTAAAGGGGTCAACTGACCATTTCAATCGTGTTGACTTATTTGTAGATCTTACTTTGCTGAACATTATAGCTGTTAACAGTTTATCTCTATCTATAATAATATTCAAGATAATAACCAAAAACAGCAAAATTTCCTAAAAATTACCAATTCAGGGGCCGCAACCCAACAACGGGTTGTCCGATTCGTCTGAAAATTTCAGGGCACATAGATCTTGATCTGATAAACAATGTCAGATTTGCTCTAAATGCTTTGGTTTTGAGTTATAAGCCAAAAACTGCATTTTACCCCTATGTTCTATGTTTAGCCATGGCGGCCATCTTGGTTGGTTGGCCGGGTCAGGCCACACATTTTTTAAATAAGATACCCCAATGATGATTGTGGCGAAGTTTGGTTGAATTTGGCCAAGTGGTTTCAGAGGAGAAGATTTTTGTAAAAGTTAACGACGCAGGACGACGTCGGACGCAAGAGGACGACGGACGCAGGACGACGGACGCCTGACGCAAAGTGATGAGAAAAGCTCACTTGGCCTTTTACGCCAGGTGAGCTAAAAATTGCAAAAGTTAACCTGTGTCGAACCTATTTCCCCGGGCGGAGTCTTTAGCAACATGCACTTTTTTTTATCGGCAGCAATCATTAACATCTTTCTCCAAAATCATAACACGATTTGTTTTTAATTATCATAAACATTTAATTGAAACTTTAGCACATTTCACGTCGGAACTCTATAGCGTCTTTAGGATTTTAGACGTTTTCAGACATTTGGAAAAATTGGCTACCGTTTTGTAATGTATGGAAGCATTTTATTCCTTTAAAGACACAAATATGCAGTTAATAAGGAAAGAATCTGGGCATTTTTTAACTCTAACTTTTGTTTTGATCAATTATACAAAAATACGCCTTAACTGCTTTGAAAAATGAAATATCAACTTGGACAAAATGGCTACCGTTTGAAAAACGACTGTCGAAGATTTTATTGAATCAGCAATATTTGAACTCACATAAGGCAAATATTTGTACTTTTGTTAGATATTATTATTGTCTTACTATTTTTATTCATTTTCTACTATAACATGCAGTCGAGTCCAATGAAATTTGATAAAATAACGGCTTCAACGCCACAAAGAACCGACACATGTCGTTGTTCCTGTCAAGAATCAAGAAGATCAGAGAATAAGAAATAGGATCACTATACATAAGAGTTAAAACAGTTTTTTCATAAATGTAACGTTGGATGGGGACATCCGTTTTTTTCACATAGCTTTCTTTTTTAAATCCTCAAATATACTAGATATTACTTAGGAGATGATCAAGAGCTGTAAAAACATAATTAAAAAACATATATTGAATTTGTTTTAATATTGGTTCGTGTTTTCTAACATTTTTATTTTGTTTTGCGGATGAAATTTCGAAGATTCTGTTTTAAATCCTAGGGGTTTTAGGAACATCGCGCGTGCCCAACGTTTGAAAGTAGAAATAGAGCTATCAATACTTCAATACACCCTTATACCAAGAAGCCATGTAGTTTGCGCTTATTTCACGGGAGATGGAAAGCTTGGCTTGACTTGGTTGTACAATTTCAGTCCTCCATTAATTCCACATTGCATTCTTCCAACATGTGTGGCTGAATAGCTATTCTACGACCGGTAACTTGTTCATCTAAACGACTTTATCTAACTGTACAGTCCTAGCACTATGGGACCTTATTAATCTAAATTGGTATCTATAACATATATAAGTTTCTCACTGAAGGTATCCAAAGAAGGTTACCAAAGATTTTGCGACGATGCAAATATTAAACTTTACAATATAAATAGATATCTTTAACAAATGAATTCAAATAGCAAAAGCTATGCAATTAACAAATATATACTTATTAAGCTTCATGTAAATTATTTAACAATTAAATACATTAAATATGAAATTTGGAGTTTTACCAAGGGAGCTAATAATTGAATAATAACACTGTCTGCCACACAGCATTTCGGGGACTCTCCCTCTGGTAGCTTTCTTCCCTCTTTTATAGCTGACCATGCAGAGGCTTTTATAATTATCGGGGACATTATGATGACGTATAATTGTTAATTTCTTTGTCATTTAGTCTCTTGCCAATCATAATTTATATTCTTTTAAATATAGCGATGTTGTTATAACGACAGGTTATGTCGAAATTACGACATAGCGATGTCGTAATAACGACATGTTATGTCGAAATTACGACATGCTATGTCGTAATAACGACATAAAATATTTTTTTTGAATGGCCCTAATCGGCTTCCGTATATTAATGAATGAAAATCGAACTACCCCCAATCCGTAATACTTACTCTCGTTTAACAATTTCCTACTGTGTTCCCCTTCATACTCAGACCTAGTATCGAACATCGTACAGGATCCTCGGTAGCAGAGTGGTTTTAATAGTGACTAATGTAATCACTAGCCAGTCAACAATGAGGTTATGACATCGAACCCCGCCTATGTGGGTGGACTAGATTTCAATCTTAAGTGACAAGGATTGTCAGTTTTCCTTCAGGTACTTTGGCTTCCTCCCCCAATAAAAACAGACCACCACAAAATAGCACAAAAGCGGTGCTAAAAATATCAAATCAACATTTGTACCAGAAAGCATTTACAGAAGCAAATCATGCTGACGATGGTCTTCGACCAGACGTTTACACCTCATGCCATGGAAATGACAAGAGCTTCAAAAGAAATAACGTAGACGATGTCACCCGCTTAATGTATGTATCTTATATAGCGCATACAAATCATTAATCATGATAAATATATTACTACTTCAATGTTGACTTACAATTTACGCACCAAAGGGATACCCTCTATATTTTATTAATAATGTGCTCCAAGAAGTTTTTGTACTATGACATGTGTGATTAACGGCTTCGAAGAAGCTACCCCGTAAAATCGGAAATGCTTCTCCATTCATAATCTTTTGAAACGCTTTCGAAATGATAAAACATCCGATTTCAAACATTTAACCAATTACAAATTTTCTATAAGCCTTGTGTGTAAAAACCATGAAATCTAATATCCATGAAAATGCAAGTTTTAAGAATTCACGAAAATTGATACCCACGAAAAATATTAATCTACAATATATTCTATGTTTTATGTTTCAATAATATATTTTGTTTTATTCTTTATTTATGACCCTTTACATAATGCCATTTTTCTTTTTTTTTTGTTAGTTCAAACCAGAACCTCGAGTATTGCTGTCTCTTTGAGGAGTTCCCCAAATCTCGTTTTAATCGTGCAATTATATAAAAAAAAAAAGATAACAGGATTTATAACTATTTATATTAGCATCAAATAAACAAACGTTGGGTACACACAATATATCTATTCGCCTATGTGGTGGTGGCAGCAGCCGCAGTGGTGGCAGCAGCCGCAGTGGTGGCAGCAGCAGCAGCAGTGGTAGCAGCAGCAGCAGCAGCAGTGGTATCTACTGCAGCAGCAGCTGAAATACATACAACAAGTTAACATCAATTTCACATCATAACAGTCATGAAATGATATAGTGTATTAAACAGATGTAGCGAATATGAGGGGTCGAATATTCCAATTTCTAGGGAAGAAACAAGCTTTGAAAATAAAACAGTATTTATTGTTGGGCCCTTTATAGCTTGCTGTTTGGTGAAGGCCAATACTCCTGGTTGAAGACCGTACTTTAAACCATAATGGTTTACTTTTATAAATTGGTTCTTGGATGGAGAGTTGTCTTATTCGCACGCCTACTAACTCTCCTTATCCCGGTAAGACCGGTTTATATATATATATCAAGGCATTATAAAAAAAGTTTATAAAAGCTAAACAATCTGTGTTTAAAAATAGGTTTCGCAGTTAACCAAGCGTGACTAGCAACAGGTGAAATAGAAAATTTCGTTTCTTGAAAAATAACGCGCACTTTTTTGTCCCCTTCTTTTTCTTTTCCCTCGCAACTGAAAGACTTTTTACTGTGATAGTCACCGTTATGTTTTATCTTCACTGAAATGACCGCAATGGCCGAGTGGTCTAAGTAATTATTACTGTTTAAGAGAAAGAAACAAAGTAATTTCTGCTGTATTCAATAGCCTGTTAATACGGCGGTTGTGAGTTCGAACAATTGCAGTAAGCAACAATGGCGTCAATAAGGTTCTCTAGAATCAATTATACAGAGTAACAAGGACATGCACTTGATAATATTTAATAGTAATTAGGTCCGATGTATGTTATACAAGCCCATTGTTTTATTTTCTTTCTTAGAATGTTGATTTCCTGTTTTTTACTTGGAATTTGTATGTTCTGATATTGTTGATAAATATGTACCAGTTTATTGGTGTTTAAAATGTATATATTGGACTTATTTTCCTACCGAACTGGATAATATGACTTTTGTTTTATTTTTGGCACCTAGAATAATTGACTTTCATTATTTTAGTTTTTAAATTGTCATTAGGATCAATTAAATAATGCAAAGAATCGTATAAGAAATCTAGAATTAAGGAGACTCCATTTCTTTAGGACAATTAATATTAGAAATGTGGAATTATTAACTACAAACTAGAAAAAAAGATTAATATAAAAAAACCGGCAACAACCGATCAATTACGTTTGAATTAAAATTAAGGATTTTGTTTAGGAAGCGACGCTCTAAAGTAATATTTTTTAAAAGTATATGGATAATATGGGCTTTTATTAACGAAAAAACTTGATATTTGGCTTCCTAAATAACAAGTTCATTTCCCTTGTTTTACACTATAATAAAGTATATACATCCAGAAAATAATTGTCAAACATATTCAACAAACCATAGTCAAATTTCAATGTCTACTAAGATAACTAACATTGACTTATTTACCTGGAAAATACAACTGGCGACGTACACTTTGTCAGTTTATTTTCGATTTATGAGTTTGACTGTCCCTCTGGTATCTTTCGTCCCTCTTTTATCAAACATGCGATTGTTTTCCATATGATTAATTTATTGATCATCTTAAATTTCTAAGAAAAAAAATGGTAGGCTTATACGAGCTTATATTATATCGTATAAGTATGAACAAGACCACACTCAATTCAGATAAATAAACAGTATTTTGCTTTATAATGATTTGCATTGGGCTTCACAAAGTAACCTGATTGCAGTGATCAATGAAATATGGTCAATTTTGACAAAATATTTACTTTGAACCTTTTACAAAAGTACAAAAATTGAAAAAAAATAACAAAAATTGAAAAACACCTTTTTTCAGGAAGAAATTATTAGAAAAATTGCAGTTTTATAATTCTAATTCTGATCATTGAGAAGCTAAATTTTCTGTAACAACAGAATGTGTTGAAAACGTTTGACCTATCTTATTGGGTTATAACCCTTCAATGTTCTGTACTACATTAAGTCACAGGAACTTTATATAATCTACTTTCAACAGCAATATGTAGCATTAAAGAACTTTTTTGATTACAAGGAAAGATGTGAAATTGTGACGCTCTATTTTAAGTATACGATATAGATTCTCTTATGTTTAATTTTGCATAAGATTTGCAAACTTAAGAATGTTTAGTTTGTAAGTTAAGGGAGTTCGCTTCTCAGTTTCAAAGTAATTACTATACCAATATAAAGGTCACCGTGCTTGTTTTCGAGATATGAGCCATTGAAAATTTGACGGGAAAATATTCTCTCTTGACTTTTCATAGATTTATCATCGACAAGTTAAAGATCTCAAAAACTGGTAAAAATAATTAAAATTGTAAAAAAAAAATTTACAGATTGCTTATCATTATACACGTTACAGAATTTCATAAAGAAAAATGGGGGTTACCGGGCAATTTTTTTTCAAGGCATTCAAATAGATAAAACCGGAGAATTCCGATAATCTGACAAAAAATCCAAAACAAGACAAGCCAGCTCCCTTAAACAATACATGATAAAATTATTCATACTGCTTTTCTTACAAAGACAACCTGAGTCATTTGAAGACAAATCGGGCAGTAAAGATTTAAACCTACCTGTTGCGGCCATAGCAGTTGTAGCTGTAGTCGTTGTACCAATACCTAAAGCCATTACTACAATTTGATAAGAATTATTTATGTTAATACATGTTCAAGAAACATATATAATTGATGTAAAAATGGCGACAGAACATTATTATAGCTAAAAATTTCACACTTTTTAAATTGTTTTTTAAAACATGGTTGGAAGGTTTTCTCATATTGTGCGGCAAAAAATCTTTAATGATCATCATTACTTGTTATGTGGGTGACTTTTTATATGGAATACTGGTAAACCAAGGTCAAAATGAAATATTATTGACTAATTGATTATCAAAACTTCTGAACAAATCTTGGTTTAAATGTGTTAGTTCCAACCAAAGACTTTCAAAAATGTTTATCTGTATTGGAAATTTAACTCATTTGTAATTGATTTCAGATCTTTTACAGTCAATGCTTTATCTATTGCATGCTATCAGCACCTTCACGATACTTAACAGGAACTCTACTTCTAACGCCATCCAGTAAACTCGTCTTTTACAAAAACATTAAAAAATAACTGTAATATTTTTTCTGTCTATGAAGAAATAACATCAACAATGTGGTGCACACTGAATAACCCGCGTAGCGTGTTTTTTTTAAAGTGTGCACCACATTTCTTATGTTAGCCTCAATTATGGAAAGGGGCATGATTTTGATTATTTTTACCTCATATTTTTTGGTTACACAGAACAAAAGGATAAACTATATACCGTGTACTTGTTTCATAGATATAAGTCATTGAAATGATTCTCTCTTATTTTCATACATTTGAAATTGGCATCATTTTTCTTTCAAAAACTATGTAAGTTTCAAGGATTTCATAAGATATTCAAAGATGACTTTTGAAACTATATGCAATAGAATTATAAAAAGGGCTTAGTGGGCAATTTTTTAATAAATATTAGATGTATAAAACCAGATAATTCAGAATATCTGACATGTGGAAAACGTGATAATCATTATCAGTTACTTTGGAGAATCATTCGATGATATTGTGATTGTACAACCATGACAGATTACAGTGGACAGGTTGTTGACATTAACAAGATGATTTTAAAAAATTGAGTAAAAAAATCTACCAATTCTTAAACCGAACATATGTTCATAGTTAGCTTTTATGGGGAGTTGCAACCTAAATTAAAATACATATTTATATAAGATCAATGTCATAAAAATGTATAAATTGTTTTGTATGAGGCTGAAAAACTGGGATAGGTTTAGATTTTACCGATCCCTTCCCTATTTGTGTGCCTAATACGAAAAAGTTAATATTTTTGTGACATTGACCTAATATGTTTATTTACTTCAATTTACATTACTTAATTGATTTCTATTTAAATTGTAAATGTAATATCAAACTAAATATTATCCCTTTTTAAACCTAATTGTGCAAAAAGTTCTATATGTTGACATTCACATTGCACAAAATATATAGCTGCGTTACTATATTTAGGAAAACAACTAGTTACAGTATAAAATTACATACTGATTTTAGATAAAAATTACATACTGATTTTAGGTAAGAATTACATTCTTTTTTTAAATAATAATTACATTGTTATTTTAGATAATAATAACTTTTTTAATTATTACTTACATAGCAAAGGTATGGCTAACAGTGGCAATAATGATTCCAACCAACCACCCATTGAATTATCCCATCCATTATCTTCAACTAATAAAACAGTCCGTCTTTCTTCATTAGGTCGTCTAATAGGAAACGGTCTAGGTATAGGTATAGGCAGTACGCTCATTCCAGCTGGAGGTCCTTTTCTCTGTGGTGGTGGGGGTGGAAATTTATGACAGCTAACTTGAACAGGACCATACGTCAATCCAATAAAAATTGCTACGATACAGATGGTCAGATTGAGATACGCCATCTATTTAAAAAAAATCTTATTTACCAAAGTTTTCTTCATTGAAATACACAAAAAACATATTCAAAATAGATCAATGATTTTTCTACATAAGATACATGATAATTATATTGCTAGTAGCAACGGAGTAGGTTCGATAAGGCTCTCAATTGGCCTCCATTTTTAGCTAAAAAAAGAGGGACGAAAGATACCAAAAGACAGTCAAACTCATAAATTGAAAACAAACTGACAACGTCATGACTAAAAATTGAAAAAGACAAACAGACAAACAGTAGTACACATGACACAACATAGTACACTAAAGAATAAACAACACGAACCCAAACAAAAACTAGGGGTGATCTCAGGTGTTCCGGAAGGGTAAGCAGATGCTGCTCAACATATACAGCCGTCGTGTTACTTAAGTGATAAAAAATCCGGTAAATAGTCTAATTCGATAGGTCACATTTATGAAAGGGAAGGGGATTGTAGTTACGACATAAGGAACATATCCGATATGATTTGTCACACGGTTATTCCATAACCATGATAACGGTCAACCAACCCGTGATGGCGTCCGTAAAATTTACGAAGGGATGATTTCAAACTAGAATGTATTGACTTATAGTCGATAACTAATACGGTGACTTGATAGACAATAAGTTTTTTTGTTGAACATTTACGTTCCTGTGTTCAACTGATGACGTTTCAAACAGTCATCGTTGTTATTTTCAACATAAGAATCAAGGAAAATTGGTAAATTTCTATTGATTATTAAATATGCAACATAGCGCGCAAAAAAAATAATCTTTGAATACAATGTCTGTTATGACATTTTAAATAACTAACTTGAATATTTAGTTTAGCCTGTGCTCTATGTTTCCTGGTCCTCAATTTGGATGAAATCTGGACAGTTTTGTCAAATTTCGGCAAAATCTCTTTTTTTATACCTATTTTAGATGTAAAAATCAACGCTTTAGAATCAAAGTTTCACACAAATAGTTTTGTTAAACTTTCTAACATGTCTTTAAGACAACTTAAAACATGTTTTATCTGTTACTATTGAAATTTATAATCGGTGCCAAATATGGCTCTTATCGGACATATTACTTTGATCACATGATCAATTTTTGTAATCAAACACAGCTACTTTTACATAGTTACTATTTCTGTACTAAAAAATGTAGTACTGGAAATCTACTTTTAATATTCAGTACTATTTTGTTTCTCTAAAATGCTTGATATATTTAGGTACCTGTATTTTACAGTATTTCATTTGTACTTGGAATTTAGGCACTACAGATTTTTGGTTACTACCGTTACATTTTCAACATTTTGAACGTTTTTCTATTTTAAATCTCTTAAGTTATGATTTTCGAACGTGGAATTTTGTATTATTTCGGTATTAAAATATTTTGTACAAATCAAGTAGTGTAAAATACATGTACTCAAATATTACAACAGTTTTAAAGTAAAGAAATAGTACTAAATATTAACAGTAAATTTCCAGTACTGCATTTTGTTTAGTACAGAAATAGTATATATGCAAAAGTAGCTGTGTAAGACATTGACACTTGATTAAAAAGTCAACTGGTTGATATATTTGTAAATATAATTTATCCAAAAAAATTTGGTTTCCCGTCTGTCTGTGTAACTAACAACTAAATCGTTTGAGTATTGTTTATTGTAACATGATCGATATTTGGTTAATATGCACGCTGGCCTGTTATTCATTTGATTGTCATATTTTTCTAAATCGGTGAATATTTTTATCTTCACCAATTTTTTAACAAGGTAATATGTTTTTTTTTTATTTTCCACACATTGTTTACCAAATCGTTTTCTGAACGCATGTTTCATTTTGACAAATAAATCGGCTTTCACTCGGTTAATGCGTGCTGAACGTACACGCATATTGTAAGGTAGCCTGAGAAAACTGATGTGTATAAAATACATCCATCAATGATATACTTGTTGTTTTTAGAGCGAAAGGTTGAATTTTAACATAAACCAATAATTAAGGTACTTCAACAATGCAAAATAGCAATTTTATTGTTTAAAATAAAATACTGAAATGTCAAAGTTAAAAAATATAGATAGTTCAGATGTAAAAATCTAATAATCTCATCTGTAACTACAGCGACAGCATAAGAACATAAAAAAGAAATAGGTTACTGGTTTCGTATCAAATATTTAAAGATTTCATGACAAAACATTGGAAAAATATTTGTGGTGTACTTCGCCTCTCTTTTACAAACCGACAATTCAGAGATTTTTTGTAGGGATAGATATAGCCCTATATTTGATCTATCAGAGAGTAAAAGTTATCCCATACTGTGACTAATTATGTTTGTTTGTTCATCTACATTGGCTGAAAGGGTAAGGGGTGGTCGCAACCTAACAAAACATGTTTAACCCCGCCGGTTTTATTTTTTCGCTGTGTTGAAACCTTATTGGTCGCATTCGGCTGATTTATGACTGTTGATCGGTTTGTGCTCTTTTTGATACATTCCCATTATCATTCTCAATTTTAGATTTACTAAACGGTTGAATCTTAATTTGAAAAAAAAATCATATATTTATTTGCTTATATATGTTAGGAACAAGAAAAATACTTTACATTTACTACGGCAAAAATATTTTACATTCTTTTTAGTTTAAAGATAAAGCTGTTAAGTTTATAATATTTTAAAAGACTTCAAAGTTGAATAAAAATCGTCAGGCATTTTTAAAAATAATTTTGCAGTTTTAATATAGAAAGGTCCCTCCTTTTCATATATGTCTATATAATATAAATTTGTCGATTCAATATTGCGTATAAAGCAACCAAATTTTAAATGAAGTGGATGAAGAAATTGTAGGTAATCGTACGACCTTCCACAATGAGAAAAAAAACATACCTCATAGTCGGCTTTTAAAGGCATGAAAACTTTATACAATTCAGCTGAAAAAATAAGCAGCTCAAATCATTACAAAATCATTTACGAAAAACAAATACAACAAAAAGGAACGACCGACAACTACAGGCTCCGGGCTCCTGGCTCGAAAGCTATTTTTTCCCTTATCACCACAACCAATAACCATCGTAATTCAGCTATGAATAAAAATAAATCACTCACTGTTTGATATTAAATAAATGAGAAATAGCATTTTGAACTCAAAGAGTAATGTTTTTTTGTTTTAATTGCAAGTTTGATCGGCTGAATTCAAAATAAATAGTTAAGTGAAGAATAACATTTCATTTACCTTTGTGTTGGCTTATTTGTCCTGTCCAAGAAAATGTCCCTACCCTGTCCTTTTATATGCAGTGATAAGGAAGATATGCCTTCGGGAAACTGTACATGCATACAAAATATTGTATATTTAGATAAAAAAAATATCTATTGATGACATAACTTATAAAGTATGTTATTTTGTTCAATAGTACAATTATACGTCATTTTATATGTAGAAGTACAAATCATTTCATTTGCATTACTACGAAAGTTGATTAGAAATTCTCGGACCAAACCAAATGATGATAAATCTACTCACATCTTTTGCACTAACGGTAATCTTTTTATTTATTGTTGATTTTTAAAAGACTAAATTTCTTATTTTTCCATTGTCATCATATCGAAACTTAGGGACGACATCAAATGTTGAATGTAGGATAACAAGTAAAGTTTTTTTTCACTGACCACACCCTCCCCCTCTCAACCTGATTTAAGAAAAATTGATTGACCAATAAGGATATATATAAAATCAATGTCAATTAAACAAAACTTGCAAAAATTTCGACCCCCACACCCAAACTATTTGAATTAAGTTTTTTTATGCTTCACTAATTGTTTTGTGTCATCCCTTTAGTACGGTGACCAGACCCAATATTTTTTAGATTTAATCGTTAAACATACTACTAGTATATGGCTATATTAAATATCATTGGATTCGGAAAAATAAGTACTAATGAAATATCGATGTCGTCAAAAAGAAATGTGGTAACAGTTTTGCATAAAATGAGGTCAAAGATCAATTTTTTCCATATTTTCAAAATTTGAAGAAATATAAAACAATTAATGTTAAATTCTAGATACAGATATTTTCTTATATCAATTATCAATGAATTATCTCGAACATGTTAAAAATACATTTACAATAGTTACCTTCCGGCTGACATTCAACCTCATCAATAAATGATAAATAGTATTTTTACCTGCATCCTACTGTCATAAAGGCATATTTTGCATTAGATCATTCATAAAATTCATTAAAACTAAAAAGCACTCAATACTTCGAAAATAGTTACAATTCAACATTCCAATCAAAGAGATCCACACAACAGAATTATATCTTCTGGTTAATTGTCAAGGAACATGATTTGAAATTTTCTACATAATTCTGACCCATTACATGATCAAAGCCCCGGTCATGTAAGGTTTGGTAGTAAACAAACACATGACTCTTTCCCATGCAAATTTTCCTTTCAATGGAGACACAAGATCCTGCAAGAATTCTGCTAAAATATGCCCTTTAAAATACACGGGATGTAATGCATCATTTTAATCTCACCAACTGTATTCTAAAGGTCACTGGATAGGGGTTAAGCAATGTGTAAGCGGTCAAATGTTTTAGTTTGAAACGAAGTACGTAAAACATACTGTTTCAGTGCCGTCTCGCAGGAAGGTAACCTGACTAAACTTACATCTTCACTAGTGCCAAACTTGATTAATTATTATGATGGAGTAGTTTTAAAGAGATAGTTTTGATCATAAACCTTTGAAATGAACGTGTAAACTGATGAATATAAATGCCATTATATGGAGCAGAGGAAATGTCACTGAAAATTTCCTGTACCAAGTCAGGAATATGGCAGTTATAAATTAACAATAACAAACGTCAACACACATAGAAACGAATTTCTGAATTTTGTAACCTGGATTTCATTTTTCTAAATCGATTTATGACATTTGAACACCGGTATAGTTCTATCGCCTTTATTTACCCTTGAAAAAAAATGAAAGTTGAGAATTATAGAGTTGAAAACATCACGTTTGTCATATATAACTGTATCAAGTCATCCATGCGACGCAATATCGAGAACAGGATCAAGATATAAATCTTACTTTCTCCTCTCTTTACTCTAAAGTTTACTATCCTTTATGATCTAAAATGATTCAGTGAGGTTTTGTTTATTAAGTTTATTCATTTTACGAAAGATTTGCACACTGGTTGAGCCCTGCTCCTTCAATCTATAACTTGTGGGCTTGTTTTCTCATTAAATGTATTGTTTTTAGGTTAAGTTTTTATTCAGTCCTTTCAAGAATAATTCAGTTTTGATTAACACAACGTTGCGACAAATTATTTTATCTTTTCAAAGATATTTGATGTTTTATAATTATGCTTATTAGTTAATTAGATATGATACTTTTTGTCTTTTGTTTTTGTTTTACATATTAATATTAGAGTATTAAATATGCTTTATTTAACATTATTTTCTTTGACGTTCACGTTTTTCTATTTCATCATACTAGTATTTGTTTTCTTTTCCCGTGTACCTCTTTTCCGTTTCATCTGCTTTATTTATTTTTTTACACTGAGGAGGTCGAAGATTAAAGAACAACATCAACACTTTGCACCTACATTTTCAAGTTGAAAAGTTAAACGAACACTTCATTGTATTATTATATACTTCAATATTTCTCATTGAAATAGAATACTACAATATAATATATAACATGATGTAAATGCAAATCAGATCTCAATAATTGCAAATTAAACTATATAGACAGTTATGATTTAAAAACAAATGTAGCTGATAACTGAATTTCTGTTGCAAGAGCGCTATTCGTATTTGGTATTGCTTCAATTATATAAAAAAAAAATATAAAACAAATCAACATATATATAACAATTCTACACCCAGAAAGATTTTTATATATTGTAGATGACTATTTTATAATAAACATATGAAATTCGAAAGTAAACCGACTACGAAGGTAAACAACACTGACCAACAAATGTTAAATAAAGTTTGACTGGATACAATCATGATGTGTGGTTGAGTTAACCCAGTTTTAAATGCTGAATCCTACATTTTTCCATACTCTCAATTAAGACATGAAAAGTCAAGCCATCAACTCAAACAGTATATGATTGTAAGACATAGCAAAAGTTTTTAATACTTCAGTCATTATGTTTTTCCTCCTTGTTTTCATCTTAAAGTTGATTGGTTTCCCTTGGTTTTAGTTTGCAACCCTGATATTTCAATGGATTTATGACTTTTGGACAGCGGTTTACAACTGTTTATTTTCTTAATCGAGAACATAGCTTACTGTGGATTCATTATTATTTATTTGATACCAATTTTCATGGGTAAAGTTGGAACAGGTGATCCAAGAATTCAAACCTTGAACGAATGACAAAACTTCTATGGGTTTTGTGATCAGAGATGACAAAACCACTAATTCAAATAGTTGCGAAAATGCAAGTTTTCCTCAATCCACAAAAATTGATACCCACAGAAATAAATGAGTCAACAGTAAAAAAAATTTCATGTCGTACAAGTCCATAACATATACAAATATTTCATACAGTGACATATTTGTCGATTATTTTATTTCAAAAGTTTTTTAATACTTGACCTTAATAAATCATCAACACAAAACCTGAAACACGTGAAAAACAAGTGAGATGATAGACATGCAATGGAATGATTATATGTTTTTATCTTACATCTGTTTCTCGATTTTTATTTTATCATTACTAATTTAAATGATTTGGTGTATAAAAGTATTTCTTTTACAACCAATCAAGACAATATTTTCGTCTTGTTGTTTTACTTTTTCTGTGTCACATTTTCCGTGTGAGGCATCCAAAGTAGTACAATATACATCAATGTTAATGTAGCTGCATACCTTAAAGCTATCGCTGAATTAAAACAAAGGAAGACAATAATTAAGTAGCAGTATAATTCGCCGTTTTAGAATATAAAGCATTCTGGGTAATATTTACAAAAGCGTACACCAAAACGTTGTGATTGGTTTAAAACGTGATAAACAATAGATATTCAACCAATGACGTAACGCTATATTCATTTTGGTGTACGAACAATGAGATTGCCCATAGTCCTCTAGACTCTAAAAAGATAAATTCTGAATATTTTGAAAATATAAAGGAGTGTGTTTTTTTTTTTAAACTATGTGCAAGTCATTTAGATATATAAAATTTATTCAACATGTATCACTTCATCAACAAATCTCGGTGTAATTGAAAGTTACACTTAATTATGTAGTGCGTCCGATGCGCTTTCTTGATTTAACTTCAAAAGCTAGCTTACGCCTTTACATTTGAAATCAAGGGATGTATACATATTTCTCCTATGGTTATTGCATGTTTTTTTGCATCACACTACACGGAGTGTGATACGAAAAAGGGATACAAGAACTGCCCTAAATTTGTTTTATCAACTCATGTGACGATACTATTACTAGATTTATTTCACTTGACTGGGCGGGGTTTAAGAAATTTGCTTTTTCAAGACCAGTCCAGCTATAGACAGGAGTTTTGCGATAAACTCGTCGATAGAGTGTCGAATTATTCGTCCAATATCGTACACTCTGTTTTTCTTGGTTCATTATATGCGTTAGTGACACTGGTATGTTTTAGAATTCAATGAAAATTATAACTGCAATCATCCTTATCACACACATCTTCAAATAGACTGCCCTGTATGTAAATCAAAACATAAGCTCCTCCCGATCAGTTAAAATAACATTGGTAATACGAAATTGATGCCTTAAAAATGTTTAGACGCTGTACATTTTATCCGTGACAACGTACGTGTGTAAATTCTTCAATAATTTACTAAAGATTTGCACGTTTTAACCTAAGAATCTTTATTACATTCTGAAGCGTACACACAATGTATTTGTCTACTGTTCAAGTTTGATTACGGAATATGACACACGACCTTATACTGGTACACGCGTGCAAAATATTTTTTCAACCATTCTCTTATTTTTGCAATAAAATACTGAGGGTGTCGACCATCAGAGAAGAAGGTTTTACAATCCGTGATAATTTGGTGTTTATTGATATCAACTATCATTGTTTGATTTAAATAGAAATAATAAAGTCACCGATGGCTTGTATATCATTATACTCAAATCAAATAACTCGAGTTGATAACAAGAGATATCCATCCCCCTCGTCATGAAACCTATAAGTAAACACAACAAGCAATATGACACAAAGGGACTGTCTGATTTAACGAAATTCATAAACCTTTGCCAGAAAAATATGTAATATATCATATCACAGGAGCTCTAATATGTCTTAAGGTTTATCCAGTTGAAATGCTTTTCTGCTCTTTGTTTGACGTTCAGTGACAAATACTCAATGCATATTTAGGAAATTTTCGTTTCAATATAAATATTGATAGAAATTAAACGTTCGAGTGGTCCAAAAACTTTTAACAGCTTGTATAGCTCTGGGTTAGACAAATATCATAAAATGTAGAATCATGTTGTTTCTTTAAGTAATAACATCCTGTGCAATTGAAGTACATCATGACTTTTAAGTGGAAGGAATGAATTGGTAAAGTACATATATGTCAATATAATGAATGTAAATAAAAGTCGAAATTGAAAACAACGTTCTAACCTATGATTGCATTGGATAAAAACCGCATTTTTTATACGTGTGCATGTAAAGCAAATTTTGTTGTGGAAGGGTCTAAATACAGCACAAACAACATTTTCCAAAAGACCAAAAAAGTCAAAAAATATATTTTAACAAAACGCAATTGACTAACAGGTTGAACAACTGATGTTCTTTAACCCTGCTGACTGCCATTGGCGATTGCCAAATACACTGATCATGAGATCTAATAACAAGGACCTTAATATTAATTTTAATACTAATAAGAAAACAATTAGATGTTATACCATAAACATGAATTGAAAAAATGTGTACACCAGATCCATATTTCGACAGTAAATGTCTCTTCAGTGATGTAAGGGATCGAAACGGTATTTGGAATACCATATAATGTACCTCAATTTAGGATAGACTCTTGAATTTAAAGAGTCAAAATAGGATGAACGGATCATATAAACCGAAGTGAAAATATAATACAAGCCTAAACGAAAAAATATATAAATTAAAAACTGTGTTCAAACCTATGATTGTGTTGGATAAAAACCGCAATTTTTATACCTGTGCATGCAAAACAAATGTCGTTGTAGAAGGGTCTAAATACAGCATAAACAACATTTTCCATAAATAAATATACTGTAGGTGTTTTGTCAATATATATGTGATACTCAGAGGCATGATGAGAACGATGAAGTGCGATGGACAAGCTGGTTTGCGATGGTCTAAGTCGAAGTGCGATGGCCGTTTGCTGATGTGTGAATATTTATTTGACGCGTGATAGATAGTTTAATATATGAAGGTGTGTATTTATTATGAGAATTATATTGTTTAATAGTTAGTAAAAACATCACATTTCAAACTAAATATGGCTGTCATTAATTTCAGTTGCAAACTTAACGAGATATCGCTCTCTTTGATTGTATGCATGTAGAGAAAATTCGCCGTTAGCATTTTATCTTTACTTTGCTCACTTCGAAAGTTCCTCATTTATCGTAAGTGTATATATCTTGGATTTTCCATGTTCCGTCGTTCGTTATATGGATATTTTGTAGATGTCAAACTCGTAACAGAAGATTTACTTCCCCCTATCGACCAATTATCTCCGTTCCTCGTAGTAATTAAAGTAAATAAGCCCCTTATTAATGTAAAAGCTCTGAAAACTGTATTTCGTTAAGAAAATGTTTTTTTTTTTAATAAATCATATCTTAAATTTATGTTAACACGTTTAATTTAATTGTGTACATGACTCTTTAATTTTATAGGTCTTTTTGTTTTTTAGACATCCTTTTTTGTTGGGAGGAGTGTTATTTTTGTCTTCTTTTAATGTTGTACATTTCACTTTAATATAGATCTTATATTCATTTAAAAATTAGTGTACAGGTCATTTCAGTGGCAAATAAACTCTCCCTAAATATCAGGACAAAAATTATGTTTACTCAACGGCCATTGTTTTGCTTTAGTAACACTCGAATCAAAAGTAGTGTTATTATCTCACCCTTATTCTTTTGATATTGTATTAACATTATGTCAAAGGTGAGGGTCCGGTAAGTGCTAATTTCGGCATTACACTCGAAGTGCATCTGATTACACATTTTTGACATTTTTAAACACTTAATTATCTACTTCATTATATTCAATTGGCTATTGTAAAAGATTTTGACTAACCTGTTCATTAAAAACGCTCTGTGCAAACTTAAATATGAAAAATCTATCAAAAAAGAACATTAAATGTCCCTTTTCAGATGATTTGTTACTGAAAAAGAAGTGGTCGCATTTGTGTTCACTCTCAACATTTATATATTGTATGTGTTACCATTAAATACAACATAATATCTAAATATTAAGAATGAACACAAGTGAGGCCACATCCATTATAGACAAAAACCGTCTTATAATTAGCACAAATGTTTAAATTGTAAAGATATTGGTATGTTTGCATTCAATAATTATGCTACTACTTTATACTTGTTCGTTGTATAATAAAAAAAAATCATACTTAGGTCACAAAAGCATGTTTCTTGCCATGAATAATTAAAAGTTATATTAAACAACTTTGTAAAAACGTTTCATAGGGCCCAAAATATGACTAACCATGCCTACTCCTTTATTCATTCAGTGCATATTCACTTGTTTGTTTTCATATTCTGCTGATTGAGTAAATCAAATAGCAGGATATGTATGAATAATTTGAAAAGATAAAAGATTGTGCCTTTTTTTTAAATCTATGTGCAAATGTTTTATAGTATAACTCAGTCATTCAAATATATAGAATTTATTCAACTTATTTTTGAAATCGAAGTCTACAATACCTCGGTGTAATTGAAAGTAACACTTCATTATGTAGTGCATTTGGTGTGTTTTCTGGATTTAACTTCCACAGTAAGCTAAAGCTTTAACATTTAAAATCAAGGGGTGATGTATACATATATCCTATGGATGTGGCATGTTATCATGAATGAATATATTTCGCTTCACACTACACGGAATGTGATTCGAAAAAGGGATACGAGAACTGCCTTAATTTGATAAGTTTTATCAACTCATGTGACGATAATATTTCTAGATTTATTTAACTTGACTGGGTGGGGTTTTAGAAGTTTGCTTTTTCAAAACCAGTCCATCTATAGACAGGAGTTTTGGGACAACTCATTAATGACGTGTCCAGTTATTGGTAGAATGTCATGCACTCAGGTCTTTTTATATGCGCTTGGTGTCACTGAAAGGTGATTATAATTTGATAATAGTTATAATTAGTGTTTTAGGAGCCTGTAATTCAGTTGTTGTCGTTTTTTTTATGTGTGACATAGATATAGGAAGATGTGGTGTGAGTGCCAATGAGACAACTCTCCATCCAAATAACAATTTAAAAATTAAACCATTATAGGTTAAAGTACGGCCTTCAACACGGAGCCTTGGCTCACACCGAACAACAAGCTATAAAGGGCCCCAATACTTGTTTTTTGGTCATTTCTTTTATAAATATGGCCGTTAGTTTTCTTGTTTGAATTGTTTTACATTGTCTTATCGGGGCCTTTTATAGCTGACTATTCGGTATTGGTTTTGCTTATTGTTGAAGACCGTACGGTGACCTATAGTTGTTAATGTCTGTATCTTTTTTGTCTCTTGTGGAAATTTGTCTCATTGGCAATCACATCACATCTTCTTTTTATACCGGCAATCATCCTTTCACACACATCTTCAAATAAACTGTCCTTGATGCAAATTTAAACATAAGCTCCGCCCGATCAGTTGAAATAACATTGGTAATACAACATTCTCTGTTGCCAATCATTAGGTCATTGATGTCTTTAAAAGGTTAAGACGATGTACATTTCATCCATGGTATCTTACATATGTTATCCTTCAATTAAATACAAAACACAAAAAGCACGATTTATCTAAAAAATCTTTATTACAATCTGAGGCGTAAACTTTTTTGTATATTTCTGTGTTCAAGTTTAATACCGGAATAGAACACATGACCTAATACTGGTATGCATGTGCAAAATACTGGGTCAACGATCCGCGTATATTTCCAATCAAACAATAAAAGTGTCGACCATGAGACATAATTGGATGTTGCTAGATATCAACTCGCATTGTTTAATTTGGACAGTTCAAATAACTCGCCGATGGCTCGTTACTCAATATATTTAAATAAAATAACTCGAGTTGATATCAAGTCATATCCAAATCTCACTCATTATGAAACCTATAAATAGACACAACAAGTAATAGACAAAAATGGACAGTTTACATACAAGAAATTGACCAAACTTGGCCAGAAAAATATGTAATAAATCACACCAAAAAAGCTCTGCACAAGGCCTGTGAAAGTTGTCATTTGTTTCGTATGCCAATTTTAAGTGTATTTCATAATATTCCTTAACCCTTATCCACTTCACATGCTTGTTTGCTGTATGTTTGACGTACAGTGACAACTATTCAGTGCATCTTTAAGAAATTCTCGATTCTTTATAAACATAAACAGAAATTAAACGTTCAAGTGATCCCTTAGATTTTTGCAGCTTGTATAGCTCTGGGTTAGACAAATATCATTAAATGTAGAATCATGTTCGTTTAAGTAATAACATCCTGTGCAATTGAAGTACATCATAACTTTTAAGAAGAAGGAACAGTGTCTTGGTTACAATATGAATTAATAAGTTTCATCAATTCATTCGACGATATTAAAACACTTCCATTTGCTATTCGTTAGGTAATTGGTGCCTTTAAAAGGTTTAAACGATGTACATTTCATCAATGGCAAGATACATATGCACATTCTTCAATAATGTGCAAATCACTCGCACGTTTTATACATAAAATCTTTATAACATTCTGAACCGTACACAAAGTGTTTATATGACTTATCTTCAAGTTTAAGGTTGTACCCAACACCTTCACTTAAATTAATTTGGCTCTTTTAATTTTCATAAATTTTTGAGATAGTATTTACTTTGACCCTTTGAAAAAAAAATATAAAATTCAAAAAATTTCAACCAACCATTTTATCAAAAAAGTACACTGGTTATATAGCAGTTTGACAAATACTAATTTTGATCATTGAGAAGCTTAATATTCCCTTAACAACGCAACGTAATTAAAACGTTTAGCTGATTTTACATAGTTATCTCCCTGTAGTGTTAGGTACCACCTTTATCTTGGAATAGGACAAATGACCTTATACTGGTTTTGATGTACAAAACACTGGTTCAACGATCCGCGTTTTTATCAAATAAAAAAAGAAGTGTGTCGACCGTTAGAGAAGTAGGTTTAACAACTTTTTTGCTGTTTGTGCGACGTTCAGTGACAAATATTCAGTGCATCTTGATTGCTTTATTATAAACATGAATAGAAATTAAACGTTCAAGTGATCCCTAAGATTTTTGCAGCTTGTATAGCTCTGGGTTAGACAAATCTCATAAAATGTAGAATCATGTACGTTTAAGTAATAACATCCTGTGCAATTGAAGTACATCTTAACTTTTAAGAAAAGGAAGGGTGTCTTGGTAACGAAATGATAAAGTAACATATTTGTCAATTTATATGAATGTATAAAGATGTTTTGTCAATATATATGTAGGACTCGGAGGTACGGTTGAAACGCTGAATTGAGAAGTTGAAGCTGAAATACGATATTCACGCTGAATTGCGTTGGCTGTTCGCTAATATGTGATTATTTTTTTAATGCATGATGGATAGTTTAAAATATAGTGCATTTGTTATGAGAAGCAAGTTTTAAATAGTTAGTAAGAACAAAACTATATTAATTTTACTGTCCATGTCTGTCAATAATTCCAGTTGCATACTTAATGAGAGACCGTCCTATTTATTCGTCTGCATATATACAAAATTCAGCGTTAACATTATATTTTATTTTATTCCTCTCGTAAGTTCCTCGTTTACCTTAAATGTTTGATACGGAGAATCTGACTAACCCGCAGGTATTTAAGGAATTTTATGCTCGGTCGTACGTAATAAGAATATTTAGTAGATTTCAAAAGAAAATCAATAGAAGATTAACTCGTTCCTACCGATCCACTATCCCCATTCCTCAAAATATTAAAACTTAAGGTAGATTCATGGTATACTTCCATGTCACCGATATAGGAAAAGGCGTTTCTTTAAATCACGATAGAAGAGAAAGACAGTGATATGACGATTTTTTCTGGCTAAAGGACTCAACAGACCCAGCTGCATCAGAGTTGATAACTTACCGCTTTAAAGCTATCCTATTCGGCGCAACGTGTTCACCTTTTATATTGAATGCGACCTTATTAAAGCATTTACGTAAACCGTCTAGTCATGAATAGGAAACACTCATAGATGGATTATACGTAGACAACATAATTGCAGTCTTCGACAACACAACTGAACTAATGAAGTTTTATTAAGAGTCAAGAGCACTGATGACCAAAGGTGGATTCAACTTACGCTCATGGGCATCGAATAGTACAGCACTTTACGATTTAGCTACATCTCAAAACGTTAACGATGGAGATAACTGTATTAAAGTTTTAGGATTACGATGGAACACTAAATATGACCTTGTTAGTTTTGGATTCAAACCATTGTCAATGCTACCAGATTATCAAATCACGAAACAATAAATACTAAAAAGATCGTCAAAAATCTACGACCCACTTGGAATTCTAAGCCCAATTACAGTGCGTAGCAAAATACTATTGCAGGATTTATGGACACAAAAACTAGGGTGGGACGAACAAATACCTGGTGAAATTAGACCGCAGTGGCATTCTATCGATCAAGACTTGAAAAAATGCACAGAGATTAAATTTTCGAGACGTTACTTTGAAAATATGGACACTGCCGATGCACCTACCTTACATGTATTCACCGATGCAAGCGCAGTAGCGTACGGCGCTAGTGCGTACTTAGTAAAGGGTGAAGAGTCTAACTTTGTCATGGCTTAAAATAGAGTGGCACCTTTGAAAAAGTTGACTATACCACAACTTGAACTTATGGCAGCCTTAGTCGGAGGACGTTTAACGTCACATATAATGGCAAGTTTACGGAACGTTAAAAAGTGTGTACAATGGAGCCACAGTCAAATTATTTTACACTGGATATCTTCAAGGAAGCAACTTAAAACCTTTATAACAAACAGAGTTATCGAAATCAAAGAGCTCACATGTGAACATAGCTGGAAATATTGCCCTACAGAACACATCCCTGCTGATTTATTATCACGTGGCTTATCTTATTAACAATTGAAAAATAACAAACTATGGATGCATGGTCCGGACTGGTTAATAGACGAGAAACAATGGCCAAATGAATTTCAAATCGAAAATAAAGTGATGACCACAACTAGTAGGGACTATGAAAATCAAGAAACGCAAGATGACTTTATACGGACGAAAAACAACGTATCGAACATAATCAACGTTGATAGATACCATTCATTCAACAAAACTGCGCGTATCTTAGGTTTCATACAGAAATTTATAGATAATTGTCGTAATACAGCTCCTAGTACTAGTAGACTGATCACAACATATCTAACACCAAATGATATACATAATGCAACAATGAAGTTAATTGAAGCTGTGCAACACCAAAGATACAGTGATGTTTTTGAAGCTTATGTTCAAAGTCAACGCATAGTTTGATACGTCAATTACGTTGGTATCTGGACAAAGACGGATTAATACGATGTGGTGGACGCATTAATAACGCACCACTTCAAGAGAATGCAAAATTCCCGTATTAAATACCAACAAAGCATAGATTAACAAAATCACTTATAAATGATATTCACATTGAAAATTTACATTCCGGCAAAGGAGCTACCGAAACTTATTTGAGGCAAAAATATTGGATACCTTCAGCAATGTTCAGCACGACAAGAAGTTGGATGCGTAATTCGAAAATGCGTAAGTTGTCGGAAAGTAACAAGAGTTGCATACAAATCACCAGATCCTCCACCTCTACCAAAAGATAATTTATCGTCCGAAGAACCATTTACTATATCAGGCGTCGATTTCAGTGGTGCGCTTAACATCAAAGAAAACGATGGACTACTTCGAAAAGTGTATATATGTTTGTTTACATGTGCCAATTCTCGAGCTATTCATCTTGAAATAGTTCGAGATATGACTGAAAAATCGTTCATGCTAGCTTTTCGTAGATTCATAAGCAGAAAATCGATACCCAGAGTTATGATATCAGACAATGATACAACATTTGTTGCCGCCGCGGAGGAAATACGTAAGTTAACGGACTCTAAATCTTTACATGACAAATGATGCAAATTTGGAACCAAATGGAAATTCATACCAAAACGTGCCCCATGGTACAGCGGATTTTGAAAAAGACTGGTTGGACTAACTAAAAACTGTCTAAAAAAGATTCTTGGACGCGCATGTATAGATTTACCTCTGTTACAGACATTAGTTGTGGAAATTGAAGCTAATCTTAACAATAGACCGCTTACCTATATATCGTCGGACATTGCCGATCCAGAGCCGCTTACCCCATCGCATCTATTGTATGGAAGACAAAATAAATCTTTCCCGTATCCGTTATCTACAGATGAAACAGACTATTATAGTGCCGATTTAACAACCAATCATGAAACTATGAAAGATCAAGCGAAAAGGAGATTCCGTGTTATTGAACAATTTTTAGCAAGATGGAAACACGAGTATTTAACTTCCTTACGAGAATTTCACCGAGTGTCTGGAAATAACAATCAAAGTGTAAAATTAGAAGATGTAGTCCAGATAAATGATGATAATTCCCAACGTACGACGTGGGAACTCGGTGTAATTGAAGAACTTACCTATGGAAAAGACAACCTTGTGCGATCTGCGACCGTCCGAACATCTAACTCTAAACTTAATAGACCAATTGTCAAGTTATATCCTTTGGAGATTTGTGAATCCGACTCAATTACTACACAGACGCAAAATTTGACTAAATTGCTAAAATTTCGAAGATGTCAGTATATTAGCATGTCTCAATACCAGAAAACCACTAGGCCACGATCGCACGACGATCTGTGAAAAAAAATGCAAATTTCGATTAGTAAGGTCGTATCACGGTCGTGGTGAGCGTTGCCAACTTTGGACATGTTCAAAACAATCGTGATGCCGTCGTGTTGAAATCAGGTCGTAGTAGAAGCGTAGTGAGAGCACACTAAGGTTGTAGTAAGATCGCTAACATCGCTTTACCATCATAGCGAAAGCGTAGCGAAAGAGTAGCGAAAGCGTAATTCTTTTGGAAAAACTGCACTGCGATCTCACAGTGATGTTATTACGAGTTCACAACGACCATCACGTTCTAACCGCGACCCAACTACGCTTCAACTAAGACTATATCACGTTCATGCCAAGCTGTTCAAGACCTTTATACGATTCTAGCACGCCCTTGCCGTCCCCATAACGCTCTTCTTATGACCTGGCTACGTTTATACAAAGACCATCATTCTCATTGTCATTTTCACATAAAATATATATTAAATTTCTCAAGGTTTTGTTTGTCTGTAAGTAATTAGGACTTTTTTCTCTAACAGATCAATTATGCTTTATATTTTTATATAGATTATATCGTTGGTTGTCCCATTTGAATGGTTTTAATCTAGTACTTTTTGTGGACCTCTATAGGTTGCTGTTCGGTGTGAGCCAAGGCTGCGTATTAAAAGCCGTACATTGGCCTTTAATGGTTCACTTTTATTAATTGTTACTTGGATGGAGAGTTGTCTCATTGACACTCATGACACATTTTCAAGCAATAGATTGTAAAATTATAAGTTATTAACATTAAATACATAATGCTTTTTTAATTTAAATGTGAATTCATCATTGATAGTAAAAAAAAAGAATGAGTAGTAAATAGAAAATAAGATATAAAAGCATAAAAAAGGGAAATGTCAGAAAGGAATATTGATTAAATTATTATAAGGCTACCTTTCTTAACTTTGTAAAATTTTGCATGCTAATTTATAAACAAATTGCATGTTCATTTTATTTTATAATTAATAAACTGAAAAATATTTTTTCCGTTCGGACAATTGAAAACAATAAAAATATTTATCAGGTACGGAAATAAATATCATTACGAAATGCACCAGTGCATTGGACACTGTACACAAAGCTCGTATAAAGGGAGACCAGCCAAAGAAGATAATGTCAAATTTGATAGATTGATCTAGCTGGCACTTAATACTACATTCTGAAAACAACTATTTTATTGACGTGAGGTTTTCTATGAAAACGTTCTAGAAGCTATTCACTTCATTGCAAGGCATTCTTCTGTTCAATAACATAAACCAGTTGACATGTACTGAGAAAGATCTTGAAATATTTCCTTGTGATGAATTCAGGCATTTAAGATTGGACCAGTTTAAAATAACTGTTTCAGAAAGAGAAAAACGTTCCTAGTATAAGTACATAAGTGTAGGTTTTAATTTGCTAGATTTATTTCAACAACTCCAAAGAAAAACAAGTTAGAGAACTATTGGAGAGCCGATTATTTTTTTTTTCTTAAATTGATTAGAACAATAAGAAAAACTGATATAAAATGTAATGTAACATTTGAAAAGTCAGTCTTAACTAAGATAATCATAGTTAAGACTAATGTTTGATAGGTCACACCTGTTAGGGAAAAATGCCAAAATTAAATTTTTATTTCTGTTTGTGTGATTGTTCAAATAGATTAATAAAAAAAGATATTCGACTACTCCAATAATTCTTTAAAAACTATTACTTTAGAGTTATCAAATGTGTACATGCAAACAAAAACCTACACTGGGTACGTATACTAGTAACGGTTTTTCCTTTTGAAACGGTCATTGTATACTGATTTATTTTTAAATGCCTGAATTCACCACAAGGAAATATGTCAAGATCTTTCTCAGTACAAGTCATTTGGTTTTTATAATTGAACAGAAGAACGCCTTGCGATTAATTGAGTAGCGTCTAGAACGTTTCCATACAAAACGTCACGTCCATACAATTTTAATTTTTGATTTTCTGTAGCATAAAGAGACAGGTAAATCTACTAAATTTGACATTATCTTCTTTGGCTTGTTTCCCTTTATACGAGCTTTGTGTGTATTTTTCAATGCATTGGTAGATTTTGTTATGATAATCATTCCAGTAGTTGAAACATACGTTTGCTATGTTCAATTGTTCTAAATGAAATACACTTGTCAGTAAATTGATTGTAAATCAAAATGAACATAAAATGTGTTATTGAAATAGTGTGCAAAGTTTCACCATGCTTTAAGAACGATAGCCCTTTAATATATTTAAAATAAAATAGTGTAAATAAATCATAATTTTACATATAGAATAATACATTGCAAAATCCGTATTGTATGCTGTATCATCACGAGAAACCAATATCAGTCCCAAGGGCCGAAGGTCTCGAGAGCAGATATTGGTCGAGTATATAACCAGTGTATTTCTTCTGATAAAATAGTTGGTTCAAATTTTTTGATTTTTTTATATTTTTGTCAAAGGGTCAAAGTAAATACTTTGTCAAAATTTTATGAAAATTAATCGAGCCAAATTATTTTTAGTGAAAGTGTTAGGTACCACCTTAAATTGCAATAAAATCAATTAAACTGCTGTTTCCCCCTCTTCAGGCATATGTTTTTATCTCGAATATGTTACATTCGTAAACTTTTCATATTTTGAACTTCTAACTGAGAAGCAAAGTAGAATATAAACTCATCATAGATCCAAAGATTGGAATTTTGTATTTGTGCAAGAGGCGCGTTTCTATAACAGACTTATCCGTAACGTGTTCGATTAAAGAAATATAACGGCCACATAAAGTTTGAAGTTGAAGAGTATTGAGAACCAATTATTTATTTATTAGAATAAAGTGTTATTTTCTCCATTATTGAAGCAGAGGATAAAAAGATCATACATGTAACAAATAAATTTGTATACCGATAGTCACATGTTAAACTACATTTTTGAAGGTAGAGAGAAAACAGCGGATAGCAAAAAGCATATTGCACGGGTATTTTTAGAGTATATACTTTGTGAAGTCATGTAATGAATTTCATGATATTGTTAAAACTTTCTAAATAAAATATCTATGATCGATTTTTTAAAGAATAAAATCTTCAAATATTTAAGATGAAAAAGAAGGGAAATAAAATCATAAACTAAGATGTTGTTATTGTATAGTAGACAATATGAAATTCCAACAAAATCAAATCATCCTTTTTGATACAAATATGGTCGGAAACTAATAATATAATGATTGATTGATTGTTGGTTGCTTTACGTCCAGTGGCAAATATTTCATGCATATTCAGGACGAGAACAAGTTCACAATAAATACAATAGGTAGGTTGATACGATAGAGGCCATCTTGGATGATGGTCGGGGAAATTTTGACTGCCACTGGAAAATGAGAGTATATTGGATAGGGACAGAAATTTGGCCTTGCACCTTCGGACCCCTCAAAGAGTTGTTGCAAGGGTTCTTAACGTGCAAAGAGCGTGTCACTCTCTGTACACGAGGCATCGGATTTAACGTCCCCCTTCTGACCGGACGTGACTGCGAACTTGATACATCCCGCACAGCCAAACGGACGCCCCACTACGGCAAGCGTTTTACTGCCGATCGGGAGAAGACCAAGTGAACATATTTCAATACCCCAGTCAACCTTGGGGTGTTAATGATATAAGAATCATAATCTACTTATGAGGTCATTACAGGTTATATCGACCTTAAGAAGTGTATAGACCTTGGATTTCGTCCTCAGTCAATATACGTCTTTCATGTCAGTATATCCTTGTATCGACCTCATACGAAGGCTATAATTGTATAATATCAGCATACAAACTTTGAATAATGCAAATATAACACGGAGGCTTATCATATATCACTTCAAAGACAGAAGCTGTCATTGACAGAATGCAAACATCAATCTTGCAATCCTGCTTTTAGTTAAATTCGGATTTCTACAATTTTATTATTTAAAACAATTTGCTGAATAATTAAAAAAAAAAAGACAATTGTAATTTGTTATATTTTCTCTGTAGCCGTGACTCGTAGATTTAATAGACGGAAATAAAGATTTCAGCTTTACAACATTGTAGGGAGAGAAAAAATGCAATAGCCTGTCACGACATTATTATTTGAACTAGTGTACTTTTTAAGTTCTTGATCTGATTTTTATAGTTCCAATAAAATGTTGATAAGCTATTTAAAACTAATGTATTTTCTTAATAAAATAACAATGAAAAAAATTAACAGTCTCATGTGGCCCTTTTACTTTAATTTTGTATACCTCAGTGATCATTTTCTATATAATGTTATTTCATATCGGTTGAGAATAAGATTCTCTTATAGGATATAAAGTGGTCACATGACATTCATTATTCTGCAGTAATAAATTCCATCGGTCAATAACAGAACAATACGGACCAGAAAACCGGTCGTTAACGAACTTATACATGATAATGACCGGTGGGACGTGGTTTCCGTCTGATAATGACCGTTGGGGCGTGGTTTCCGTATGATAATGACCGTTGAGGCGTGGTTTCTCTGTTTAGATAGATGTACCTTGCATAAAACACTTTCCTGATTTTAATATTAAATTTAAGTTGTTTAATTGTTTATTATATGTTTTCATTAACTATAAAATTTAAGAGAGCTTGATTAAGTATTTATATATTGAGAAAAATTGCACTAAAATTAATGTCACGGTATTACTAAGACTGGTCTCCACTCTGCCATAGAAATCGTAATACTACTCGTTTGCTTTAGTCATTTTGAATGTTTGACAATTTTCCAAAACATGGTTTCTCAATGAAATAAACATAATAGTTCTTGAAAAACTGGTCATTATCGTGATACATTGACTGCCCGTAGGACAGTGGTATTGACTGCAATAGCAATAATGACCTCGCCTTCGGCTCAGTCATTATCACTATCTTAGTCAATACGACTGTCCTGTGGCCAGTCCATATATAACGATAATGACCAGTTTTTCAAGAACTATTATATAATTAGTACACAATATTCCAATTGCAAGGGTATTAATATTTGACGTGTAAAGAGTTTCAAACTATTGGCCCTTGATGAAACTATTTGACTGCAAGCGGCATTATATTTTGCTGAATTTCAACTACAGCTTCGGAACTGACTCGCGTGTTTTTATACAGTCAAATAGTCAAATCTCAAACACAACTAGAGTCGCATCAAATGAGCATTGATCAGTCAGTTCAAGATAGAGATCTGGAAGGACAAGGATGCTAAAAACACAAAAAACAGGTTTCGATATCTTTAGTAATACAATTGTTCTGTATATGTGTACTTTCAACTAAAGTAATGACAGATCAAATGAGTTGTTCTGTTGTTGAATTTATTCTGATGTTAAGTGACTCAGAGACAAAGCAGCACTATCAGACCTAGAACTAATATTTTGTATAAAGAGGGAGAGTTGTCTCATTGGCACTCATACCACATCTTCATATTTTTATGTGCTGCTCATTTTAGATTATGTTGTTTTGTATGTTAACAGCATAGTTTAGTGTAGCGTCCGTTTTGCTTAACTTATATATGATATTTTTAACGGGCAGTTGAAGCGTGCCTCTTTGTGATGAATTGTCTTGCTACGTTAACGTTGCAGACCCTTTTGTGGCCTTTTGCTGTTTTTTGCACCTAGGTCGGGTTGTTGTCTCTTTGACAAATTGTCCGTTTCCTTTCTATATTTAAAGGGTAGTTATTTTGGTTTTAAATGACTTATTGGTCTTATAAATACAATTGATAATGGTCTTATTCACGTATTAAAGTCATGTTTTGATAGTTCCAAATGAGAAAGTGCAACAATTAAAAACTTTTCTTTGAAGAACGGATAAAAGACAAAAACCCGTATTTACAATGTCCCCGCACTTTGAAAGTTTGGCACTCGTCTACGATAAAGCTTTTCTTCACGAGGAAAAGATAACCTGTCCTAAGTAAGGAATTTGATGTTGTCGTTTGTTCATGTAATATATACGCGTTTCTCGTTTCTCGTTTTTTTTATATATAGAATAGACCGTTGGTTTCCCCGTTTGAATGGTTTTACACTAGTAATTTTGGGGCCCTTTATAGCTTGTTGTTCGGTGTGAGCCAAGTCTCCGTGTTGAAGGCCGTACTTTGACCTTTAATGGTTTACTTTTTAAAAATTAATATTTGGATGGAGAGTTGTCTCATTGGCACTCACACCACATCTTACTATATCTATATAGCTGTATTTGGCATAAACTTACGGAATGTAAAAAGTTCTCTTCGAACCTTTTCCTACCTTTTCACCATTTTTGTCCAGCTTCCTAGACAAAACGCATGACTGACATACCAAATTTTAATATTCGTAACGTGATGAGTTTTTATCAAACATCAACTTTACGTATAAATGTATCAACAGTATTTTCAAAAACCCTGGACAAAAAGTACTTGAACGAACTAACCAATATTTTTGTGTCAACAATTTTCATCAATATATTCTAAGCTTCTAGGTTACATGGATTTTTTCGAATCTGTTTCAGGTAAATACTTAAAATACATTGATAAAACTTGACTTTTACAAACGCAACACTGATTTGAAGAGTTATCTCCTTCAACCAAGGTCAACATCATATAGCAGTTGTCTATCACTTCTATCTTATTAATCCATTAGTAAAAGTGCTAGTTTGAACACTCTGACTTTATCTCATTTTTCATGTTTGAGCGCCCTTAATAAATAATTAATAGTTCCTCAGTCAAACAGTGTCTTCTAGTATTACCGTTTAGATGACTTGAACTTTTAGATTTGTTTATACATTGTACATTACATTGTTTATCAAGATAACAAAGATTCAAAAGGAATTGATAGCTATTCACGAAATCGTGTAAATTTTTTTAGGATATGACGTTATCAAATTCATCATGATCTTCGAAGATGTCGATCATTTTGTGAATAAACCCGTCACAGATACCAGGCTTAAAATTTATTATTCGTGCAAGACGCATGTGTCGTCTACAAAAGACTCAACAGTGACGCTGGAATCAAAAAAGGTTTAAAAGCCCAATAAGTAAGAAGTTGAAGAGTATTGCGTTCAAAACTTTCTTTAAAGTTTTCTAAATACAACAAAGTTAATATATTCCTGACGGCCCTTTGATTTCTTGTTAATTTTGTCATTATTCGAAATATTTCTGTTTTACTTCTGTTCTTATATATGTTGCCCTTTTTTAACACCCGTTATTCTATATTTGTATCCTACGTTTCTGTTAAATGTTAAGTCATTACAGGACAGAGGCAAACACAAACTAGAGGTCCTAAAGAGCCTATGTCGATCACTTTGGTCTATAGATACAGGAAGATGTGGTATGAGTGTCAATGAGAAAACTCTGCATCCAAGTAACAATTTATAAACGTAAACCATAATAGGACAAGGTACGGCCTTCAACACGGAACCTTGGCTCACACAGAACAGCAAGCTATAAAAGGCACACAAAAATACTAGTGTTAAACCAATCAAATGTAAAAACTAACGATATAAAAACGAGAACGAGAAACACGTATGAACTACTTAAACAGACGACAACTACTTTACATCATATTCTTGACTAAGGACATTAAAGGGATTAAACGTTTCAATGGTACCAAACCTTCTTTCTTTTTTGAAACAATAATTTAACCTCACAACATAAAACGACACACTATAAAATATCAATTGGAAGGTCTAATTCAAACAAAAAACGCAAATTAACACACAATGAAAGAGTAAATTTGATCTGAGATACCTGAATGCAAATACATAGTTTTTAGAAAATCGAACCTTTTGAAAAAACCTGTGCCATATTATACACAGGTAAATGAAAATCAGTTTGTTATTAAGTATACTTCTTCTGTGTGTATAAAATCTTCCGTTCAGGAATACAAAGAAATTTCTTCAATATGAATCATTATTAAAGGTACAAGGATTATAATTTAATCTTTGCCTGGGATAAGAAAACCCTTAATTTTTCGAAAAATTCAAAGTTTTGTTAACAGTAGATTTGTAAAAATGACCACATTATTAATATTCATGTTAACACAGAAGTGTTGCCTACTGGGCTGGTGATACCCCCGGGGACAAAACGTCCACCAGCAGAGGCATCTACCCAGTGGTGTAAATAGTTATCAAAGGTACCAGGATTATAATCTAGTACGCCAGACGCGCGTTTCGTCTACAAAAGACTCATCAGTGACGCTCATATCAAATATCCGTTAAGCCAAACAAGTAAAAGATGAAGAGCATTAAGGATTCATAATTCTATAAAACAATAAAACTAATTTAAAACTTGGTACATATGGGGTGAATATCAACAATGAAAATGTGCATCTTAAACAAAGGACACAGATGGATTCATGACAAAATTGTGTTATAATGATTTGTCCACGTATTTACAGTGGTAAATATTTTGTAAAAATTTACAAAATTTATGAAAATTGTTCAAAATTTAAAATAAAGAGCAATAACATTTTGGTCTTACTTTGCTGTACATTATTGCTGTGTACAGTCTATCTTTATCTATTCAAGATAACAATTATAAACTGTAAAATGTCCTTAAAATTAACAATTCAGAGGCAGCCACTTAAACGGGTTGCCTGAATTGTCTGAAAATTTCAGGGCAGATAGACCTAATGAATAATATTATCCTATCAGATTTGCTTTAAATGGTATCGTTTTGGTTATATGAGCCAAAAACAACATTTTACCGTATGTACTATTTTAAGCCCTGCAGAATCGCGGACTGGTTCATCGGACACAATTTTTAAACCAGATAACCTAATGGTGATTGTGGACAAGTTTGGTTAAATTTGTGTTACTAGTTTCAAAGAAGAAGATTACAAAAATTTATGAAAAATTGTTAAAAATTTACTTAAAGAACAATAAATCCTTCAGGGTCATGTTTTGACTTATTTGTATATCTGACTTTGCTGATCTTTATTGATGTTTACAGTTTAAATCTATCTGTGATAATATTAAAGATAATAACCGAAAACGGCAAAATTTATTTAAAATTACCAATGCAGGGGCAGCAACCTAACAGCGGGTTGGCCGATTGATCTGAACATTTCCGGGCAGATAGATCTTGACCTGATAATCAACTTTACTCTAATGTCAGATTTGCTCTAAATACTTTTGTTTCAGAGATATGTGGCAAAATCTATAATTTACCCCTATGTTCTACGTTTAGCCATGGCGGCCAACTTTGTTGTATGGCCGAGTCACCGGAAACATTTTATTAACTAGATACACCTATGATGATTGTGGCAAAGTTTGGTTAAATTTAGCCCAGGAGTTTCAGAGAAGATTTTTGTAAAAGTTGACGACGACGGATGATGATGGACGACAATGGACGACGGACGCCAAGTGATGAGAAATGCTCACTTGAACCTTCGGGCCAGGTGAGCTAAAATGGGAACTCTAAGTCAAACTCATAAGTCGTAAGTCGAAAGCCAAATAACAACGCCATACCAAAAAAAACGATAAACGACCGCTAAACAAACAATTGTACACAAAACAAAAATAGACCTATGAAAACATCCAAACCCGCTGCATTTGTTTGCATCTGTCCTAAGACAGGAATCTGATGTTCAGTAGTTGTCTATTATTGATGTGGTTCGTAAGTGTTTCTTCGTTACTCGTTTTTTATAAAGATTAGACCGGGTTTTTTATCGTTTAATTGGATTGACACTGGTCATTTATTGTGTCCTTAAAAGCTTCCTGTTTGGTTTGAAAAGCTCCGTGTTGAAGGCCGTGTTTTGACTAATAATGGTTGTTCTTTTACCAACTGGGACTCGGATGGAGAGTTGTCCCATTGGCATTCATACCACATCTTCTTATATCTATTGAAGATCAAAGCATGAACATCACGACACCCTCCAAGAACTAGGGATGATTGCAGGTGCTCTGTTAGTATAATTTCCTGCTCCAAATGCGACATCTGTTTTGTGGTTTATTGAAGACCACTCGTATTGTCGTTTGGTTTTTTTAAAGATATTTCGTTATCTACATTTTATCGTGTCGATAAACAAGGCAAATATAACACCAGATTGGTACTTATTTATATTGACATAAAAAACACATGTTGGGTACACACAATATGTCTGTTTTGCACATCTAATATTAGTATTTTTTCCGCTACATTGCCGTTGTCGTTGATGCTGTTTATTTTCCTGCTGTCACTATCACAGTAACGGGAGCAGCAGCTAAAATCAAAAAAATAAATGTTAATATATGTTTTGATATTTTATGATGAAGGGGCGGCATGTCAATTTTCGGCGTAAAAGTGTATTTTAAAACGAAAATGCTAATCTGATATAACATATAATTATTCTTTTCCTTAACATGAAGGATTCATTTGTATTTGAAAGTTGACAGTTAAATATCCGATGAAATAAACAAATGTTCCTATAAACAGGTTAAAATGAAGAACATTTGTATGGCAGTCGACATTAAATATAGTCATTGGTGTGTGTATGTTAATTACAAATATGCTAGAAATATGAAGAGGGTTTAGATCTCACAAACCAAGTTAACTTCCTAAGAATGTTTCATCTTTCCAAGTCAGGAACATAGTTAATTTAGCACGCCTTTTATTATGTTGATTCATTGAACTTTTCGGTTACGTGATCAGTCCATTTTGCTGTCCTAGTAAACATCATTGTTAAGAGGCCAGATGATGTCCTACCCCGGGTAGATTTCATTAAAGACCAATTGATAGCCAATATCTACCTTTTAGTCTTTTTTTCTCTTTGACACATTCCCTGATTCCATTCTATTGTCTACCTTTTAGTCATTATTTTTTTCTCTTTGACACATTCCCTGATTCCATTCTATTGTCTTCCTTTTAGTCATTATTTTTGTCTCTTTGACACATTCCCTGATTCTATTCCCTTTGACACATTTTCTAATTACATTTTCTTTTTTTTTAGTAAGCAGATTTTCAGAACACTGCATGGTACCAATTTCTCTTAAATGTATTTCACAGCAGAAATTTTTGAATTTTTTAAATACTTTCTTATAAAACTGAATAAATGTACATTTTCTTCTTTTAATATGCAGGCTTCAACACGATTCGATTAAATTGCAGTATATAAATCATTGAAACTCTGTTCTAAGTTCATACTACGTTTGAATTTTCAATATAGGATTTGACAAGAATTTGACCCTATAATGACAATGAATAATAAACAAAAACATTATACAGTGATTATCCGTATTCCGTTTTCTGATGATTATGTGATTATATTGGTAAACCATCTGCAATGATGTAATTACTATGACATTCCCCATTGGGGGCCTCTTTAATATGACATTCCCTATTGGGGGCCTCTTTAATACTTACTAGTTGTAGCTGCTGTAGTCAAACCACGAAGTAAGGACAACACTAATATAAAAATAAAAACAATTATCTAAATATGTCATAGCATCATATTCAATAACATTGCAAATTATCTTGTAAATACATATTCTAGATATTAAAATCAGTTAGACTAGCGATTATACATTAACCGTTAATAAACGCTCTTTAAGTGGTACATACACTTCAAGGAGATAACTGTGAAAAAATCAACTGAACCTAAAAATCACGAACTATTGATATTGCAAAATTAAACTTTTCAATGATCAAAGTAAGTGTTGTCAAAATGCTATAAATCATATAATTTCATCCGGATAAGTGTCAAAGGGTCAAGGTGAACATTTTGTCAAAAGTTAATTAAAATTGAACAAGCCAAATTGTTTTTGCAAGGTGTTTGGTATCACCTTAATTATTACGTAAACAGATTTTTATTTTTATTTCGTGTCCTTGAATCAATGCAAAATGGGTAGGAGAAGAAAAAAATATAAATAGAATAAATTTTGTCAATGGTAGTTTTCTTAACAGTTAAACCACGTCGCTTTCTTTTTAGGTAAACCGTAATTTCGAAGAACGAAAATAGTTGTGATTACTTTAAAGTATAATGCTTCAAAAATCATTTAAACAATGTGTAGACTGTACTACCCTTACAAAATACAGCATTCCGTTTGATAACCATCATCATATGATCAAAAATGAGTAAGTCAATTGATAAAGTTCGAATGTTTTCGATATTTTTTTTTATCCTATTGTAAATTCATAGATTTTCCAAGCTTTAATGCAGCTTTACTATTTATTGGAAATGAAATAACAGAAATATATATATTTGCATTTTTTCAATCTCAACCTGTTTGAACTCTTGATCCAAACAACTGTATAGCGCATAAAAGATTACAATGAAGACTACAAAAATAATTTCGGTAGCATGGTTAATCGAATTGTAAATAAAGGGGGAAAGCTAACAGACCAATCCAATTCAAGTATGTTATGATGTGTTAATCTTATAATAATTATACTAACATAATAACGGTAAAAGTAACGCGGGCAGCAGAGATGCAATTCCTCCTAAATTTCCGCCCCCTACATTTCCGCCACCGCCACCTCCACCCCGGCCATTGACAAGAACAATTCGTCGTCGTACTGTACGGGATCGGTTTCTTGATCTAGGTATAGGTACAGGGATCGGTCTAGGAACAGGAAAGGGCACTAGAGTTCCTCCTTTTGGAACGTGAATAGGTCGTCCTATTCTAGGTCGTGGTAATAACGGTCGTCCAAATCCTCCTCTAAAACGTCCCATATCCCCTCCTAGACCTCCTCCTAAACCTCCTCCTAGAGGTCCTAGTCCTCCTCCTAAACCTCCTCCTAGAGGTCCTAGTCCTCCTCCTAAACCTCCTCCTAGTGCTAGACCTGGGACTCCTTGACAGCTAACCTGAACAGGACCATAGAGGAATCCTATAACAACCGTTATGGCAAGAATGGTCAGTTTAACATGCGCCATCTATAAACAAAGAATTCAAAATAGATCTTTTTTTCACAAAAATGGTCAGTTTAACATGCACCATCTATAAACAAAGAATTTCAAATAGATCTTCTTTCACAAGAATGGTCAGTTTAACATGCACCATCTATAAACAAAGAATTCAAAACACATCTTTTTTCATCAGAATAATCAGTTTAACATGCGCCATCTATAAACAAAGAATTTTAGATAGATCTTTCCTTACACAATTAAAAAAAAATATTCACTATAGATAAATATTCACATTATTTAAAACAAATGTGTCTACTGAACAAGTTTTAGCCACTACAAGGTTACAATTGTGACAACACATTCATTCACAAATTGATAGTTTAAAGGGATGACAAACTATGTGTCTTAGTTCATCTTTTCAGAATCTCAAGGACTATGAGTGATATCATTGTTCGTACATCAGAATGAAAATAACGTTACGTCATTTGTTGAATTTCCATTGTTTAGAACTTTTTGAACAGTTACAATGTTTTGGTGTACGCTTTTGAAAATGTAACCCTTATGCATTAGATTCCAAAACGGCAAAGTGCATTCTTTCATTTATAATATTGAATAAGGAACAAACAACAAGTTGATATAAGGAATTTTAAAATCCAGGAAAAGACATTATTCAAATGGTTTAATTTCACATATTTTTATACAAATCAATAATGTTGGGAAAGTTAGTGAGGTTTGTTATGGTTTGAATTTTTATCTTATTTTCAGTTTGTTGCATTGTATAATTAATCGTTTTCTGAACAAACATTTTGATATTGATAATTTTTGTAGTATGTATACTGTGACATGAAAAACAGAAATGAATAGGTCTGCCAATAATGAATGTTGAAAGCAAGCATATGACAAAAATAATTAACTGGAAAAATGTGTTATAAACACATGCGTACTGTACATGCTATGTTTTAATTAAATAGTTGTTCAACAAAGCGTCGTGTCTGAGTAAATTTGTGAAACACAATTAAAACTCAACCAATGACGTGAAGTTATTTTCTTTTTGAAATACAAACAATAAAATAACCCATAGTCCTTCAGATAAAGAAACTGCCTATTGCATGAATCCTCTGTTGTGTTGAGGTGTTGTACCGCACAAGTAAGTATAACTCAAGTCAACATGTAGTTTTATACCTATCACTTATGTATTTTATAGTTATCACAATTCACAAGTATACATCAGCATTTTAAATTTAAACGAAGATAACTACTTTAATCTATAAAGAATAATAACTTCTCTCTGAATGTGTTTAGTTTTGTTCATTAAAGTTTGAAAAGACATTTTCGGTTACTTCTTAACGGCATAAGAAACACTTAAGAAAGAGCTTTATGATACCGAACTTGTTCAAGTTTAAGGACACTTTTACCAAAACGAATTAAAACAATATGTCATTTACTAAATTTTAATATTTAACATAATATTAGGTTTTTTTTCAAGTTGTCTTTATTTTCTTCCCATTTAACGGATTCTTTTTTACGAAATGAAACATATGGAATCTTTATCTAACTTACACTAAAACAAGTGATATCGCGAAAAAGTATATAAAGTTCCTTGTCTTTTTTATATTGAATACATCTAAAGTATATGGAATGAACAAACAATATAAGCGTAACATTCAACTTGAAAACTAATAATACTGTACTCATTTGCTACACAAATTATCTATTCAACCTGTTGTTGGTCACTCGATGAATATTTTTTAATCATACATTTCAATGACTATGTATTCTCTTAGTACCTTCGAGTCAGATATTTAAAAAAAAATCCAACAACAGCTATGAACATAATTAAGAATGTTATAAGGAGTATTTTATCTAAATTTTTAAGTGTTACAGTATCAAATCATATCAATATAGTATTGTGAACTAGAACAGTTCTGTTTTAAGTTTTAATTGCATGTTCGATCTGTAAAATGTCTACTTGCATAGTGCAGGATGATATATTATTTACCTGTTAAGTCGGCAGTTGTCCTGTTCAAGAAATATCCATTCCTAATTCTTATATATGGTGTATTGAGGAAGATAAGCCTTCGGGATATGCAAGAAGCTAATTTGACTTTGTACATTTTGATGAAATCACGAAATATTACTCTTAATTGATTACATAACTTACCTTAAAGCAAGTATAAAAGAATATCATGTTATTTTGCTTAACATTTCAATTATTCATCATCTTAGATATAGACATTAAATTACTTGCTTGTGTTCCGACGTCAATTACAACTTCCTGGCTTTTACCACGAACCTTATGAAGGTAATCAAAGAGAGACTATACCCAACACCTTAAGTAAAATAAATCATTCTCGTTTAATATCCATGAATTGTTTACAAAAACACTTTTTCGGAAGATTTTCATTGGATATATAGCAGTTTGATAAACACCGATTTTGATTATTGACATGCTTTATATTTTCCTAATAATAGAACATGATTTAAACGTTCAACTAATTTGTACAGAGTTGTCTCGCTGTAGTATTAAGTTCCACATTAACTGCAAACATCATGAAGATTATGTAAGAGACTCGTGTTGTGCACTTAAAATCAATAACCGTTGTTGGGGAAAAACTAAAAAATAATTTTTGAAGCCATCAACTACTTATATGGGTCACTTTGGCCAAGTTGGCTAATTTTTTTTTTTATTTTTAAAGTGTACTGTTTTCTCTATTGTGTATGTAAATGATTCTACATTTTTAAACTTAGTTACTATGGCGTTCACTAATCGAATTAGAGATAGAGTATATCATTAGAGAAACGGCTTTGTTTAAAAATGGAAAATAAAAATGTTCTTTCAGGCTATTGCATAATAGCTATTTTTAAAACATTTTAACAAAACTTCTCTTGCAGATATGATATAAAAATAAAGAGATTAGGTATGATTGTCAGTTACATAACTATCACGTGAACGTTAAATGATATATGAGTGCATAACTACAGATTACCATGTTGCATACAACAAGGGGCGTGTGAAATCAAGCCGCATTTGTTACCTGTATGTCAATAAATATCGTTTGCAATATATGGCTTTATTCAATGAATTTTGCATAATTTACGACGTTGAATTATCTAATGTATAGTTTAACGTTGATATTTCTTGGTTGTTTAGACTTAACTGTATAGGATGGGATTTTTTCATTGACGTAATCCATGCGATGACCTCCGATTATTAGGTCTTTTAGTTAACTTATCGGTAATTATATCACATTTAGCTATTTAATATTTAATATGTAATGCATTTTTCTGATATATCAATTTCTAGTTGTTTGTTATATAACATAAAACAACAGCTTACAATTGTTCATATAATGGAAAAATCTGATCAGTAAAATCAACATTGGAATTCATTACTGAAAATACAGACAATATCGTATTTTCGAATGGTTAGGTATTTAATGTTTTCATATCTTATCGTTTATGTTCATCAGTGAAATAAGAATTCACACTCAAACAGTTAAAACCTTAAATTTTATTACATTTTTTTCTTTTGTGATTTTCTTTAGGGAGGCCTCGGTGGCAAAATGGTCAAAGTACTTGAACTACTTTTTCGCTGACCAGTCAACAGTGATATTGCGAGTTCGAATCCCACACGAATTCCAATCTTAGTTGAGTAGGAATGTCAGTTTTTCTACGGAACTTCGGTTGATCTCTCTGTGCTGTCAGGATTTTTCTACTAAGAATAACCGACCTCCACAAAATAGCACAAATTATTATTATCTTAGTATTTCTATCATGAAGTATACTATTATTTATCTTTAAATAACCTTTTTGTGTTGGTTTTTTTTGTTACATATTTGTTCGATTTTTAGTGATTATGTTATAACACACTGTTGACTGCTGTTCTCTTTTTTTACATGTTTTCCCCTGTTTGTTTTGTTTACACATCGTTGATTATGTAATGGACTTTTTTCAACTATCATACAAGATAAGAGGTTTGCCTAGCTATAAAAACAGGTTTCATCCATTTTTCAAAATAAGGAAATGCTTGAACCAAGTCAGGAATATGACAGTTGTTATTGATTCGTTTGGTGTGTTTGAGCTTTTAATCATTTTGAATTTCCTTTATTTTTTACTTTAACCTTTTATTTGGGCTTTTATGCTTTTTTGCATTTTATTAGTCCCTCGATGATATGTAGTTGAAACTAGTGCAGGTTTATGGCTGCTGATATTATATGAGTTTTATATATGCGCGTACTTCAAAAATATATATTCTGCTTGCAATATTTATATTTATATTTTTCTTTGGCTGGTATTTTTTTCTTAAGTTCTTTCCATGTATCAATAAGTCTATTTTTTCTTTATTTTTTTAAGCTTTTGACATTTGTAGATAATTACTAGATCTTATGCCTATTCTATCATTAATTACCTTAGTTATTATGGATTTTTGTAAAGGAAGAAGAACGTCACCAATAAGACAGTCGAAGTCATATGTGGACGACAAACTCGCAATGCTTGGCCAACAGATATTAACAACAATACAACAACAAAAACAGTACACAAAACACAAAATCATGCCAGCCCTTAATCACTGACTTTTAGCTGGACTTAAAGTTCACAAACAGCACTATGGACCAAATTGTTTTAAAAAAAAAGCACTTCATAAAATTATTTGTCATTTTGAAGACAAACTCGCATACTATGTAACAGAAAATGAAACTCCAAGAAATTATAAAATCATGCATTACTCGAAGACGAATAAACGAGGAAGCTTTTGCATATTTTTAATAAAGACATCAAGTATATTCACGTGTATTGGTGTAATTAAGGTAAAGACATTCACCTCTGAGTTTTCAGGCACTATTTGAATCACGTCTCTGAAGATGTCGTTTTGGATGTTGTCCATGTTATGTTAAATATACCCACTAGCTTATTGTAAGGTTTATTTCTTAAATAACATATCTTGTCTTTACAACTTTATATATGAATACCTGCATTTTCAAAGATTTTTAATTACTTTGAATAAATCTTAATAAAACGGTCGTTTCTACTCGACCCTGAAAATTGTGATGAATCTGCATTGTATTCTGATTATTTTTGCAATGTGTTCTGCTACAAATGTATGTTAAGGCATTGACCTGTCAGTTTTCGGACGCTTTTGTATCACGTCTCTAAAGATGACGTTCTGGAAGTTGTCGTTGGTATGTCAAACATACACACTAGCTTAATGTAAGGTGTATTTCTCAAATAACATATCCTGTCTTTACAATTAATATGTATTACCTTTATTTTTAAATACTGTGAATAAATCTAGATAACACTGTCGTTTCGACTCGTCCAACAAATTTGTGACGAATCTGCATTGTATTCTGCTTATTTTGGCTATTTGTTTTGCTGCAAATGAATGTAAAGGTATTGACCTCTAAGTTTCCAGGCGCAATTTGTATCATGTCTCGGAAATTATCGTTCTGGAAGTTGTCGTTGGTATGTCAAACATACCCACTAGCTTAATGTATGGTGTATTTTCTGATAAACATATTTTGTCTTTACAATTAATATGGATTACCTTTATTTTTAAATACTGTGAATAAATCTAGATAAAACTGTCGTTTCGACTCGTCCGACAAATTTGCGACGAATCTTCATTGTATTCTGATTATTTTTGCAATTTTTCTGCTGCAAATGAATGTAAAGGTATTGACCTCTAAGTTTTCAGGCGCAATTTGTATGATATCTCTGAAAATATCGTACTGGAAGTTGTCGTTGGTATGTCAAGCATTCCCACTAGCTTAATGTAAGGTGTATTTCTCAAATAACATATCTTGTCTTTAAAATTCATATGTAGTACCTTTATTTTTAATTACTGTGAATAAATCTAGATAAAACTGTCGTTTCTACTCGTCTGAAAAATTTGTGACGAATCTTCATTGTATTCTGCTTATTTTTGCAAATTGTTTTGCTACAAATGAATGTAAAGGTATTGACCTCTAAGTTTTCAGGCGCAATTTGTATCATGTCTCGGAAATTATCGTTCTGGAAGTTGTCATTGGTATGTCAAGCATACCCACTAGCTAAATGTAAGGTGTATTTCTCAAATAACATATCTTGTCTTTAAAACTCATATGTATTACCTTTATTTTTAATTACTGTGAATAAATCTAGATAAAACTGTCGTTTCTACTCGTTTGAAAAATTTGTGACGAATCTTCATTGTATTCTGCTTATTTTTGCAAATTGTTTTGCTACAAATGAATGTAAAGGTATTGACCTCTAAGTTTTCAGGCGCAATTTGTATCATGTCACTGAAAATATCGTTCTGGAAGTTGTCGTTGGTATGTCAAACATACCCACTAGCTTAATGTATGAATTATTTGCTGATTAACATATTTTGTGTTTTCAATTTTATAAATGTATACCTAAATTTTCAAAGATTTTTGATAACTAAGAATAATGTTTGATAAAACTGTTGTTTCGACTCGTTCTAAAACATTGTATTCTGATTATTTTTGCAATTTGGTTTGCTGCAAATGAATGTGAAGACATTGATCTGTCAGTTCTCGGGCACTATGTGTATCCCTTTTACATGGATTGACGTTCCGGAAGATGTCATCATGGTTTACAATAAAACCTGCAGCTTATTGTTTGCTGTATTTTTCAAATTACATATATTGTCTTTACAATTGATACGTATATATACCTTTTTTTTAACTACTATGAATAAATCATGATAAATTTGTCGTTTCAACTCGTCCTTTAAATTTGTGACGTATCTTCTTCGTGCTCTGATCATTTTTTGCAATTTGATCTGCTGCAAATAAATGTGAAGGCATTGACCTGTCAGTTTTCGGCCGCTTTTGTATCACGTCTCTTAAGATGACGTACTGGAAGTTTTCATCATGGTTTACAACAAACCCCGCAGCTTAATGTTTGGTGTCTTAAATCACATGTTTTCTCATATTCAATTCCAATCAATATTTTCTAGTTCAAGTATAGATAGCCGTCGCCGTTTTTGACAAAATTTTGAGATTTGTTTGTTCCTAAATGCTCTTAACCTTTGTCTTCATTTGTTGTTTTTTTTAACTTTTGTTGATCCGAGAGTTACTGACGATTCTTTTGGAATCAAAACGCGCGTCTTCCCAAATTTTTTGAATTTAAATCCTAGTAACTATAATGAGTTTATTTAAGAATGCGTTCGATTTCAAATTAGGCTCTCGATTTTTCAGATTCGTGACAAAAGTTTTTTTCAAATGGTTTGATATCATCTGTGCCTTTTGTTACCTCTAAAACCATGTTATTATTGTTCGTGCATGGTTTTTTTTTCATTTGAGTGATGATATTTAGGCATTTTTGGTTGCCTTTTCTTCAATTTCTATGTCCATTTCGTATACATGGATATAAACGACGGCTCGTTTCTAAGCAAACTATTAAATCAATAGAAGAAAAACAATCCGGGTTACAAACAAAAACTAAGGGAAACGCATAAGAGGAGAACAACGACACAACATTAAAATGTTACACACACAGAAACGAACTCAGCATTAGACAAAATCCGATGAGAATAACAAATATAACATCAAACACAGATACAGCTGTACATAAATTTGGGATAAAAAAAAAAGTACCATGACACGTCTTATCACTGCGAGTTCTCACTCAAATTTAAAAGGAAACAAACGACACAACAGAAACACAATGTTAAAATGTAACACACACAGAAACGAACTACATTATAACAATGGTCATGTTTCTAACTTGGAACAGGACCTTTATTTAAAGAACAAAATGGTGGATTGAACCTGGTTTTGTGGTTTGCAAAACCTCTGGCTTGAATATCAATTAATGAATGGCTATTATTTATTTTGAATTTATTGAACCATCAAATTAATTTTTGACTCTTCACATTGAATAATCCTCGAAGCGGATTATGTAAAATGTGAAGAGTCAAAAATTAATTTTATGGTTCAATAAATTCAAAATAAATCATAGCCATTCATTATAAATTAATTTCTATAAAAATAAGGCTCAAATAACTTTTCATATTATTTATATTAACAATAACAAAAACACATGTTGGCGTATGAATACACAAAAGAATGAATGAACTGTCATGGCCGCAACGTCATTGGAATGTTACGAGACGGGTCAACTTTTTTCCAAAAACAACAGTTTACTGTGGATTATTGATTTGAAATGTGCAGTTATGGAAAGCTGAGTTAGAAATAAAGCCAGACGACATGAAGTTGTTTGACGACAAGGCCGCATTCATAGTGTTTACGTTTGGAGTGTCACGGGCCGCCAAAACTGAGATCACACTGTCACTGGCAGGATTGTTTTGTACAGCCATCGGCGTTGGCATCCCAGTCTGAGGCGGTGCGCGTCCTCTGGATGGTGTTGAAAGTGTGCCGCTCTTGGATTTCTTTTGTAGGGTAGAACAGTCCCGACTGTAGCTTCGTACAGACGCCTCATTCCTGTGACCGCTCATATACATAATATGACGGATTTCGAAGCCAGCGTCACTCATTGCTTGGATCGCTGTTGCCCGGAGACAATGAGCTGTGTACATCATACTACAGGAGGAATTTTTCGACACATCTGCCATAAATCTAGTGAATTGGTAAGATTTGACAGATGTGTTAGTGTACCATAGGTGTAAAACGTGTGGAGTTTTGGACGACAACGCATCTTTATTAATATGATTAAAAAGTGAAGCTGCATCAGGATCAGTTTTCAAAATCAGAATTTGCAATGAAGCAACTGGGCAGCGATCGCCTTCACATGAATACATTCGTTTGTCATTAATAGTTTCTCCCGAGTCTAATCCTCCTTGCCAATTTTTCTGTTTCATTTCATGTGACAAACAGGCATATTCACGATTGTTTTCATCAAAGTGGAATTCAAACGATTTTTACTGAAGTAGTGGATGAAACTCTATCCCACGGGTCACAAAATGCATAGCAATATTATACCAAACACGGAATCTTAGGATTATTGGACCATCAGATAAGTACAGGTAAGAATTTATCTTTTCCAAATCATTCATGGTTATTATCTGTTTATGTTTTGTTGGACGGGAGAGACCTTTTTCGAGGTTTTTCTTTAATTTTCCATCAAGAGTTTCATTAGCCTTCCTAAATTCTTTATCGCGAACGATATCAATATCCCTATCTAAATCATGAATATGTCGGTTGATTGCTGCCCTTATGTTTTTCATTGAATTTTTGTGATATTCTTTTGACTGGGCAGTTGACATTTCCTTGCCTCTTTTTTCGGAAAATTTTGGGGTTGCCTCTGCGTAAAATTTAGCCAAAACATTGTTTAATTCTTCTGTTTCAGTAGTCGCGAAATCACATACTTGATCCAGGGCTTCCATGCACCATTCTGAAAAATAACAAAATAAGAAATTCAATTCGATTTTCAAACATAGGAAAGAGGAAATATTCAATATTGGTAGAAAAAACAGCAAATTAAAACTAATTATTATACAGATTTAGATAGCTCAGTGGCAGAGCGCTCATGTTTTTGAGAGGTCCCAGGTTCAAATCCTGGTCTGAATTTACATCGTTTTATTTTGAGTGTATAGGAAAACAGTTGTGTTTGTATATTGTATGTAACTCTTTAAACAGAGTATTACAAAATATATAAAACAAGGTTTCCATATATATCAAAGTTTGTATTTACCTTGGAAAACTTTGACTCCCCATTTCGTGTTTTGCTTGGTTGACTTAGCTTGTCGACTGTCTTGCAGGTCTTTCAGTTCTTCTGGGGTAACTGTTTTAAATCGTTTCTGTGATTTTTGAAGCCCAGAAACTGTAAGCCTTTCAACTTCAACCGGCTTTGGTGCCAACGATATCTGCGATGGGGCCTGTGGCTGCAGTTGTGGTGCCATTCCAGGGTTTTCTGGAGCAATGTTAAGCTCAACAAGTTCAATATGTTGCAGGTCATCTTTGAACAACCATCCCAATAAATCTTCGTCATTGTACGACTCCATTTCAATCAACTTTTCGCCCCCACCAATGTCGAAATCCGGCGACTCTTCCATTTTTGTCTTATAGTATTGAACAGACGACAGGAGTTGGGGTGGGGCGGAGTCATACAGTACATGTAGTTCGGGGTTAGATGGGTAGGATAGCATATTTAAAACATTTAAAACAACAAGTTACTGAACAAAACTTTATTATTTTACTCTAAATCGTTTTTCTACGTATGTATCAAGTAAAAGAATTTTCTAATCAACAAAACAGAAGTTCCGGTAAAAATGGGCGTGTCGCTATAGAAATTGACAACATTGAAAATAATACTAATACTTTTAACCAATCAGGAGACAGTAAATACACCAAATTTATTTATTATTAAATATAACATTTTATTGACAACATCACATTACAAGACTGCAACAAAAATAAATAGGAGAACATAATGAACAAAGAAACACACTAATAAGAGCTAACAAAAGGAACCAGTTTTAAAATTTGATACGCCAGAACTGCGTTTCGTTCACACAAGACTAAAAAGCGACGACCAGATAAAAAAGTTTGAAATCCCAAACAAGTTTAAAGTTGAACAGCACTGAGGACCAAAAGTTAGAAAAAAAAGGTGTGCCAAATACGCCTAGGGTTTTCTGCTTGAGACAAGAACATCCTTATTATTTAGAATAATTAATTTTTTTGCAAGCATAAATTTTATAAAATGACTATATAATAGATATACACGATAAACTGAATTATTAATTAACTACAGAAAACAAACCTGATACATTACATAAACCAACATAATCCAACACAAAAAAATATAAGGCCCGAAATTCTAAAACAGCACAAAAAATGACGTCACATATGAATGACTAAAACTATTTCTCAAAAATAAGATAGAATTAGGATTGATTTTCGATTTTATTTGTACTAAATACTTATAAAACATTTAATAACAATGTAAATAGCGACACATATAAATATCAAACTCAGGTAGCAATAAGCCAATTAACTATATTATATAGCTATGTCCGGTTTATTCTGAATAAAACTGTAAACGTATTACATCGTACAAATTACGTTGAACCAAATTAAATCTATTAAATGACGGCGGTGATTAATTTTCTTTACCATAGCAAATGAATATAACAAAAAAGAAGTAAAGACATTTGACAAAATTCGATGAGAATTACAAAAATAACATCAAAACTAAATACATGAATTTGAGATAGAACAGTACTGTAACACGTGTTATAGCAATGCGAAATCACACTGAGCAAAACAGTCACGATCGAAAAAAAGTCACGTTCGATAATTAAAGGATAAGACGACGTTATGACAAACCACAATCTAACACGTGGAAAAAATGTCCTTAGCTAGCTTGGACAAAGACACATCGTATTGATCAACCAATTCGTAATGGTGTCCGTAAAATATTCGGAGTGTCAAGTTTAACCTGTTCTCCTCATATCTTTGTTTGAACAGTTTCTGCGTAAGGAGCACACTCATGTAGTTGGAACCCGTATAGTGTGAACAAGCATGAGAATAACGTATCAATTTAGATATGTAAACACTATACGAAGGGGCAGAGGGTATGTTTCTGCAAAGAAATGGGAAATTGATAATCGGAAAGTTGAAATCGTCTCGTTTATCATAGTTTTCGCGAAGTCGTCCAACTTCGTCAATATTGAGGAAAAGATCAAGGTATGAAGCAGTCCTTCTAGTAGCAGTAGTATCCGTAATTTCAAGTCGAAACGATTTTTGTTTTTATTTTGACATATGTGATGCGGCTTATCGAGTTTTAAAAAATCCCGATTTTTACCCCAAAAAATTGTTTTTAAATTTATTATTAGTATATATTGAATATAGTTTTAATTCCTATATCCTATGGTCCTTTCTTATTCAATCCACCAACAGTGTTCAAGCTGAGACACCTTTTGTACATTGCAACATTTCAAATGTCATTGCAAAGAGATTTACACAATTATTATATTTGATGCCTTAATTTGAAAAGCATTAAGGATTATGTGCTGTGTTAATGACCATTGCAGTTATTTCAGGTTTTTTTTTAAAGGATGTATTCAGGTGAAATTAAAAATATCAAGAATCAAAATTGATACTTTAAGTCAGAAATGTTTTAATTTAGGAACAAAATAAGCAAAAATTTTGGTAGGTTTTGGAGTTCCTTTTGATGTTTTGTATACCGCTGTTCAAAATTTATAATTCGATTTAGAAAAAAAAATAGTCCGGGTTGCGAACTAAAACCGAAGGTCGGATGTATTTATAGCGTTGTCTAATTTTGTGCGCCTTGTTATTTAGTTAATTTTTTTTATTTGTTTGTATATTATCTGGAAAGGTTTTGAAAATTTCCTAATGTTTAACCTCTTGTAAATACTATTATAATATACTTTTGTAAATTTCAAATTAGCAAATTGATAGGAAACATGACAAAACACGTATTATGTGTGATCACTGAGGGACTGTCATTAAATGAACTCCATCTTAACCATAAATGAAATGTAAACAAACCGGGGAGGAAATGAGGAATATATTGTATGTGTAATTTGTCATGTAATGTAGGCTATTGTATGGTGTTTAAAAAGGCGACAATTATATAGACCACATAAAAAATATCAAGAAATTCAAATATTTGAATACAATGAATATACTCTTTACGATTTACGTACATCATGTTATTGGAACATGCTTGGTTCAATGTTGTACTAAATGTCTTATAATAAATAAGTTGTTTTTGTATTTGGCACAACGTTTTGGAATTTTGGGTACTCAATGCTCTTCAACTTTGTACTTGTTTGGCTTTACAACTATTTTGATCTGAACATCACCGATGAGTCTTATGTAGATGAAACGCGTTTGGAGTATTAAATTGTAAACCGGGTACCTTTGATAAATGTTTAATCATAACCACTTTTTGTTTTATTAACATTTGAAATGATGACTAGAAGGATTGGCTATTGCTAAACCTGGAGTCAAGAGGCGATAAACCAAAGGGACATTCAAACTAAACCAAAATAAACAGACGACGTCATTGCTGAAATGAAGAAAAAAACAGACAAACAAAACTACACAAAACATGACATAGAAAACTGACGATTGCGCAGGCACAGCTGGCATATTGAATATAGAAATGTAAATTTAACAATGTTGAAGCTGAGTTCATCTCTTTGTCGTTAAGTTTAGTTTTCAATCGATCTTCATTGTCAATAAATTTGACAATGGAAATGGGGAATGTGCCGAAGAGACAACAACCCGACCATAGAGCAGACAACAGCAAAAGGTCACAACAGGTCTCCAATGCAACGAGAAATTCCCGCACCCTTATGCGTCCTTCAGCTGGCCCTAAACAAATATATACTAGTTCAGTAATAATGAACGCCATACTAAACTCCAAATTGTACGCAAGAAACTAAAAGTTAAAATAATACAAGACAAACAAAGGTCAGAGACTCCTGACTTGGGACAGGCGCAAAAATGCGGCGGGGTTAAACATGTTTGTGAGGTCTCAACCCTCCCCCGATTCATCTAGCCAATGCAGAAAAGTAAACGCCTAACAATACACACATTACAATTCAGTTCAAGAGAAGTACGCGTCTGATGTCAGAAGATGTATCCTAAGAAAATAAACAAAATGACAATGATACATAAATAACATCAGACTACTAGCAGTTAACTGACATGTCAGCTCCAGACTTTATTTTAACTGATTGCAAAATTAAGTCTTCATCATATGAATATCAGGCACAATCCTCCCCTTGAGGGGTTTAGTATCATATCATCATAACATATATGAGAATAATATTACCCGTGTCATGCCAACAACTGGTTTTTAAATAAATGAGTTTAGTTCCGATAAAAAAAAACCTATATGTGAATCAATAGAAATGCCAAAATATGGAATCTTGAATGAACTGACAACAGTATCGTAACTATATCCTTTTTTAATAAGTCTATTTAAAGGTTTAGATGTTAGTCAAGATATGATCTTGCCCTGTAAAATATATTCGTTTTATTAACTATTTAACTATAAAGAAGATTTATGCATAAATCGGTCTATTACTTGAACGTAGCAAAATTGGAACGTTTATATCAGGTTATGGAACTACTGCGGGCGTGAAAACCTGATTATTACTTGATTTTCATGTTGAAAAAATATGAAAGAAATTCGCTGTGTCTATTATATTTATTTCGTTTATTTTTTCATCACTTATAAATCAGACGTTGATTTTCAAATTTGGAATGTTTGGCAGCTTTCATATGTTGGTGCCTTTTTAATCTGTTATCAATTTTGCTTATTGTTTAAGACTGCTCGATGACCTTTAATAGCTAACACATTTACGTCAATTGGTGTGTTGTGGATAGTTTTTAATACGTGAAATCATATTTATTCTATTTGTTTTTTAGTTAATAAAACAGACTTTGATTTTCTAATTTGTATATTTCTAAAAAGAAATTATGATAGCGCCTTTTTAATCTGTTATCAGGTATGAATTTAGCTCATTGTTTAAGACTGCTCGATGATCTATATTAGCTAACACATCTACGTCAATTAGTATCTTTTGGATAGTTGTCTAATTGGAAATCATGCCACATCTTCTTATTTTATTTAATCGACTGGACTATCCCCTAGTAGCTTGTTGATAATGGGTGGATTCAAAAAGACATTAAAATTGATATGTGTTACTTCTCCATTACAATGTATGCCTGTTGCATAAAAAAAGTTACAGAACAGACTTTTCAGCTCGGAGTTAGATACAGTGTACGAGTACTGTGACTTGTCATTCTAAAAGTTGTTACCATATGAAATAGCATGTAAAACAGCGAGTAACTCCAGTACGAAACAGGATAAATATTCACAAAACATTAAACCCGTTCTGGTCCTGAATATGTTACTAGAGCCAATGTCTACAGATTTCAGTTAAGAAATTAAAATATATAATGCTCTCTCTCTCTCTCTCTCTCTCTCTCTCTCTCTCTCTCTCTCTCTCTCTCTCTCTCTCTCTCTCTCTCTCTCTCTCTCTCTCTCTCGCTAACAATATGGTACTATTTTAGACAAAACAAATACCTTGGTCGATTTTTGTTAGAAAGAACTTAGGTAAAGTAAATGATTCAAGGAAAAAATAAAAACATAACATTGATTTATAAGTTTTTTATAAGTTTATATATGTTTATAAAATGATAACTTAATATGATATGTAAGGTTCAAAAATGGATTAAATATTAGATAAAGTAAAGGCAGCTTAACTATCATAATATAAAACATTGAGGTTATTTATCATTTCAAAAACGTCCGATTGAAAGTTTTTATTAATCAAGTAACACAAAAATAAAACAACAATGGGGCGATTGTTTGTATTTCTAACAAAATTAAAATTAACAAGATTGAGGTTTTAATAAAAGAAAACATGAAAAGAATAGACACCAATACTGTGCATGTGCGAGGTTCTTAAAAAGGAAGTGTATTCTTAAATAGTTAAATTTTGGATGTAACGCGTCTTCTGGTTAGCTGGCAGTGTTTTGTCTATCAGCTCATAGACATATTTTTGTCATGTGACCGTGGTGTCATCAACATTTTTTTCATGATTAACTCCGGTTTTAGTTTGTTACCCCGTTTTTTGTTTTTTGTCCATGGATTTATGAGTTTTGAACGGTATACTTCTGTTGCCTTTATTAAAATGGAATTCATAATTTGATTTATAATGAATGAAATCAAGTACCCATCTCAGGTTACGCCTTCCACTAGATATTGAATATACCTAGATAAGGTTATTTATAATTTCACAAAAATCACATGAAAAGATTGACGCTTTATAAAATTTAAAAAAACGAAAACCACTCAAAAAGAAACCAAAATTTCAAATTCTTTATGAGGAAGGTGCGAATTTCTTGAGAAGGAATTTATAAATTCTGAAATGGTAAGCGATAAAATCATTTCCCCATCTCAGGTTAAACCAACCACTAAATATCGAATGTCCCTAGTATAGATTGGTTATTTAATATATTAACTACATAAAATATCTTCAACGTCTTTCATTGTTTTTATCAAAACATTTACCGTAAACTTTTGTAATGAGGCATAAAAATAATAAATTTAGTTGTTCTTTGAATGATTTAGTTAAATAATGCTCTTCTGGTAACTCGTTAAATTATGTTTCCAGTTATGACTAACCAGTCAACACACTACTATTCTACTTATTCGTATCGAACAAACATTTTCTGGTTTAAAAATGTGCGATTGAAAAATATGTTTGCAAATTTGTTGGATAAAACTCTGTCGTAAAAAGAGTAGATATGCTAGATGTACTTACTGGATGTGGTTCATTTGAGGGCCTTATCGCACCAACTCCTAATGAAGGGTTTCAATTTTGACATTTTTTTTTCTATTACTAATCTCTACCTCAATACAAACTATACTGTTTTGGCTTTATTTATTTTTGTTCTTATACATAAGACTTAATCATTAATATTGTTACAGTTTAGAGAGTAAGCTGTAGATTTGTAGTCTATCGGGCTACTCAGTTAACAGTCATTTCAATTTTCGTGATCGTTGTTTACTGCTAGCCAACGCGTATTCTCAGACATTTGATGAACATGTCACTGTAGGTGGAAATTGTTAGGGAGGACTCTGGGAATAATGGTTATAGAATTCGTCTTCACTGTTTGACCCTTGACTGAACCACTGCTCCTACCTTTTTTTTACCCTCATTTCACACATCCCCACTTTATTGCCTTGTTATTTTATTAGGATAAGGCATTAACATTGTAACCGGGGCCCATGCATGCTAAGAGTGAGGTTTGATTTGTCCCGACTGTCAACATTCCGCTCGCCGCCATTTGCATCACTTTGTTTATTGACGTCGGTGACCTAATGACCTGAGATTACATCCACGAGACACTGGTGGGACAGATGTATAAAAGCGAGTGCACAACAATCTTCAAAGAGATTATGGCTCGCTACAAGGGCAGTCACTGCTGAGACGAAGGAAATTACCAGAGCAAACTAAATACACTGCAGTCGATGCAATACATGTACCTTTGTTATTGTATGCATTTCAATTGATTAAATGAATCAAACTATAACTAACCAAGATGTTGTTGACAAACGATAAACGTACCAAAAAGGGAGGTCTCTGAATATTTTATAGCAAAGTTCTCTGGTGGGTTTAATGTGATTTATACTTGTAAAAGCATTGGATATTTTGTATATAATAAATTGTAAAGCGTAAATATAAGTTGATATCTGTTGTACATTTTATAAGTAAGTCAGTGTTATTAATGAGATTCTGAGCTACCATATCAAGTTTAACGAGTGCCTTAGCTGTTTTGACCGCTACGCTACTATTGTCATGAACATTGTGCCAGCTACGCTACTAGTAGTTACTTAGTTTGTAACTCGACACCGGAGTTGACAGATAGAAGAATTCTACCAAGAATAAAGTAACCACTGTGTTAACCACAAAATGTTCACTTATGTCCCCCCCCACACACACACACACACACACACACCACCACCACCACCACCCCCTCCTGGCTCGTTACAATATGTTTTATCAAAACGTCATTTGTAAACAAACTTCCAAAATCCATAAAAATATTAAGACCTTTAAGCTTATAAATAATTTCACTCTAAGGTACACATCACGTGTCATAAAGGACAATACTTCAAACTTATTTTATAAACTAGCTTACTGGATGGTTTATCAAGCCAGAAGCAATAGTACTCTTCAGTCGGATAGGACCTCTATTTTAATTTGCAGATACTTCTGTTTTTATAGACTACTCGGTGATTCTTTTACATGATTGGTGCTGTACCTATCCCCCCTGTTTTCCTTGCAACGTTAAAAAAGATGATGTGGTATAACAGACCTTGAAACAGATCTCAACAAGAGACCAATTGGCAAATAAATTAACAAGAATAGGTCACCGTTCGACCTTCAACATTGAGTAAAACCCATACCGCAACTATTTAATTCCCTAATGACAATAGTTATCAAAAGTACCAGAATTATAATTTAGTACGCCAGACAGGCGTTTCGTCTACATAAGACTCACCAGTGACGCTCATATCAAAATAGTTATAAAGCCAAACAAGTACAGAGTTGAAGAGAATTTAGGATTCAAATACAAAAAAGTTGTGCCAAATACGGCTTAGATAGTATATTCCTGAGACAAGAATTACCTTATTTTTTCCAAAAATTCAAAGTTGTGTAAACCGGAAATTTCTAAAAAAAACGACCACTAAATTGATATTCATGTCAACACCGAAGTGCTGACTACTGGGCTGGTGATACCCTCGGGACAAAAACGTCCACCAGCAATGGTGTAAATAGTTATCAAAAGTACCAGGACAAATTCAAACAATTCAAACGAAAAATATAACGGCTTGATGTTTGAACAAAAAAATGCAAAAATCATATAATATAAAAAAAAAAGCGACAACCACTGCATTATAGAATGATGACTTTAGACAAACGAATACAGAATGTAGAGGGTTAGATTAGTTTGATGGCGCGTGAACCCTCCATCGTTGTAAATATAACGAAAATTTGATGATGAGACTGTTGTAAAAGTGAGAGGTTAACGCTATAAAACAATATTCAATCCACCATTTTCTACATTTGAAAATGCCTGTACCAAGTCAGGAATATGACAGTAGTTGTTCATTCGTTTAATGTGTTTTGTCATTTGATTTTGATTTCCGATTGAATTTTCCTCGGAGTTCAGTATTTTGGTGATTTTATTTTTTATTTCCACTTACCTGGGACAGTGTGTGCCAGTACAAAACACCTTAAAAATCAAACCTGATCTTCATCATGAACCATCATAAGACGTGTATATCTGAACATTTCACTTGGACTGACATGAACACAGGGCTGTTCAAGAAAGCTTCTGATCAAAACAAATGCATGTTTTTAGCACAAAGATATTCCACTACAAGTACAGACAAGGTCACAATTCATCATGGACATGGCATCCTCCTTCAGTGTCAACAATCTCTTTTTACTTTATTACCACATTTTATCTTTATCGGTTCAATAGAAGATTTTTATTTGTGGTTGTATGACAACTGAATGTCTGAGTGAGTATAGACTGGAGCACCTGAGATCACTCACAAAATGGGGAGGGAGGGTCGTGTTGCTTTGTCTAGTTTTCTATATTGTGTCTTGTGTACTCATATTTGTCTGTTTGTCTTTTTCCTTCTTTAGCCATGGCGTTGTCAGCTTTTTATCTATGAGTTTGACTTTAAATTGTTGCCAATAGCCAATATGAAATTAGTAAAAGAAGTATCGTAAAAAAAGTTAATCACCTGTTGGATTTTTTGCATAAATTTATCGACTTTCGTCTTTTCTTAGGACTTCAAGGAGCAAGTTTATACGGACACGTTCATGGCGCGGAATTTTAACTGAAACAATCAGTCAAATAATATACCATAATAGTTATCAAAGGTACCAGGATTATAATTTAGTACGCCATACGGGCGTTTCGTCTACATAAGACTCATCAGTGACGCTCAAATCAAAAATATTTATAAACCCAAACAAGTACAAAGTTGAAGAGCATTGAGGATCCGAAATTCCAAAAAGTTGTGCCAAATACGGCTAAGGGAATCTATGCCTGGGATAAGAAAATCCTTAGTTTTTCAAAAAGTTCAAAGTTTTGTATACAGGAACTTTATTAAAAGACCACATTATTGATATTCATGTCAACACCGAAATGTTGACTACTGGGCTGGTGATACCCTCGGGGACGAAACGTCCACCAGCAGTGGCATCGACCCAGTGGTGTAAATAGTTATCAAAGGTACCAGGATAATAATTTAGTACGCCATACGCGCGTTTCGTCTACATAAGACTCATCAGTGACGCTCAAATCAAAAATATTTATAAACCCAAACAAGTACAAAGTTGAAGAGCATTGAGGATCCGAAATTCCAAAAAGTTGTGCCAAATACGGCTAAGGTAATCTATGCTTGGGATAAGAAAATCCTTAGTTTTCAAAAAGTTCAAAGTTTTGTATACAGGAAATTTATAAAAAGACCACATTATTGATATTCATGTCAACACCGAAGTGTTGACTACTGGGCTGGTGATACCCTCGGGGACGAAACGTCTATCAGCAGTGGCATCGACCTAGTAGTGTAAATAGTTATCAAAGGTACCAGGATAATAATTTAGTACGCCATACGCGCGTTTCGTCTATATAAGACTCATCAGTAACGCTCAAATCAAAAATATTTATAAACCCAAAGAAGTACAAAGTTGAAGAGCATTGAGGATCCGAAATTCAAAAAAGATGTGCCAAATACGGCTAAGGTAATTTATGCCTGGGATAAGAAAATGCTTAGTTTTTCAAAAAGTTCAAAGTTTTGTAAACAGGAAATTTATAAAAAGACCACATTAATGATATTCATTTCAACACCGAAGTGTTGACTACTGGGCTGGTGATACCCTCGGGGACAAAACGTCAATCAGCAGTGGCATCGACCCAGTGGTGTAAATAGTTATCAAAGGTATCAGGATTATAATTTAGTACGCCATACGCGCGTTTCGTCTACATAAGACTCATCAGTGACGCTCAAATCAAAAATATTTATAAACCCAAACAAGTACAAAGTTGAAGAGCATTGAGGATCCGAAATTCCAAAAAAATGTGCCAAATACGGCTAAGGTAATCTATGCCTGGGATAAGAAAATCCTTAGTTTTTCAAAAAGTTCAAAGTTTTGTATACAGGAAATTTATAAAAAGACCACATTTTTGATATTCATGTCAACCCCCAAGTGTTGACTTCTGGGCTGGTGATACCCTCGGGGACGAAACGTCCACCAGCAGTGGCATCGACCCAGTGGTGTAAATAGTTATCAAAGGAGTCCATAAGACTTATCTGAGTTGTCTCATTGGCACTCATATCACATCTTTCTATACCTATTTGTAATAAATATTAGAGCACATAAATGAAAATGATTGTATATAATAGCAAAAAGGTTGTAATCTAATATATCAGTTGAGCGCAAATTATTAATCCATAAGGTTTAATAATACACCTTTTTCTTTTTCTGTTGATTTTCGAAGGCTTATTCATAATTAGGTTCTTAAGTTTTATGAGTTACTAGTCTTATGAATATAAAAAATAAGATGTGGTACCATTGCGAATAACTAAGACAATTCTCCACAAGAGACAAAAATGACAGATAAATTAACAAGTAAAGGTCACAGTACGGCCTTCCACAATGAGCAAATCCATACCGCATAGTCAGCTATTAAAGGCCCCCAAATTTCAATGTAAAACAATTTAAATGATAAAACTAACTGCCTTATTTATATTTTTTTTAAAATGATCGAAACAAGAATATGTAACACATAAACAAATGACAACCAGTGAATTACAGGTTCCTGGCTTGATTACAGGCACTTACATACATAATGTGGTATGCTTAAAATACTACTACAACTACGTTGAAGAAGAAACTAAAGTTTGTTTCTGAATTATCAATAAAATGACTACACTTTTAAGCAGTGAAAACTTATATTATATAGATACTAAAAAAATAGAATACTGAAAAGAATGTTTTGACAAGTGATGATATGTCGCGATTTAACTTCCTAATTTCAAAATATACCTGATGCAGTACGATAAAAAAAAACAAATCTATGTTTTACATTTTTGCGACAATTTCTACATGTTAGCGGTAGTTTTCTACTTGAGAAAGTCGCAGAAATAAATCGCGAATATGTTTGGTTATAGAAGTCAGCCGCATGTGGAGCAGGATCTGCTCACCCTTCCGGACACCTGAGATCACCCCTAGTTTTTGGTGGGGTTCGTGTTGTTTATTCTTTAGTTTTCTATGTTGTGTCATGTGTACTATTGTTTTTCTGTTTGTCTTTTTCATTTTTAGCCATGGTGTTGTCAGTTTGTTTTAGATTTATGAGTTTGACTGTCCCTTTGGTATCTTTCGTCCCTCTTTTATTACCACTGGGTCGATGTCTCTGCTGGTGGACATTTTGTCCCCGAGGACATCATCCGCCCAGTAGCAAAACTACAATTGCATGAACTTACGAAGAACTAACAGGAAATTGGCTCGAACGTCGCCCAGTATAAGAAGGTCCGAAACAGACGTCACCATGGACACGGTGTCGTCTGATACGGCAGGTGTCCCCTCATCACCAGACATGACAAATATCACAAACACGACTCATTCAGATCATCGTCCTAGTGACAGTAGCAATATTACACATAAACAGCCATGTTCAGTTCTCCTTAAAGACATTTTGGTTTTTGATGACACAGTACAACACTGTCGCTTTTCAAAATGTGAGTCCAAAGGCTGCAAAACTTGTGCTATTTTAATTACAGATGATGAATTCACTAGCAATTTGACCAAGAAGTAATATTTTACCAGAAGTTACGATGATCTGAATTGTAAATCGATAAATGTCGTCTACGGATAAGAGTGCAACCTTTGCAGATTGGTATATGTCGGTGAAACGAAAGGAAGGCTAAACAAACGTATGTGCGGTCATAGATCAGACATTAAACTCAATGCTAAGACATTCTATACCAGCATTTCAATCAGCCCGATCATTCCATCGTTTATATGACAGTTCGCATTATCGAAAAGATATACCATAGCTCTAACAATCCTAATCTTTCAACGACTCTCCGTATACAAAAAGAAGACTACTGGATTAGACAATTGGGAACTGCAACACCGTATGGCTGTAATGACAAAATTGATAGTATAGGAATTTTATCTAGTCCTTCGTGTTACTCGGTGAATATGATGAATATTTTCAACTCGACTCCTCGACGTAGACGCTGTCATGGTCATCGTCATTATACATCACCCTCTCTGCATGATGTCTCTATTAATTACTTGCTGCCATTCATACAAAAACCGTTAGATATTCCTCACATTCGCACGAAACTTTATTCATTACCCCTTTCAAAACTTCATTCTCTGTTCAATTTATGTTTGGTATCCACTGTTACAAACTCTCATTCAAACCAATACAAACTTCAAGCTATAATTTCGGATATTGCAAGTCACAGACTTTTCAAGCCAGTTCGCATTGGAAAAGATCAAAAATAGAAAAGATCTTTTCTAAATCTTTCCTTTGCCAACAAAGGTCTCGATGGCGTCAACCTAGGCAATATCCTTCATCATAAATTACTTCAATCGAAAATATCTCCTTATTTCAAAGACCAGTCTGTACCAATCATGTCTTATACCTATACCAAATCTATTGCAACTAAAATTTTCAATTACAAACGCGTTTAGCAGGATCTCGATATTGACGACTTCAAGTTTAAACCTCCTGATTGCACTTGTGCTAGTTCCCAATTCACATATAATCCTGCTGGCCACGTTATAACCGGTGACCTTAACTCTGTAAATAACACTTCTCTACGAAATGTGTTATCGAAAGATCCGAAATATCGTGAGCCTAAATCCATCAATTGGAAATACAACTTTAAAATTTTGATGTATTCAGTCGAGGATTATGCCAGGCAATGGGCTATGCGCGAGAAGGAAGACGTAGACACTCTATCCGGATGGATTAAGGCAGTGAGGTCGTTAATACAAATCAGAATTAAGAAACTGAATAGGTCCATCAATGCCCATGCTACGTCAATCTTCAAAGACCCAAATGTTGCTAAACACCTATCCGACCTCCATGATAAATATGTTGTTGTCCCCGCAGACAAAGCCCCAAATGACATCGTTTTTGTCTGTAAAAGTCATAACATTAATTGCTTGATAAACGAATTAGGTATAGACAATTCACCTGGAAACTCAACATATACCCTATATATATATATATATATATATATCTTTATTTCTCAACAAACCAAATTACAATGGTATAGACGACACTTACCAAAGAGGAAATCCTGGATAATCATAGGTCTGTTCTTTGTTCCTTTGGTATTTCAACCAAAGATGAAGAACTGGATCTTCCATCACTGTATTGGATACCTAAACTACATAAGTGTCCTTACAAACAACGGTATATTGCTGGTCTCCCAAGTGCTCCACGAAACCCCTTTCTAAATTATTAACATCTATTGTATCAGCAATCAAAGACGGGCTTCAACGTTATTGTGAAACTGCCTATTCAAGAGGTGGCGTGAATCAGATGTGGATACTTAAAAATTCCAAAGACCTTTGAGAGTACATACAATCTAACTCTCTTTCATCTTGTAACAGTATTAAAACATTTGACTTTTCTACTCTTTACACAAGTATTCCACATTTTAAACTAAAAGACAAATTGAAAGAGCTGGTATTACTTTGCTTCATAAGAAAGAATGGCCAGCGTAGATACAAGTATCTTGTCGTAGGGAGGGATAAATCCTACTTTGAAAAGAATAACTCTGATTCAAACAAAAAAATCTCTGAAACCGATATTATCAAGATGCTTGATTTCTTGATTGACAACATATTTGTTACGTTAGGAGGACGTCTTTTTCAACAGACTGTCGGCATTACAATGAGAACAAACTGTGCCCCTCTACTTGCTGACTTGTTTTTTTTTTATTATTATGAGGCTGACTTTATGCAGGAACTTCTTATGAAGAAAGATAAGAAGTTAGTATATCCTTAACCTCTACTTTCCGCTATATAGATGACGTTCTTTCACTAAACAATTCAAAATTTGGTGACTAAGTGGAACGCATCTATCCCATCGAATTGGAGATAAAGGATACTACAGATACAGTTAAGTCGGCTTCATATCTTGACTTACATCTAGAAATTGACATCGAGGGTCGGTTGAAGACAAAACTTTACGACAAAAGAGATGGTTTCAGCTTTCCAATTGTGAACCTTCCATTTCTAAGTAGCAACTTTCCAGCAGCACCTGCATACGGGGTATATATCTCCCAATTGATACGATATTCCCATGCTTGCATTTCCTATCATGATTTTCTTGATAGAGGGTTACTGCTCACAAGGAAGCTAATAAACCAAGAGTTCCAAATGGTGAAGTTGAAATCATCCCTTCGTAAATTTTACGGACGCCATCACGAGTTGGTTGACCGTTATGGAATAACCGTTTCACAAATGATATCGGATATGTTCCTTACGTCGTAACTACAACCCCCTTCCCTTTCATGAATTTGACCTACCGAATTAGACTATTTAACGGATTTGTAATCACATAAGCAACACGACGGGTGCCGCATGTGGAGCAGGATCTGCTTACCCTTCCGGAGCACCTGAGATCACCCCTAGTTTTTGGTAGGGTTCGTGATGTTTATTCTTTAGTTTTCTATGTTGTGTCATGTGTACTATTTTTTTCTGTTTGTCTTTTTTATTTTTAGCCATGACGTTGTCAGTTTGTTATAGATTTATGAGTTTAACTGTCCCTTTGGTATCTTTCGTCCCTCTTTGAAGCAACTCATTGAGCAATCACTTCATTCTTTCCCCTCGTTTGCTGTCACTAAAGGTGGACTTTCTAGTACCGAAATCACGTATCTTTTCTGTTCTATACTTTGTAATACTACACTATGTAAAATCATATTACTATGGATGCATTATTAATTGTTGGATACCAATTTTCGTGGATTTTATGGGTACAGGTGGACCATGAATTTACATGTGCAACGAAGTACCAACAGGTTGTATGCAAACTTTGGCAAAAGCACGAAATTACATAGCATGAAAGAGCAAATATTCCGCAAACCACGAAAATCAGGTTATAAGGGCGTTCCAACTAAAGAAACAAAATAGTGTAAAGCTATACAACATAGCCATTGAAAATGAGAGGTGTCGAATACCTTAGGAACATGAATTCGTCAAAAACAAAAAAAACCGCATACGTCGAACATAAGCTGACAATAACATAGGTAAAAAGAATGGCAAACGAACTCAAATTACAACAAAAATAACCAAAGACCCCACTTAAAACTAGGATTGATCAGGGGTGCTACGGATGGATAAGCTGTCAAACCTCAAATGTTTCATCTGTCGTGTTACCCATGTAAGAATAATCCCAGAAATAAGTATAATTCGATAGGTCACATTCGGCTTTCTCGTTTTATTCGTGTAGAAAACAAAGCAATTATACAAACATCTTTATTTTTTTCATTGATCTGTGGTGGTTGCCATCGTGACAGTAGTACCTGCAGTAGTATCTGCACTTACTGTAGTAGCTGCAGCGGTGACAGCAGGAACAACAATAACTATAGGAGCAGCAGCAGCAGCACCTGAAATAGAAGACAAAATCATAAATTCTGAATCGTCAGTAAAATGAAGGATAAATTAGTGCAAAATAGACCTGTGCGTTTTGATAGTAATACAGAAGGATGCATTTCAATAAATGTATTTCAAAAAATTTCTTTAATTCAAAGTTTCAAATCTAAATATACGTATTTTAAAGGTTCTAGCAAATATTTGGCTCATTTCTAATTAAATAATAAATGTCTGAAGAAATGCCAAAAACCGCAACTTCAGAAATCTTGGCAAATTTTTAATATTTACAAAGACGTACTACACGAACGTCTAATATTATTTAATAAAATGTTTTATGAAAAGTATATATTTTAATTTGTGAAACTATATTTTAGGTAAATGATATAGGTTTTCTCATAATCCATTAAAATTTGAAAACTTTAACAGTTATAACCTGCAAGTAAAACGAATACAAAACAAAACAAGCCCTTCTCCGACGTGATCACAACTGCTAGCTTTAAGCACGTGGGCCCGTCTCGTGGACCCGGCTCGTAGGTTTGGCACGTGGGCCCGGTACGAGGGCAATGTAAGGTGAATACATACCTGCTGCTGGAGCTGCTGCTGCTGGAGCTGCTGCCGGAAACAAGGCGGATGCTGCAATAAAAAATAATTTATTTTTGTAAAAATTTTCAATTGCAATCAGGATAGTGACAACATATTGAAACATAACTTATAATTTGACGTTTCTACGCTTTATGATAATATGGCTGCATCGATGTATGTCTAAACAGTACATAAATATGTATAACTAGACCGTTGGTGTTTTTTTGTTTGAATGGTTTTACATTAGTAATTTTAGGGCCCTTTATAGCTTTTTGTTCGGTGTAAGCCATGGCTCCCTGTTGAAGGCTGCATATTGACCTATAATGGTTTACTTTTAAAAATTGGTATTTGGATGGGGAGTTGTCTCATTGGCACTAACACCACATCTTCCTATATCTATAAATTGTCGAAAACTTGGTTTTGGATGCCTTTTGATATGGTCACTGGTAAATATTGAAAATATCAAATTACAGATCAATATACAAATCATATTGAAATAAATTATCATGTAAGTTTCACTTGCACCAAGTTAGATTCCTATCTAAGGCTAGTATTACGCTCCCATTGAGGCAATGTTAGATAAGCATTTGGTCGATTGACCAGAGTTTACAATACTAGAAGCAGATATGTGAAAAATTTCAAACGGTGATTGTTAAAAGGTTTTTTTTCTTCAAAAAAAGTTGATGTCTCCATTCAAAACTAAGCTGGTAATAATAATGGATAAGTTGACACGTTTATTGATATCTTATTAAAGCCATAAGAAACTTCAAATTAAAAAAAATATGCATATGTTTTTTTAAAACTAAATGGATAGTTTTCATTTTACAACTTATGTACATATACTTTTTTCTGAGGAAAATTAAATTTGTCCACATTTAGTTGTTTTTAATTGCTTGCTTCCAGGAAGCAATTCGCCGACATATTTTCCGTATTCATAGTGACCCTAGCGTAACCCTCCTCGTAAAAATCCGGTGATCGCAATACGCATGGATCTGTCATTGAAATAAACAAATATCTGATTATACATGTTAAACACGTGCTCAATACCCAGGCTTTTTGTGATTTGTTCACTATAAGGTGACAATCGGTAAAACTCGTCTTCAAAACACGGCATTCAATGAGCAGCCATATTTGTTAAATCATAACAAACAGAGAGAAATAAAATTAACGATTATATGATATATTTGCGAAAGTAATGATAAAATCGTGCACACAGGACTAAATTTATGATATATACATGCATTGGTTCAAGAATTTGATAACCATTACTTTTAACCACTCACTCGTTTCATATGACTTTAACAATCCTAAATATTATAAAAACAGACAAACCTGTTGAAAGAAACCACCCAAGGGAGAGCAAAACAAATGTCTCTTAAGACAGGTGATCTTATAATACATGTTCAATCCACTACAGATGAACCTTAAAATAATTATCTTCTTACACAGGTATCGCTTAAAACAGTTGGTCTCTAAACCAGGTTTGATTGTGTTTGAGTTTGGTTCCTCAATCATAGATAAAGAGAGTCATAAATCATTACTGTAGGGAAGTTCGAAAAAAATTAACGTTAAATAAGATTCAAATAAAGGCAACAGTAGTATACCGCTGTTCAAATCTCATAAATCCATGGACAAAAAACAAAATCGGGGCAACAAACCAAAACTGAGGGAAACGCATTAAATATAAGAGGAGAACAACGACACAACACCGAAACGCAACAGCACACAGAAACGGACCAAGCAACAGACAATACACCACAAAAATAGTCAATTATACTTCGATTTGAAACAGACATAATCAATCAAATTTTGTAATTTGTTTGAAAAAATAATCTGAAATGCTTTAGAAAAAAAACATAATCTGATTACAAAAGAGAAAAAGTCAAAAATGTAAATGAGGCAAACATTTATGTAGACAATTTTGTTTATCTGTGTGAATTTCTTAATTCCAGAGCTTTGTAAAAATTCCTGTTCTGTATTCTATAACTGTGTCAATATTTGCATGATATCTTTGTTAAAGGAGAGGTTATACAGCTAAGATAATCTCATCCTGACGTGGAAAAGCCTTTTTTTTAAATAAAAAATGATAAACAATTAATTCAAAATAATAACCATATCAGTTATAGTTAATGTTAACTCGGAAGTACTAACTACTGGGCTGGTTATACCATCGAGTTATGTAATAAAACTCCAGTAGGAGTGACATCGACCTAGCGTTGGAAATAAACTTATCACAAATACGAGAATTGAAATTTTGTATTTGCGCCAGACGTGTGTTCGTCTAAAAGACTTTTCAGAATCGATCGAATAGATAAAGATAAAAAGGTCAAATAAAGTACGAAGTAAAAAAGCATTTAAGACCAAAATTTCCTAATTGTTTTAAAAAATACAGCTATGGTAATCTGTTCCTTGGGTAGAATGGCATAAGTTTTTCAAAAATTTAAAGTTTTGTAACCATAAACAGTAAATTTATAATTATGAGCATATCAATGAAACTTCATGTCAACATAAATTGCAACACGGTTTTTTTTTTAATGTGTAAATAATTAGGTTTTTGACTAACTTTTATGTATACACGTATATTAATCTGTACATTTTGATCTTTGATCTTTGGTGTATAATTGGTGTCATAAGAAATCGTGATTTGCCCCTTAATTTTTGTTTTTAATAGTAATTTTTAGAAATAAAAATATTGGTAAATAGTGCAATTTCTTTTAAGTTTCCAATTACAAGAACGTTTTCAAATGGTAGAAAGTGAAATCACAAAAATACTGAACTCCGAAGAAAATTCAAAACAGAAAATCATTAATCAAATGATAAAACACATCAAACGAATGGACAACACCTGTCATATTTCTGACTTGGTATAGGCATTTTTAAATTTGAATTTAGTTATATATAGAATAAAAATGTCCGATCAAATTACAAACAATATATATATATATAAACAACATACCAGTTAATTCCTTTAATAAAAACAAACGTATTGTCAATCATATCAGAGATCAATTTCCATTGACCAGAATAATGACATATCCATATATTGGTATACTATCAAAAACTAAGAAAGTCAAGTAATGTTATTATGACTGTAAAACAATGAGAGAAAATAGTTGACAGTTTGATGACCTTTTTCATATACTTTTTTACTCAGAAATATTAAGGAAGTTTGCTTGTCATGTTTTGGGAATTTTTTGGAATCCTATGGTTTTATCCATTTGAATGCCGTTAATAAATTTGCCCCTTGATCCCTATTTTTCTTTTTATAAATCTTTTATGTGTATAATGATAAGCCATCTGTTAAAGTCTTATAAAAATTTAATTATTTGTTTAAAGTTTTTGAGAACTTTAACTCGTCAGTGATAAAGCTATGAAAAGTCAAGAGCGAATATTTTCCCGCCAAAATTGCAATAGATAATATCTTGACTGTTCCTTTGATATCTTGCGTCCCTCTTTTGAAAACAAGCACATTGACCTATATATTTTTTGCTCTTTTGATTTCTCTATTATTCCCCTATCATATATAAACTAGTGTTTAGAAAAGTTCATTATTTTGAAACTGAAAAGCGAACTCCCTAAAATGTCAATACGTATAAAGATTTATCAACCTAAAACCTAACCGTGTTTTAAACAGAACATAACTTCAAAATCAAACTTTTATTGCGGAATTTAGATATACCAAGACAATAACGAACGTTAAAAGTGAGTAGTGAATATTTTTTATATTGGTACTTACCTAAGAAGGGTAACAATAACAGGGGCAATAACGCACCAAGGCCACCTAGTCCACCACCACCACCACCTCCGCCACCACCACCTCCGCCACCGCCAAATCCATCGACAAAACCGTCAAATGATCCATCATCGGGTACATCGAGAACAACAGTTCCATGAACAGGACCAAGTATTAATCCGCTAAAAACCGTGATGACAAGGATTGTCAGTTTAAAATATTCCATCTATTCACAACAAAAACTAATTAGCATTGGCATTTATACATTTAAAATAATAACTGTTTGTTTATTGACCTTTTTTTTAACCATGGCATTGTCTGTTTATTTTTGACATATGGATTTGAATTTCCCGCTGAAATCTTTCTATTCTCACAAATACCAAAAAGTACTGGTATCGAGATTAGTGCCACGACGGGTGCCACATGTGGAGCAGGATCTGCTTACCCTTCCGGAGCACCTGATATCACCCCTAGGTTTGCATGGGGTTCGTGTTGTTTATTCTTTGTTTTCTATGTTGTGTCATGTGTACTTTTGTTTGTCTGTTTGTCTTTTTCATTTTTAGCCATGGCGTTGTCAGTTTGTTTTTGTTTTTGATTTATGACTTTGACTGTCCATTTGGTATCTTTCGTCCCTCTTCTTTAACCGAGATTACAGGATTTTTAAATCAATAATAACGGAACCAATGTTTCTTCAACAGATGCAGATAGCATTATCGTAGTTTCACAATAAACATTAAAAAAAATATCTATATACCTCCTTAAAAAGGAATTATAGAGATATTGTAACAGTCACAAAAACAATTCTGTTCATTATAAAAATAAAATGAATAAAAAAACTATCAAACTCAGAGTGACATTTAATTCAGAGTGACATGAAAAATTGAAATAATTCTGTTACTTTTCGAACTCTGAGAGGACGGTCCATTGCGTGTTTTATTATTCAACAAGGTATGCCTAGTGTTATACTATTTCATAGTTAATTTAATCCACAAGTATATGTAAATTTAATTACATGAAAGTGGGAACTATTTCACTTTATTCAATAATTAAAACATTTATCTTCTTAGCGATTGAGCAATATGATGAAATGAGAAATTAAGTTTCTTTCAACAAAGCAAAATAACCAGAAAAAACATGCTTGGTTTATAGATATTAAGATTCATGACAACATTGTTGAATACCATTTAAACTTTTACTCCCTTATTTAAAAGAAAATAGACTTGTAAGTCTCTCCTAAGGTCAAATATAGTTCCGTGCAATATTTTATTTCCCCTCTATATATTCTTTTTTATATATATATTTTTAACCACATAAATATTTTTATTTCAAATATTGGCTTGTTACAATATCCTTCAGGAGTCCAAGCTCCTCCTGATGTTCCCTGTAACAAACCACTAATCACTCAGAGTAGTGTTTAGTTGTAAAATACATATTACATTTTTTACATCATTTATATATCAAGAAATATTACTAAATCACTCAATATGACTATTCATATGTTTTCTAATAGTTGCTAAAACATTACTTTAAATTTTCAAACATACTTTTTTATTGAACAAATTGAAAAAAAATGAGAAAATATTGACATGTTTTGTCTTTTGATCAGATATATAGTAGGATTTGTAAATTGAAAAACCCACAATTTAGCAATATCTTCTTTACATATATCAAATGAAACAAAAAAGATAAACTTAACCAAGAATTCGGACATTGAAATATATTCAACTCACGTTCGAAAAACATGGATAGCTAAATTATGCTCGAGTCGTATTTGAAAAAAAATGGTGGGTTGGTCATTTTTGAAATTTTTTAACAATCTAATAAAAAACGTCAAATCATTTTTTCTGAATTTTTTTTTTTTACAAACGCAACTATAAAGACAGTTTGGTTTAAATAACAAAATGATATTTAATGTAGTTACTGTTGCAGTATTTTATAATTTAGTCGCTGAATAAATATTGTTAAATGAATGAACTCTGTTCTGAGTTCTAAATACAGATTATGTTGGCCAAATCTAAATTTGCAAATAATCTCATCATAGATACCAGGACTACATTTTGTACATAAGCTTGACGCGCTCTTCGTCTACAAAAAAACTCATCAGTGACGCTCGAAATAAACAAAGCTTAAAAGGCCAAGAATATACGAAGTTGAAGAGCATAATTGAAGACCAACTTTCCGAAAATTTTCGCCAAATACAGCTAAGGTAATCTTTGCCTGAGGTAGAAAAGCTTTAGTGTTTAAGAAAATAATAATTTTTCAAACAGTTAACATATAGAATATACAGAATTGATAATTATTTACCTTAATCGTCTCCGGTTGTCCTGTTAGAAGCAATATGCGTTCCCTGTATTTATATATGCAGTGATGAGGAAGTGATATTTTAGAAGGTATTTCAACCTTGATCATTTCGAGAACAACACGACACATACGTATCTGAACTGGTTATATAACTTACGTTATAGCTAGGTAAAGGGATTGGCATGTTATTATGTTTAACAGTTCATTGCAACGTGTTTGTAGACATATCAGCTAGTAAAGAGTCTCACATATCAACGTCGACTTGATTTTGCCGATGCATTATAAAAGATATCAATAGATATGAACACACAAGAAAAATAATGTTAAAAGAAAGAAAATCGTTATTAATTTCTTGCAAGGAAAATATTTCTTTTAAATCTGACAATTTCGGCAAGGTAAACCATTTGTAAATCTTATCTTGCAACATTTTCTCTCTATCATTGACAGTTTCAAAACAAAATACAAAAAGGGATAAAAATCTTCTTGCTATTGTTTTTACTCCTATAATGATAATTTGAAAACTTTTGTTATCTTTACCTATTTGTAGATCTTATAAAAAAAAGAATAACATGTTTTAATATATTTAGTTTATCAAAATACACAACATTCTGTTCATCTTCGATTTTAAATATGTCATTTTACCATTTCTGCATTTGTATATCGTATTTTGCTTTACATTTTTACTAATAACATGTTTCCGCAAAGCATCAGAAGACCAAACAAAAAGGTAATCATTTAAACGTTGTACCTGAGACTTATTATACACATAATAAAACCCGTAACTTTGGATGCCATTCAAGTAAACTTGAAAAAAAATGTTATCTTAACGATTATCAGTTCAAAACCGTAATAAATACTTGACCTTGTTTTGGTATAGGTACTTAAATTGATTTTGTATTTGATCATAAGTACAATTCTTTTCATTTGGAGTCACGAATCCGTACTTAGATTTGCATTGTACAAGGTCATATATAAAGCTGACTATTTATGACGTCATTTCAAAATAAAGGAGAATGTTGCCAAAGGGACATCTTAACTCAATGTCGAATATAAATGACAAAAATTGTTTTCAAAACAGAAATACTAAAATCACCAAATGACAAACAACAGTATCCCACAAAATATGGAAAACTTAAGACCGGACACACAACCAAAAACCGGATGTGATCTCATGTTCTCCAGAAGTGTAAACAGATTTAATTTCAAATATGGATAGGAATTTAGAATAATGATAGGAAATGTAAACAGATTTTATTTCACATATGGCTAGGAATTAAACATAATGATAGGAAATGTAAACACTGGAATGTCGTACCAAAAAGGAGATATATACTCCATTTGCAGTTTTCCTAGATTTTGTAATATAGAAATGAAGTTGTCATTTCGGATTAAGAGATTTTTTGTGAAGTTTGGTTTGGAATAAATTCACTGCATGTGTGCTGCTTTTTTCAATCCGTAAAACATGAATATTTTATTCAAAAGTTGTAATTGGCTTGTATTCAATCGTTGTAATAAGCTTTGAATCGCATTTCAATGACTATCAGTTCTCGAAGATTTGTATTTTACGTCAAAAGATATAAGTTTAAATGAGACAACTCTATATTCATATTGTTGTGTGTCTTTTTTCTTTATGAGTGTCATCTAGATTAATTATTATGTGTAAGTATTTTGCATCATTTATCATAATTTTACATATCTAAAAGAAACATTCTCTTGTATTTTCAGCTTTAAGTCTTATTTCAAGTTGTTAAGAATTCCTCTTAAAAAATTATGTTTGTCGTTTTATACACGAACTCGTATATTATGTTGCTACAAGTGAAACTATCAGAATTTTATAAAATCGTGAATTTCTCAATGATGAACAAACAAAGAACCACAAAAGTTTATGCCAGCGTATTGCTGTAAATAAAGGTAAAGTCATTTACCTGTAGGCCTTATGCACTTTCTGTACCTCTTATCTGAAGATGACACATTGGAAGTTGGTTTTAAAAACCCTGCAGCAAAATGTTCGATATGTTTCATAATTCACTGGTTTTCTTATATAAGATTCATATTTATTCTTGTATGTCAAAGAATGTTAACGATTACACATACAGTGTTGTTTGTGTTGTTGCTTCGAATTGTCATTGTATTTCGATTATCTGTGCCGTTTTTTTACATCATAAACAATGATATAATTGTTCGCATATGATATAGATTCATTTGGCTCAATATCCGTAATTCATAACGGAAACGGTTATGGTAGCCATTGTCTCAATTCCCATGTCAATATCTTAATCATGGATATGTATGACGGCCCGTTTCCAAGCTATGATATTTTTTTTGAATGTGGGCAAACATTCGAGGAAAGAAATAAATTCATTTTTCTGTAATTTGTCACACCATATTATGTTGCAGTTTCTTCATGCACAAAATACCTATTTTTCACAAAATGATCTCTGAAAAAATATTATATTATTGAAAAATGTTTGCTTTTTATTGTTTTATTTTGTCCAAGATGCCTAGTCATAATCAATTTCCTTTTAATCATAACCTATTGTTTTTAAATAACAGTTGTAAATGGTGAATAAAGAGATTAATTATTGTCAAACCTGATAATAAGAGGCAAAAGACTCCAAATTGACATTCAAAACCAATCCAAATTGAAATTACGATACAAAAGCTAAAAAAAGAAAATAAAAAGAGAAAAACAATGATATACAAAACACTTTCGACTAAGCTATACAGACCCTGCCAAAAACTGAGGATGATCTCAAGTGTCCCTAAAGGGTTACACATCCTGATACACTCGTAGCTTCCGTTGGTTAATATTCTAATTCGGTAGGTCATATTTGTAGAAAGGTATTTAGGTTTGTAGTAACAACATTAGGAATAAACTCATCATAGCTACCATGATTGAAATTTTGTTTTTGCGCCAAACGTGCGTTTCGTCTACAAAATACTCATCAGTGACACTCGACTACATAAATTTTAAGAAGGCCAAATACAACACGAAGTTGAAAACCATTGAGCATATTCGCTTTTCCATAATGATGAACCAACTCATGGAGGCGGGTGTAAAATTATTGAAGGGACTATTTCAACCCCATTTTGTTTAATAGTTTGCTGGTGAGTAATGATCTCCTTTAAGGAAAAAGTAAAAACACAAAAATACTGAATTCCGAGGAAAATTCAAAAAGAAAAATCAAAAATCAAAAGGCAAAATCAAAAGTCCAAACACATCAAACGAATGGATAACAACTGTCATATTCCTGACTTGGTACAGGCATTTTATAATGTAGAAAATGGTGGATTGAACCTGGTTTTATAGCTAGCTAAACCTCTCACTTGTATGACAGTCATGATAGGAAATACATGCCCTGGAATATCGCATCAACTTGGAGAAATATAAACTGTATGCAGGTACTGCTTAAATGTTGCTTCATAGAAATAAACATTTCACAATTTGAAAGCTGATATTTTCTCTTCTGTTGTAAAGTTTTGCTTTCAACCGATCGTCCTTGTCAATTTCTACATGAAAGTCGACATTAAATGGATTTATGCATAACTCGGTTTGTAATTGAATATAACAGATCGGTACGTTTATATCAGGTTATGACTTCAACGTGCTGGTCATACCACGTATAACCACGTGATTTTTTGGCTAAAAAAATTAAAGAGATTTTTCTGTGTATATATAACATATATATTGTTTTATCTGGGCGTTGGTTTTCTAATTTTGAATATCTTACATTTTTTGTCGGTACTTTTCAACTTGTAATCTGGTTTAAGTTTTGCTCATTGTTAAAGACAATTACTTAAAGTAGCTGACACATCTACGTCAACTTGTCTTTGTGAGATATTTATCTCATTGTCAATCATTCCATGTCTTCTTATCTTATTTACCGACTCGGCTATCTCATAATAGCTTCTAGACCGTTAGTGCGGGATTCTTTTGATTCAAAACACTGCCGGTTCAAACCAAAGCCCTTAAAATTTCCTGCTTTTCTACTATGCCTGTGGCATAAAACAGTTAGAGCAAAGACGGCGTCAGAATAAAGTTTCCGAGTACGGTGACTTTTCTTCCTTAAAGTTATTACCTTATGAACAAGCATGTGAAACAGCGTGTCATACTAATACAAAACAGAATTAATATTCATAGAAAACTTAACATGTTCTCATGCTGAATACGTTACAAGAACCAATGTCTTAAACATACCATTTTGAGAAAATACAATACCTAAATAACACTTTTTGTCTCTCTCTTTGTTATATTGCTCACATAATTTGATTAAAGTTATCGACATGCGCGCAACTTTCGCGAAACTGAAACAAAATTAACCGTTCACTTAAGAAGTCATTCGGTTCTTTTACGATCATAAATAAGAGAGAGAAAAAACATTAAAAAGACAACACCGCTTTGTCTATTGTTAATTTTCATTTTTGTACTGAAATGTTCTCTGATCCTCCTTAGGGTGTATATTCTAACTCGTTTGTATTTCACGTGTCTGTAGTGACCTGTTTTGGATTCGATGAACTTAATCAAGGATTTCGTTACTATAGTTATCAAAGGTACCAAGATAATAAGTTTTTTAACAGGAAATGTATAAAAATGACCATGAAATTGATATTCATGTCAACACCGAAGTGCTGACTACTGGGCTGGTAGTATATTCGAGGACAAAACGTCCACCAGCAGTGGCATCGACCCAGTGGTGTAAATAGTTACCAAAGATACCAGGACTATGCTTTAGTACGCCAGACGCGCGTTTCGTCTACATAAGTCTCATCAGTGACGCTTAGATCAAAATAGTTATTACAAAGTGGAAGAGCATATTGAGGACCCAAAAAGTCTTTGCCTGGGATAAGAAAATCCAAAGTTTTTCGACAATTCAAAGTTTCGTAACAGGAAATTTATAAAAATGACCATCAAATTGATATACAAGTCAACACCGAAGTGCTGACTACTAGGTTGATGATACCCGCGAGGACGAAACGTCCCCAGCAGTGGCATCGACCCAGTGGTGTAAACAGTTATCGAAGGTACCAGGATTTTAATTAAGTACGCTATACGCGCGTTTCGTCTACATAAGAATCATCAGTGACGCTCAGATCAAAATAGTTATAAAGCCAAACAAGTACAAAGTTGAAGAGCACTGAGGTTTCAAGGTTCCAAAAAGTTATGCCAAATATGACTAAGGTAGTCTATTCCTGGGATAATAAAATCCTTAGTTTTTTACGATATTTTTTGTAACAGGAAATTTATAAATAAATGACCATAAAATTGATATGCATGTCAACACCTAAGTGCTGACTACTTGTCTGATGACACCCTCGAGAACGAAACGTTCACCAGCAGTGACATCTACCCAGTATAATATCAAACCTTAACTAAAAGCTTTCATACTTACAAAAATTAGACATTGAAGTTTGCAGTACCTGAAGAAAACTTATAACAAACGAATAGCATAAAATAATGTTTCTATGATGTTGTTTACACGTCTATGTAAACACGGTCCGGGTAAACCAAACAATTCCTCAAATAGTTTTATTCCTAAGTTACCAATCAAACACTGTAATTAGATGTTTGAATATTGTTGCATAGGTATCAAAATTTATTTTGTTATTAAGAAATTAACACAAATATAAGTTATTGCTATTTTCCTTTGAATATTTACAATCCTACATTAACATATTTACATATATTATATGATTTTTTTTACTTTTAAATGACATGTTCATAAAAAGAATTCATTAGATATTGAATGTGCCCTGACTGATATGTTTTTCTCAGATATATGATATGTAAAAAGTCATTATTGGCTATACAAGATTTCAGTAAATGCTGGTAATCTAAGTTCAGTTAATGAATTGCTATTATCTATTTTGAATTTATTGAACCATAAAACTAATTTTTGACCATTCACATGTAAAATGTGAAGAGTCAAAAATTAGTTTTATGGTTCAATAAACTCAAAATAAATTATTGCCATTCATTATAAATAAATTTTTATCAAAAACAAGGCGCAAAGAACTTTTTATAAATTAAAACAACGTACACACATGTTGGCGTATGAATACTCAACGTCAGAGTGGGCGTGTCGCCATCAACATTGACATCATTGAAAATAAAACTAATAATTTTAACCAATCAGAAGACATTAAATACACCAAATTTATTTATTTCTTTATGTCTTTGTTGTTTTAATTCTCTATTTAGTTGCATTTTAATTTGTATTGATCTGATAAGTTAATCAATTTTCCAAATGGCTTTGATGTTGTGCTTTTATATTGTGTTGTTATACCACTGTATCATGTAAGGATGAGGGTTTGAAGTCAGCAAACACGTTTAATCCTTAGTTTTTCGAACAAATTCAAACTTTTGTAACCGAAAATTTATAAAAATTACCATATAATTGATATTCATGTCAACACCGAAGTGCTGACTACTGTATTGGTGATACACTCGGGGACGTAACATCCACAAGCAGTGGCATCGACCCAGTGGTGAAAATCAAAGGTACCAGGATTATAATTTGATACGCCAGACGCGCCTTTCGTCTACATAAGAAAATTAAGATTGACGTTTTATATAAAAAAAAACGAAAACCACTTAAATACCAACACGGTTAAGATGCGAAATTCTTAAATAGTAAGCAATGAAATCAGGTCCCCATCTCAGTTTAACAAGATGGATACCACATGTGGAGAAGGATGTCATGTGTACTATTGTTTGTCTGTTTGTCTTTTTCAAATTTTAGCCATGGCGTTGTCATTTTGTTTTAGATTTATGAGTTTGACTGTCCCTTTGGTATCTTTTGTCCCTCTTTTTTAAGCCTTCAACTAAATATTGAATATCATAAGTATGGATTGGTAATCTAAACTATATGAAATACTGTCATCTATCGGTCATCGCGACTTATATTAGGTGTATTACAATGATTTTATAAATGCAATCAGCTTATTCCATTGTTTTAAATATGAGGAAGGCTCTACCTTAAATGCTAGCTTTATATTAAGACAATGTCCTATATATTGATTGGTTGTTGTTTGTTTAAAGTGCAGTGGCAAATATTTCATGCATGTTCAGAATAACGTATTGTTTATGTCTAAAATAAAATTATAAGTTCAGATGGATAATGTTAAGGGAACGAACATTGAACTTGAAAAGGCATGAAGGGTTATGGTATTTTTCCTGATTCCCAAATTGATGAATAAAAAATCTGTCCAAGCAGAGGACAAAAAAATATTTTGAATCCAGATCTTCACAAAAAATTATTTCATCTTTCAGATATGCAAAATAAATTAAACTTTGATATATCTAATGACATAAAAACTTCCCAAACCGCACATGTCAGTCTGTACACAGTAGTTTTTAATGTGATAATAAGGCCGTATTTGCCAATTTGTTATGATAAACCTTAACTCTAGTGATAAATTTTGACTAAATAATTTCAATTGATAGCACTGAAAGGCTTCGGTAAAAAAATCTGACTTGAATAAAAAAGCATTTGTATTTCTGATCATCTTCAGTTTGTGAGTTCTACATCAATTTCATGTACCAATTCAGTCGGTTTTATGTCATTTCTTGCACATATTATTTTTTGTTACATGGACGTGATGTAGCTTACTTTTCAAGTTTTATGTGACAACAAAATAAAATTGAGAATCGAAATAAGAAATACAAGCCTGCCAAAAATTTGCTTTCGAGTAATGCTTAATCATGTCATAGTTGTTTTCAAGAAGAATCATTTGGTTTCCAGACAATAGCTTGAGCATAAGTGAATGGATCTCTATGAAATTTTATTAGGAGGTTCAATACACAAAAGGAAGATTATAATTGATTTTGGGGTAATGGTACAATATTATTGGGGGTGTTTGTTTATCAATATTTTTGTTTTTTCTTCCAAAAATTACCTTATTTACATTGATTATACTCATCTAGTATTATTAATGCAACAATTTCTGATTTCTGACGGTAGTGTGAAAATTTTAACAGGAAATGTGCAAAACACTTGATAAAATTGCATTATCTGCAGAATTATTGATAACTTTCCTCACAATATATATACAAGGACATAGAACTAACATATTGTCCATGCTATTCTGATTTGAGTTTTTATTCATACATACATGTATACTGGCATTGCTGGTGCTGTTTCAAGTTGTCCTCTTTTTCGGTTTCTTGAGAAGTATTTGTTTAACCTGTTCAGTCACTATAAAGTGTTACAATTCTTATTTAGACGTAACACATAAATAGTGACAAAAAGGTACTGCTTTCACATGAGAGAAGCTAGAAAAAAAATGTACACATTTTCAATATTTTTGTAGGACTTACTATCATATGAAATTAAGGAGATATGTAGTTAGAGACTCCTGCTGAATAGAAATATGTGGGTTCACCTGATACCTATTTTCAAATTAGTCCATATTGAAGTTTAAAGGATCCAAAATTAAAATATGTTTGATTTCAACTGACATAAAAAAAAATGGTGTTTTTTATATGCTAAATATACATCTTTGGTCGTATCAGGCTGTGCGAGGCGAAGCATTTTATTGCCTTTAGGTTTGTACTTTTTTTTTTTATGTCATGAAAATAAATGTGTAGTTCTGTTGTAAAGTTGCTAACATGAGAATACCCCATTGCACCTCAATTGTCATTTTTTTACCAATTTTTTTTTTTGAACCAGACAAAAGTTTATTCTGTGCATATTTTGTAGTTTAAAGTTTCACCAATTTAATTTTGAGTCCATATAGAGTCATTGAAAAATGGATTTGAAATTACATCCAAACAATCCAAGATACTGTAATAAGGTCAGTACCCAAATTCCATACATCATTAATACATGTATGGTTAATTTCAAATCCTTAAAACTGGGATATAAACAGAGATTTTGTTTTATTTCTTCAAATATTTTGAATAATTTGACATTAATCCATGCTTTAACTTTTTTTAAAGAAAAGGATGCTGGTAACAACTTTAAAAAAAGATGATAATAAGATAACTTCACATGGTGAAAGAAAACTTGTAAGATTTTTGCATATTTTTTTTTGGCTGAAAAGGTGCAATTTGGTTACTGTGTACACTTTTAATACTGTGATGTTATATAACCATAAGTGTGTATTGCTAAATAGGTTGAAATGTGAACCTGATAGTAATATAGTGATAAATTACTTGGTAGAGTAAAAATGTTTTGATCTGACAGGTTTAAACTGATGCATTAAATATGCAGGCGACTGCTGCAGCTTCAATTTTAGAATGTAGCTCACACACTTCCAAGTAACATGCCCTGTATATACCTATCAAAGACATGGTATTCTTATGGGTTATCATAATAACCATGATAACTCCGTCTTCCCATAAAATCCAATTTTGGACAATATGGGAGCATACAATATATACAGTAGTCAGTTTTAAATGTACTACTCAGACTCAAGTCTCCTTTTTTGATTGAACTAAGAGAGAGAAAACGAAAACAGTTTCCATCTCCTGGGACTGTATAAGGTGTGACATAATCAATGAAAATATTTGTTGAGAGTTTGTCAAAGGAAGTACAGAATTAGAAGATTATGAATTATTTGAATTTTTTTTTACGTTTTAAATTGTTAAGTTTTGAATTAGTCTGTGGCCTACCATAGGATCCGAAGGGGGCGGGGGCGGTCCCCCCTTTTCTTGGGGAAAAATGTTTGATTATATAGGGAATCACTAAAGCATGACTATAGCATCCCGTCAGCGTGCACTTCATATGAAAAATGCTGGATTCGTCATTGACTATACATGAATAACCGTTATTAAATTCAACAGTGTAATTATCAGTGTTCCTTGACGTGGGGAATAATGTGGCAGATGAACATAAGTAGTCATGGTCAACCAGTGCCCCAGAGTTTACTCCCCATGCCGCATGGTCATTATAAAAAAAAATCCGAAATGTATTGCCTGCAGAGGTTTTTTCTGTGTCCCCATGGCTGGACGGAACTTTTACGCTAAATGTGTTATCGTTAACTATGATTTTGTAACTTTTAAATGAAGTACCTGTGAATATTTAGGTAATTTGTTTTGACATCACTGATAATGGAATGTTGAAGCATACGAGACATGTTGTCAGATGTTATTGTCCTAACTTCAATCATTTCCGTAATACAATAAAATTTAAATAAGCTACACAGGTAACCAAAATTTCTGAATTCTTGTTTTATAAAACAAATAAAAATTCATGTCGTTTTTAACGTCGAAATTATTCTGATCTGTCCCGTTTTTTCAAGATCGCGTTGAAACTTTTCAGATGGGTCGTGTAGAGAGAGTTATCGTTCTTTATTCCAAAACGATGCTTCTACCATAAGTGCCGTCTAAAGCTGGCATATCAAATTACTTAAGGTAGTACGCTGCTCAGGTTGATGTAATAAGGATGCTTCAAAATGGCATAGAAAATAAAGATATAACACTTTTTAACATGTTTTCATGTTTAATTAAGAAATCCATGTCAAATTTTTTTTTTATCATACAATCAGAAAAGGGAGGTAATTCTTCCCATTTTCAATAGAAAAAATAGCTTTACCTTTGAATAAAAAAAATCTCATATAAGTAAAATATAAAACAATAAATCAATTACAATTCATAATATTTAGTATAAATACTTGTCAAATTGCAAAGAATTTAATACTTATTTTGCAGAATGATGATAAATTTCAGCACCACCTATTACATGGATTTTTCTAAAAATCCACACTTCCTACAACCTTTTAGGTAGTAAAAAATGGGAAATTATAATTAGAACCATTTTTCTATAATTATTAGTTAAAAAGGAAGGTCTTATATGATCTTAAAAACGGATACAAGAAAAAAATCCATGTTGGAATTAGAAAAAAATCTTCATTTCAATTTTCAAAAACTGGATTTTGCCCAAAATCTTCACTTTTTACGACCTTTAAAGGCTTAAAAAATGAGAAATTGTAATCAGAACCACATTTTGAAAATTAATATTTAAGAATGAAGGTCTAGTGATTCTTAAAACTGATAAGAGAGTAAAATCCATAATGGAATTCGAAAAAAAAAATCATTTGAATTTTTCAAAAACTGGGTTTTACACAAAATCTACACTTTTTACAACCTTTTAGGACGTACAAAATAGAAAATTGTAATCAAAACCACATTTCAAAGTTAAAGGTTAAAAAGAAAGGTCTAATGATCTTAAAAACTGATACAGGAAAAAAATCCATGTTGGAATTGGAAAATTTATAAGCATAATTGATATTTTAAAAAACTAGATTTTATTCAAAATCTAGACTTTTTACAACCTTTAAGGGATAAAAAATAAAAAAAATTGTAATCAGAACCATACTTTAATAATTAATAGTTAAAAAGGAAGGTATTATGATCTTGAAAACTGATACAAGAAAAAATCCATGTTGGAATTAGAAAATAAACTGAATTTGAATTTTCCAAAAACTGTGGTTTTGCCCATATTTTGTTCAATTTCGGTAGTATTACTGCCTCATTTTACTTTAAAAACTTCATAAACAAAAATTAAAGTATATTTATAGAGCAAATGATCATGTGATGTTAGCTAGTAAACATAGTTTTCCAACTTTTTCCTTTTTTCAATCTGTAACACACAGTCATATGTTGACCATCACAGGAAGTTTCTGGAAAATAGCAAAGTTCAAAAATCCAGAATTTTGTTAAAATTTAACCCTTTAACATCATAACTGGAAAAATTAACAAACTTATCATGCATACCATAATATGATACAATTGTTATTATACCTTGAAATTGAAAGGGAATTAAAACAATTACATGTAAGGCACCATTCAGATACCAACGTTCCCTTACAATGTAAATATTTACAAGTGCAGCAAGAGGTCCATGACCATACTCAAAATTATCCCCTTTATTTTTTCAGAATCAATCATTTGTAATAGCTAATATTTTTTTAATTATCACATAAATTCTTGCTTAATACAGTCCCTATGATCAATTTGAAATAAAGTATTTTCCAAAATATCAATAGAATTAGATGACTCTCCACTTTTGCTCAGACCAGAATTGCATGCTTCAGATAATAAATGGATAGAAAAATTAACATTCTCAATAACAAAAAATACCTGAACATTAATTTACATGCCAATTAGTTTTTTAAAGAAAACAAATTTACACTCTGAAGACCATTATCTATATAAATTTTAAATATGAAATATGAATTAACCTAAAGCAAAATTGGAATGCAGTTCAAATTCGGATATACAAATATGAAAGGTACATGCTAAAGTACATCACTCATCTGGTTTTAAACTTTTGAAAAAGTCTGATATGGCATCCACTATGAGGTATGAAAATAATCAATTGAATAATTGATTTAGTTTGTTCTTTGAATGTTTTCGATAAATTATGTGCCTCTGATGTTGCCTTACATTAGGTTGCCAGTTATAACTATCCGAATCCCTACACTACTTTTCTACACAATCTAATCGAACCAAATTGTTGTAAATGGTCTCATTGTACATAAACAAATTGTTTGTGGAATGTCATGTTCCTTCAACCTTACAGTGTTTCTATGTCCCACCTTCTTGTAAATGGTCTCATTGTACATAAACAAACTGTTTGTGGAATGTCATGTTCCTTCAACCTTACAGTGTTTCTATATCCCACCTTGTTGTAAATGGTCTCATTGTACATAAACAAATTGTTTGTGGAATGTCATGTTCCTTCAACCTTACAGTGTGTCTATATCCCACCTTCTTTGCTATGACGTTATTTATTTTATTGAACGTAATCTACAAATAAACTTAAACATTAACTTAATTATTTCATTTGAAAGTGCTTGTGCACCAGTATAAAAATTTAGAACAAATAGGATATCACTTATACGGTATTGTATCGTTATAGATCGGTGATATTGGGATACGATTAATTTAAACCAACACGACGGGTGTCACATGCGGAGCAGAATTGCTAACTCTTCCAGACCACCAGAAATAATTCCCAAGTTTTGGTGGGGTTTGTTTTGCTTAGTATTTAGTTTTTTTATGTTGTGTCTTCTGTACTATTATTTAAAATTGAGAATGGAAATGGGGAATGTATCAAAGAGACAACAACCCGACCATAGAAAAAACAACAGCGGAAGGTCACTAACAGGTCTTCAATGTAACGAGAAATTCCCGCACCCGGGGGCGTCCTTCAACTGGCCCCTTAACAAATATATTTATTAGTTCAGTGATACTAATTTCCAAATAGTACACAAGAAACTAAAATGAAAATAATACAAGACTAACAAAGACCAGAGGCTACTGACTTGGGACAGACGCAATAATGCGGCGGAGTTAAACATGTTTATGAGATCTCAACCCTCCCCCTATACCTCTAGTCAATGTAGAAAAGTAAAAGCATAACAATACGTACATTTAAAATTCAATTCAATAGAAGTCCGAGTCTGATGTCAGAAGATGTAACCAAAGAAAATAAACAAAATGACAATTATACATAAATAACAACAGACTACTAGCAGTTAACTGACATGCCAGCTCCAGACTTCAATTAAACTGATTGAAAGATTATGATTTCATCATATGAATATCAGGCACAATCCTTCCCGTTAGGGGTTCAGTATCATACCATCATAACATATATGAGAAGAACATAACCCGTGTCATGCCAACAACTGTTTTTTTTAATAAATATGTTTAGTTCCGATGCTAAAACCCTATAAGTGAATCAATATTAACGCCAAAATATGCAATCTTTAATGACCTGACAACAGTATCGTAACTATATCCCTTCTTAATAAGTCTATTTAAAGGTTTTGTTAGTTTCTGCGGTGAATACTGACGTTTTTGTACTTTATAAAGAATATTTCCATAAAAAATTGGATGTAAAATACCTAAACGTATAAGAAGTCTGCATGTTGAGCTATATTTTCGAATGATGTCCTTATACCGATGATAAAATTTATTAATTTTTTTTACCAGTTTGTGGTATCGAAAACCCAGGTGTTATAATTTTTCAGTAATACATAAATTTCTCTCGTTAAAATATAAAACATTGTTTCAAACACGAGCGAATCGTACAAGTTGAGATATAGAAACTCCGTAAGTTGGTGACAAGGGAACGTCACCATCTACACATCGGTAATTGACGATAGGAAATAAAAAAATCATCTCTTTTATCATAAATTTTAGTATTAAGCTTTCCGTTAGTGATAAAGATATCAAGATCGAGGAAAGGGCAGTGGTCATTGTTAACATTAGCTTTATTTAAAGTAAGTTCAACAGGATAAAAAATTTTAGTATACATACTGAAGTCGTCATTATTGGGAGCCAAAATGTCATCCAAATATCTAAAAGTATTATTAAATTTGTTTATCAGATGTTGTTTCGATTGGTTTTTGCTGATTTTTGTCATAAATTGTAACTCATAGCAATACAGGTCCGCAATAAGTGGTGCACAGTTAGTCCCCATTGGAATTCCGATAACCTGACGATATATGGAATCTCCAAAGTGAAGAAAAATGTTATCTAGTAAAAATTCAAGGGCATAACGGTTTATAGTATCAAAGCATGTCCAATTGACATAGGTTTTTTTTGTCTGCTTGTCTTCCTGTTATTAGTTATGTCGTTGTAAGTTTCTTTTCTATCTATGAGTTTTATTCTCCCTCTGTTATCCTTCGCCCCTCTTTTAAACCTGTCAATCCAACTTATTTTTTATGATGCACTTAAGTGAGGTTATGGAATGTTTTTTCCGCTGTTCGAACTCCTTGTTGTCTTTCCCTACGATACAAGGTAAAATACTTTGCCAAATAACACAAAATTTGATCAATATTATATTCTTGATTTATTAAATTCACCTAAGTACATCCTTAATTAGATATAAGAAGATGTGGTTTGAGTGCCAAAGAGACAACTCTCCATCCAAATAATAATTTATAAACGTAAATCATTATAGGTCAATGTACGGTCTTCATCACGGAGCCTTGGCTCACACCGAACAACAAGCTGTAAAGGGCCCCAAAATTTCTAGTGTAAAACCATTCAAGCGGGAAAACCAACGGTTTAATCTATATAACAAAACTAGAAACGAGAACACGTATAGATTAAATAAACAAACGACAACTACTGTAGATAGTAAGATTCCAGAATTAGGACAGGTGCAAACATTTGCAGCGGGATTAAACGTTTAAATGGTTCCAAACATTCTCCATTCTTCCGAAACAATAGTATAACATCACAACATAGAAAAACACACGATACAATATCAATAAACGTAAATTAAGTGCATTTGTATTGTTTTATCAGTACTAACATTCGTGTTCTTTTCACAAGTAAATGTATTTTAGTCATGAGTGATCATTTTGATATTAACATCATCTGAAAAGTCGGGAAAAATATCTGTTCAGCCATGTAAAGGCTTAAGTCAATTTTCAGACTTATATTGTATCTTCCATTACAGTAATTTCACCTGCACAAGTAGGCAGTAATTCTATTTAACATGCATTCGTATTCGTTCCAATATGGTAAGAATGGATTGCAAAAATTTATTTTTTAGAAAAAAAAAGGGATTGTGTGCACCAAGAATAGATTTCCCTAAGCTATATATGACAAACACCTCCGGAATTTTTTGTTCTAAAAACTGTTAAACTTTTGACTCTATTTTGGTGGGTTTTTTTCAAACATATATTGTCGATTCACTGATATTTTTATATAGGATTTTTTTGTACTCAATTTCAACTGAAAAACTTTTTACTTTATTTGGCCTTTTTATACAAGGCAAAACCCTTTGGAATTTTTTGTACTCAATTTCTACTGAAAACTTTGTTTGGCCTTTTTAAAAAGATATGATTCTCGATTTATACCTGCGTAACACATCATCGTATAGCAGCTACGTACGCCAAGCGTGGTCAAAATCCATATACGCTGCTGATGCATTAGTAATTTTGGACGCATTCAACTCGTCAATCATATATGTATCGTGTTCACAACAAGCATGTGAGAAGCGTACATATGCATTTATCGGGCGTTCAAGTAACGTTATAATTTATCAGTCGCTGTCAACTGTCGTAGCATTTAGTATAGTTGTTGTAGTGTAGTTAATAATCATTCAAAAGAGTTCTCAAGTAGATACATGATTTATTTATCAACTTAAAGCCAAACCATCATTCATGATTACAGGAGTCTATAAAGAAAAGGGAAAGAAACTATTACAATGTCTATTACTAATGACTCACTACCACAAAACCAAATAAACATAATATACTACATTCACCCCCTCTAAAAGTCAACACAATAGTTCAATTAAAAATTTCAGTTAATCGTCAAATCCAAATCTAGATGGTTTCTTAACTTCACGTGTAGAACGTCTAATAACGGGAGATGTTTCCATAGTGTTGTCCGTGTTGTTGGCTGCTTCCTGTATTGTATTTTCAACATCAGTTTCGGAAATGTCCATAGTTGTATGATCGTTCAAAACGGAATGATCAAGATTGTCATTGCTTATTGATTGTCCTCTTGGTGCTAGATGTCGGACTGATACAGTAGTTTCGCGTCCATCCGGCAATCTAAACTGAGCATAAGTTGGATTAGCTTCCAAAAGATCTACTTCCTCGACGAGAGGATCATATTTAGTCGCACGCACATGCTTTTTCATTAAAACTGGTCCAGGATTGGCTAACCACGATGGAATAGATTGGCCAGATGATGATCTTCTTGTAAAGTTGAAAAACCTTTCATGTGGAGTACAGTTTATTGATGTACATAACAAACTTCGAACAGAGTGCAGTGCATCTGGCAATACACTCTCCCACTGCGTCTCTTTAAGTCCCAATGATTCTAATGCTAGTGTCACGGCTTTCCAGATGATACCGTTATAGCGTTCACATTGTCCATTGCTCTGTGGGCTGTATGGCGTTGTCCTGCTAGTAGCTACTCCATGCGATTGTAGAAAAGTTTTGAGTTCGGCACTCATGAAAGATTGACCACGGTCCGAGTGAATATACGCAGGCATACCAAAAAGAGCAAATAACTGTCGTAAACACTGTTGCGCTTGTCATATCGGAACAAGGAAAGGCAAACGGGAATCTTGAGTATTCGTCAACAACGGTAAGAATATACTTCTTTGTACTAACAGACGGCATAGGTCCTTTCAAATCAATGCTTAAGCGTTCAAATGGTTGTGTAGCTTTCACAAGAGGTGATGAATTCGGTTTAGCATACTGAGGTTTTACTTTTGCACAAATCTCACACTGTTTGATTGTTCTCTTGACGTCATCAACTGAGAAAGGTAAGTTCTTTGAACGGACGAAGTGAAGAAGTCGATTGATGCCCGGATGGCAAAGTGCACTATGTAGTTCAGAAAGAGAATCGGAGCTGATGGATGAGCAGTACGCTCGAGAAAAAACAATCGGCTGATGCATTGTCTTGTCCAGGACGATATTTTATATCATAGCTGTAACAGCTCAATTCAGTTCTCCATCGAATTATTTTGTCATTTTTCACTTTACCGTGCTTCTTTGAATCAAACATATTAGAAACTGCTTCCTGATCAGTGACAAGAGTGAAATGTTTCCCACTAAGTAAGTGTCTCCATTTGCGAACCGCATCTATAATGGCACATGCTTCCTTTTCTACAGATGAGTGTCCTAATTCATGAGCATTTAAAGTTCTCGAAAAGAAAGCAACAGGCCTTCCACCCTGATTCAGACTTCCGGCTACTGCAGAATCCGAGGCATCGGTTTCTACGACAAAAGGAATAGCTTCATCAATTGCACTTATGCTTGCGTTTTCAAGGTCGGATTTCAAATCATCGAATGCTTTCACTGCAATAGAGTCTAACGGAAAAGAAGAAGCGTTAACTTACGGTTTGATTTTGTCTGAGAATCTTGGTATCCATTGACTATAATACGAAAACATTCCCATGGCTCCTTTTACTTATTTAGGATTGTGGGGCACAGGGAGTTCCCTTAGCGGCTTCATTCGATCAGGGTCCGGTCGTAAAACACCTTGACTGATGGTATATCCAAGTAGATCAACTAACTCGACAGAGTACACACATTTGTCCTCATTAAATGTTAGCTGATGTTTGTCGGCAACATCAAGAAATCGACGTAAGTTTTCGTCATGTTCGGTTTGGTCCATTCCGCCTATTGTGATATTGTCGATATACACAAATACTGCTTCTAATTTGTTTTCGGCCACTAGACGGTCAATTACCCTTTGAAAACAAGCAACTCCGTTCGTAACACCAAAGGGAACTCGCCGAAATTGATATAAACTGCCATTGGCTTCAAAAGCTGTATACTTCTTTTCATGTTCACGTAACGGAATTTGGTGATAGGCACTACGTAAATCCAGCGTACTGTATACCTTGTATTTGGCGATATCTGAGACCATTTGATTAATGTTAGGAAACGGATAAGCATCAAGTTCAGTAAATCTGTTCATAGTTTGAGAGTAATCGATTACTAGTCTTTTCTTGTGCCTTTCATTTGAAGTTACTAACACTTGAGCTCTCCATGGTGACATACTAGGCTCAATTACACCTTCGGTGAGTAATCTTGTTGTCTCCCTTTCTATGAATTCTCTATCGACTGCACTGTACTTCCTTGATTTTGTAGCAATAGGTCGGCATTCACTTGTCAAGGTGGCAAATAATTCCGGCGGATCAACACTTGAAGCAGCTAAACCACAAACTGTATTTGAGTCATTTATTTCTACAGCTGGTCTGCATCCACCGAAACTTATTTTTATACTGTCGTGTCTTTTCATGAAGTCCTGTCCCAAGATAATGTCACAACAGAGTTTATTGAGGACAGATAACTGCATATTCCGATAGAAATGTCCATCAATGTTTAAGTTTACATTGCAAATTCCTACTATAGGACTACTGAGAGCACTGGATGCCATAGATACACTTCCGGTAGCGTTATTTATATTTACTGACATTAATTTCGCACATTGTCTATCAATGAAACTTTCAGAACTACCTGTGTCTATCAAGGCTTTGCACGGACGTTCATTCACACGCACATTTATTACCGCTTTCTTTAAACATTGCGGAGATGCAGCAGTCACAGTTGCTAATATGGGAGTACAAGAGGCAGATGTCCCAGTACTTGTTGTATTAGATTTACACACTTTCGAAAAGTGTCCTTTCTTACTACAGTTATGACAAGAGGCATCCTTTGCCGGACAAAAACGTCTCGCGTGAGCATTATTCCCACAAAAAAAGCACTTTTGTTTACTTCCGGGTCGTTGTGCAGCAGCTGCTGTAATCTTGTCTTCTTCAGTAACGAATTGAAGTTTTGTTGTGGTATCTAGAACACTTTCATCTGGTTTTTGTCCAATCGCGGCTGTCACAGGATATGGCTGAACATACACTTCATTACTGCGTTGAGCTAGATCTAATGTTCGCGCCTGATCAAACATTGTCTTAAGGTCAAGAGTTTTATTTTCCAACAAACCCTGTCGAACAATTTGTGAGCAAAGTCCATTTATAAACGCGTCCCTTGTGTATTCTTCCTTATATTTATCGGCCGTCACTGGTTGAAAGTTACAATCCTTTGCCAATACTTTAAGCTCTTATAGAAACTGGTCAAGTGTCTCACCTGTCTGTTGTCTGCGTGTTATTAACAAGTGCCTAGCCAGAACATCGTTTTTTGGTCGAACATACACAACTTCTAACAGTGATATAGCGGTATCGTAAGTTTCACATTCACCAATATACTCATATATACGCGGCGAAACAAAATTGATCAACATTATCAGTTTGTCTGGAACTTCTTCTCCGGCAGAGGATAGAAAATTCGTAAAAGTTCTTTTCCAGTGAAACCATTCTTTTGCTGCTGTAGGTGAATCAGGATTGGCATCCAATCGTTCAGGTCTGAGATATTTATGCATGATGATTTAAGTTGATAAAACTGTAGTGTAGTTAATAATCATTCAAAAGAGTTCTCAAGTAGATACATGATTTATTTATCAACTAAACTTAAATCCAAACCATCATTCATGATTACAGGTGTCTATAAAGAAAAGGGAAAGAAACTATTACAATGTCTATTACTAATGACTCACTACCACAAAACCAAATAAACATAATATACTACAGTTGTTATCGTTGGTATCAACTGTTAACACGGCGTTTTGTCATTTAATTCCCTTAGCTTATAACTTTTTCGAAAAAAGCTTTGATTTGCCTGTTTCCAAATCTTCATAAAGAAACGTCTAGGAAAGAGGCTGCTAGTTTGTTAATGACATGCAAAGTCATACAAAGTAACACAAACTATAAACCAACATATTTTCAGAAATAGTTTATTTTGCCTTAGCCCTTTGTAGTACACTTCACTGCGATTTTTATTTCCTGATTTTCAACTTAACTAGATGCAGTAAGATAAAGAAAAATCAAAAGTTTTACCAATTCGAGATGATTTATATCCGCGGTATTTTTCTCCTTTCGAAAGTCAGGGAAATAAATCACCTGCAAATATAAGTTGGGTAACAGTAGTCATTCAGTTTCTTCTAGCAACTCATTAAGAAATCGATTCATTCACTACGGTCTTTGGCTGTCAATAAATATTCGGTCCGTTGTTCTATATGTAACACTACACTCAATTTGTCATATAATTATCCAATATACGCAAAGTGTCTTGAAATATTAAATTCATTTTAGAAACGGGGAAATGCGAAGTCGTACCGAGGATTTTTCCGTTTTAACCGAATACAAATAAATTTCATATTTCAAGACACTATACGTATATGGTCTTTATACTGAAATCGATAAAAAAAAAAAAAAAAAAAAACATATGTAACAAACATTGTTAAAATAAGTGTTTGGAATTTCCCTCATGGGGTACCATTTTGGGGTATTTCCCTGTGAGTGTAGTCCAGGCGGTAAGACATTGACATTTTAAGGAATTAGAACGGTAACTGAAATTAATTAATAACATTCAATAAACATGGTATATAAATTACCAATTTGAAGACATAACAAGTTTAAATACATAAAAGTTTGACCATTGTTACTACACGTTGTCATGGAAGTGACGTGTCACGTTGTTGATGAAATACAGTAGTTCCGATAAGTATGCTGGGCTTATAGTTAAGTTGAGGTCATTGACGTATAAAGCTAACATTTATACGTATAGCTTTATATGTATAGCGAAATAGCTGATTGCAGTAAAGTAAAGTATTGCTAAGCAAGTATGGAACAGATATGAGAATGATTAGACAGCCTTTTGAAATGAGAATAAAAGATAGAAATACTTACCAAGTGCCGATTCCAACCTTTCTTAATTCGGACTCAAAGTTAACGCTGTATTACCCTTATATCTCATTAGTGTAATGCTTGAATAATATACTGAGTGCCAATGAAAACGCAACACTTTTGTTTTTCAAAAAAATCTTATAATTTTTATTTTATTTATTAGTATTAGAACTTTGTATAGTTGGTTTAAAATGACTTTTAAGACAATTGAGGACAACTTTACAGTTGAGTGATTTTTGGAACAAATGAAGTAAGGGTTATTTTGAACGGACATAAACCGAGTTCACCGCTTTTCAACATACGCACCATTTTCACAATCTTGTCATTTAAAGCTTGGCTAATTTCATGAATTTTCACTCCCTTTTTGTAAGGAAACTGCAATAAACATCTGAGTAAATGCCAGGACTTTCTGACAACCAGCGACATGCAGTTTTGGACATGATCCAATGAAGCCTTTCACTGCATACAATTACGAGAAGACTGAAGTTGTAGCCTCTACAATAACCCAAATCATCCACAAATTAAGCCAAAATGGATCATTTAATGATAAACGAAATACCAGGGTACAAAAAGCATGAAACGCTCAGCCAGACCGATACATTTGGTCTTAAACATATTCGATATTGACTCTGATGGGTGTACAAAGGTCACGAGAGTTCAATGGTGGTCATGGTAGATCCTTTGGAGCAATTTCAGAAAAGATCCATTTGCGCAGAAATTGTTAAAGAGCACCAAAGTCTTTCCTTAGTGACATCTAAATGTCTGTGAGGCGTAAATATGGAATTCTGTAGACCAAAAATCATTTATTGTGTACCAAAAACCCTCAGTGGTGGTTAAATAGACATTTGGCACCCATCTTGGCCAGAAGTCATGTGTTTCGCCCGATTTTGGTTCGATCGAGCAAATTTTGAATCAGATTGGACATGGTTTAGACGATGAAAACCACCATCAATATCATTTAGTTGATTTTGATATGCGGGACAAATGGAACAACATTCCTCGAGATCACATTAAATGTCCGGGATAATTAATTCCACGGCGCTGTCGAGATTGCGCTGCACAACAGGGTTCTAACATGTTTAGTTAGGACTGTGAGTTGATGATTCGACAATGGATGTTTCGTTTACCAAGAGCGTCTGAAAGATGACAATGAATCATTTCTGTTTGATATCGATCTTTTGTTAGAATTGTTAATTTTCAAGAACAATTTATTTTGAAAGATTATCATTTCTAATATAACCTTTATTTTTGAAAAAGCAAGCGTTGCGTTATCATTGGCACTCAGCATATAATTGTATCCCATTCATGCACAGGGTTAACTTACTGTAATTAAAAAAAATACTGCGATGGGGGCTATAATCGCATTGATTTAAACTGGCATTCAAATAAAAATTATACGAATTAAACAGGATTTTTTACAATATCGCAAAAAAACATAACTCGCATTTAAGTACACAATGTCAAAAACGAAATAATAAATGCACGCAATAATTTATGAATTTACAAAAGTTAAGTTGTTTGTTACCAGATTTGATAGAAATTCAACATGTTTATGCATAGAAAATTGCTTCACAAAAGCAAACTAAATAACCTAACCATAGATAGAAGGATTGCTTTTTTTTATTACCGCTAAAAGCGTGTTTCGTCTACAAAAGTGACTTTTTATTTAAAAAATATAGTAAGAAGTTGGAGAGCATTGAGGACCACATATTTCTAAAAAAGAAATTGCCAAATACAGCTGAGGTAATCTACTCCTGAGGTAGAAAAGCCTAAGTATTTCAAAAGTTTTGTTAACAGTTTAAATCAGTTGACTAATACCCCGGAATCACATAAAATGAACATCCTATAATTGAACCAAATTCACCATTGGTCAACAAATTGTTTTCTGTCAGTAGGATGAGTACTGTGGAGTCATTTATTTTCGTGCGTACCAATTTTCATGGATTGAACAAAACTTGGACTTCCGTGGACATTTAATTACGTGGTTCTGCCAAAGTCTGCATGCAAGTCTATGGAAAATTCGTAATACGTTGATCATTTAAATTCGTGGTTTTTCTGTACCCATGAAATTCACGAAAATCGGTATCCAACGAAAACTTCGGCTTGTGACAAGGGAGTTCTGATGTGTAAACCTGTACAACATATAAAAAGGCAGATGTGATATGATTGCCAATGAGACAACTGTCCACACGAGACCAAAATGACACAGACATTTTACAACTAAAGGTCATCGCATGGCCTTCAACAATGAGCAAAGCCCATACCGTTTAGTCAGCTATAAAAGGCCCCAATCAGACAAATATGACAATGTAAAACAATTCAAACGAGAAAACTAACGGTCTTTTTAATATAAACGAATGAACGAAAAACAAATATGTCCCTCATAAACAAAAGACAACCACTGAATTGTTACAGGCTCATGACTTGGGACAGGCATATTCATAAATAATGTGGAGGGGTTAAACATATTAGCGGGATTCCAACCCTCCCCCTAGTCTGGGACAGTGGTATAATAGTACAACATAAAAACGAACTATAAAAATGAGTTGAAAAAGGCTTAACTCATCAGATGGACAAAAATACAAGTAGAATAGTCGATCAAAATGAGAGGCGTCAAATACCAAATATTCAAACTCTTCACATCTTCCTGTATCTATTCGAAAATAAGCGCACAATGCCATGACTAAAAAAAATTGAAACAGACAAACCTTACAACACAAAAAAGAATGAGCAACACGAACCCCTACCAAAAGCTAGGAATAGTCTGAGGTGGCACGGAAGGGCAAGCAGATAAACCTTCACATGTGACACCTGTCATGGTACCCATTTTTTAACATACCCAGTGCTAAGTCTTATTCGGTCGGTCAAATTCGGTAAGACAGGGGACGAGACTGCAGTTACAACAATTGAAACTGTGATGCTGCTTCACAGAAATCGGAATCTGAAATTATCTCCAGTGGCGGATCCAGGAATTTTCATAAGTGGGGGCCAACTGACTGACCTAAGAGGGGGGGCCGTTCCAGTCACGCTTCAGTGATTCCCTATATAAGCAACCAAATTTTTTCCCAAAAAGGGGGGCCCGGGCCCCCTGCCTACCCCTAAATCCGCCTCTGATCTCTTTTGTCGTAAAGTTTTTTTCTGCAAACCCTTGAAATATATATGTCCTTGTCTTTGTATGCATCGCCATTTAAAAAATGAATAAAAACCGTGGTTGATCAAGAAATGTTACTACTTCAATATTCATAAACACCTGACGCAGCAAACATGTAGACTATGTATTGTATGTCATATGTGTTCTTGTGGTGAATGTGTGAGGTTGAAGAAACATTGTATTATATATTATGGTTCGGGTAAAATGAATTTAATAGATGAAACCAATCTTGCTATTTCTAGATAATGTCCTAATTAGGTTGGTCCACAACAGATTAAAAGTTCAAAACCTATGTTTTATCTGCTTTGCATGCACAATTCAATTGTTTGACCATTCAGCAAAACTTCGATTCCTATATATATTACTTAGTGTGTAACTCGACACCAGGATATGTAGAATCTCTAAAATCTAATTGTTGGCGAGATAAAAATACCTTTATACTGGACACAACAACCATCCTGTCAAAAATGCCACTTAATACATAAATCAAATATGTTTATTTAAAAAAACACGGTCACAAACGCACTTTTACTGGCAGTGCAGAGCGGGTTCAGTAAACTGACATGTATATCATTATTAATAACTATGTAAAAACAAAATTCAAATGTTAAAACTTAACCATTTCAAACATCTCGAAAACCTTGACTGCGAATTTCGTTGATAATTACAAGTGATAACTGAATCAGTAGTGATAACTGCATCAATATTTGTACCTGTAGCAGTAGTGGTTACTCGAACAGTAGTGATAACTGCATCAATATTTGTACCTGTAGCAGTAGTGGGTACTCGAACAGTAGTGATAACTGCATCAGTGGTGAAAACTGCAAGAATAGTGGTACCTCCAGCAATAGTGGTAACTGCAGCAGTAATTGTAACTGCAGCAGTAATTGTAACTGCAGCAGAAATGTTTACTGCAGTAGTAGTGGTAACTCAGCAGTACTGGTTACTGCATCAGTAGTGGTAACTGGAGATGAAGTTTTTACAACTTCAGGAGTAGTAGAAATTGCAGCATTAATAGTAACTGCGTCAGTAGTGATACTTGAAGCAGTAGTTAAACAACAACATGAGCATTGGTAACTGCAGTAGAAGTGTTAACAACTGCAGGAGGAGTGGTTAGGTTACTGCAAGAGTAAAGGTTACTGCAGCAGTAGTGGTTAATGCAGCAGTAGTGGTTACTGTAGCAGTAGTGGTTACTGTAGCAGTAGTGGTTACTGCACCAGTAGTGGTCAATGTAGCAGTAGTGGTTACTGTAGCAGTAGTGGTTACTCCAGCAGTAGTGGTTACTGTAGCAGTAGTGGTTACTCCAGCAGTAGTGGTTACTGTAGCAGTAGTGGTAACTGTAGCAGTAGTGGTAACTGTAGCAGTAGTGGTTACTGCAGCAGTAGTGGTTACTGTAGCAGTAGTGGTTACTGTAGCAGTAGTGGTAACTGTAGCAGTAGTGGTTACTCCAGCAGTAGTGGTTACTGTAGCAGAAGTGGTAACTGTAGCAGTAGTGGTTACTGCAGCAGAAGTGGTTACTGCAGCAGTAGTGGTTACTGCAGCAGTAGTGGTTACTGTAGCAGTAGTGGTTACTGTAGCAGTAGAGGTTACTGTAAGTAGTGGTTACTGCAGCAGAAGTGATAACTGTAGCAGTAGTGGTTACTGCAGCAGTAGTGGTTACTCCAGCAGTAGTGGTTACTGTAACAGTAGTGGTTACTGTAACAGTAGTGGTTACTGTAGCAGTAGTGGTTACTGTAGCAGTAGAGGTTACTGCAGCAGTAGAGGTTACTGTAGCAGTAGAGGTTACTGTAGCAGTAGTGCTAACTGTAGCAGTAGTGGTTACTCCAGCAGTAGTGGTTACTGTAGCAGTAGTGGTTACTGTAGCAGTAGTGGTTACTGTAGCAGTAGTGGTTACTGTAGCAGTAGTGGTAACTGTAGCAGTAGAGGTTACTGTAGAAGTAGTGGTTACTGTAGAAGTAGTGGTTACTGTAGCAGTAGTGGTAACTGTAGCAGTAGTGGTTACTCCAGCAGTAGTGGTTACTGTGGTTACTGTAGCAGTAGTGGTAACTGTAGCAGTAGTGGTTTCTGCAGTAGTAGTGGTTACTGTAGCAGTAGTGGTTACTGTAGCAGTAGTGGTAACTGTAGCAGTAGTTGTTACTCCAGCAGTAGTGGTTACTGTAGTAGTAGTGGTAACTGTAGCAGTAGTGGTTACTGCAGCAGTAGTGGTTACTGCAACAGAAGTGGTTAATGCAGCAGTAGTGGTTACTGCAGCAGTAGTGGTTACTGTAGCAGTAGTGGTTACTGTAGCAGTAGAGGTTACTTTAAGTAGTGGTTACTGCAGCAGAAGTGGTAACTGTAGCAGTAGTGGTTACTGCAGCAGTAGTGGTTACTCCAGCAGTAGTGGTTACTGTAGAAGTAGTGGTTACTGTAGCAGTAGTGGTAACTGTAGCAGTAGTGGTTACTCCAGCAGTAGTGGTTACTGTAGCAGTAGTGGTTATTGTAGCAGTAGTGGTTACTCCAGCAGTAGTGGTTACTGTAGCAGTAGTGGTAACTGTAGCAGTAGTGGTTACTCCAGCAGTAGTGGTTACTGTAGCAGTAGTGGTAACTGTAGCAGTAGTGGTTACTCCAGCAGTAGTGGTTACTGTGGTTACTGTAGCAGTAGTGGTAACTGTAGCAGTAGTGGTTACTGCAACAGTAGTGGTTACTGCAGCAGTAGTGGTTACTGTAGCAGTAGTGGTTACTGTAGCAGTAGTGGTAACTGTAGCAGTAGTGGTTACTCCAGCAGTAGTGGTTACTGTAGCAGTAGTGGTAACTGTAGCAGTAGTGGTTACTGCAGCAGTAGTGGTTACTGCAGCAGAAGTGGTTACTGCAGCAGTAGTGGTTACTGCAGCAGTAGTGGTTACTGTAGCAGTAGTGGTTACTGTAGCAGTAGAGGTTACTGTAAGTAGTGGTTACTGCAGCAGAAGTGATAACTGTAGCAGTAGTGGTTACTGCAGCAGTAGTGGTTACTGCAGCAGTAGTGGTTACTCCAGCAGTAGAGGTTACTGTAACAGTAGTGGTTACTGTAGCAGTAGTGGTTACTGTAGCAGTAGAGGTTACTGCAGCAGTAGAGGTTACTGTAGCAGTAGAGGTTACTGTAGCAGTAGTGCTAACTGTAGCAGTAGTGGTCACTGCAGCAGTAGTGGTTACTCCAGCAGTAGTGGTTACTGTAGCAGTAGTGGTTACTGTAGCAGTAGTGGTTACTGTAGCAGTAGTGGTTACTGTATCAGTAGTGGTAACTGTAGCAGTAGTGGTTACTGTAGAAGTAGTGGTTACTGTAGAAGTAGTGGTTACTGTAGCAGTAGTGGTAACTAGCAGTAGTGGTTACTCCAGCAGTAGTGGTTACTGTGGTTACTGTAGCAGTAGTGGTAACTGTAGCAGTAGTGGTAACTGTAGCAGTAGTGGTTACTGCAGCAGTAGTGGTTACTGTAGTAGTAGTGGTAACTGTAGCAGTAGTGGTTACTGCAGCAGTAGTGGTTACTGCAACAGAAGTGGTTACTGCAGCAGTAGCGGTTACTGCAGCAGTAGTGGTTACTGTAGCAGTAGTGGTTACTGTAGCAGTAGTGGTTACTGTAGCAGTAGAGGTAACTGTAAGTAGTGGTTACTCCAGCAGTAGTGGTTACTGTAGAAGTAGTGGTTACTGAAGCAGTAGTTGTTACTGTATTAGTAGTGGTAACTGTAGCAGTAGTGGTTACTGTAGCAGTAGCGGTTACTGCAGCAGTAGTGGTTACTGTAGCAGTAGTGGTTACTGTAGCAGTAGTGGTTACTGTAGCAGTAGAGGTAACTGTAAGTAGTGGTTACTCCAGCAGTAGTGGTTACTGTAGAAGTAGTGGTTACTGAAGCAGTAGTTGTTACTGTATTAGTAGTGGTAACTGTAGCAGTAGTGGTTACTGTAGCAGTAGTGGTAACTGTAGCAGTTGTGGTTACTGTAGCAGTAGTGGTTACTGTAGCAGTAGTGGTTACTGTAGCAGTAGTGGTTACTGTAGCAGTAGTGGTTACTGTAGCAGTAGTTGTAACTGTAGCAGTAGTGGTTACTGTAGAAGTAGAGGTTACTGTAGCAGTAGTGGTAACTGTAGCAGTAGTGGTTACTCCAGCAGTAGTGGTTACTGTAGCAGTAGTGATAACTCTAGCAGTAGTGGTTACTGTAGCATTAGTGGTTACTCCAGCAGTAGTGGTTACTATAGCAATAGTGGTAACTGTAGCAGTAGTGGTTACTCCAGCTGTAGTGGTTACTGTAGCAGTAGTGGTAACTCTAGCAGTAGTGGTTACTGTAGCATTAGTGGTTACTCCAGCAGTAGTGGTTACTAAAGCAATAGTGGTAACTGTAGCAGTAGTGGTTACTCCAGCTGTAGTGGTTACTGTAGCAGTAGTGGTAACTCTAGCAGTAGTGGTTACTGTAGCAGTAGTGGTTACTGAAGCAGTAGTGGTTACTCCAGCAGTAGTGGTTACTGTAGCAGTAGTAGTTACTCAAGCAGTAGTGGTTACTGTAGCAGTAGTGGTAACTGTAGCAGTAGTGGTTACTGTAGCAGTAGTGGTAACTCTAGCAGTAGTGGTTACTGTAGCAGTAGTGGTTACTGAAGCAGTAGTGGTTACTCCAGCAGTAGTGGTTACTGTAGCAGTAGTGGTTACTCAAGCAGTAGTGGTTACTGTAGCAGTAGTGATAACTGTAGCAGTAGTGGTTACTGTAGCAGTAGTGGTTACTGTAGCAGTAGTGGTTACTGTAGCAGTAGTGGTAACTGTAGCAGTAGTGGTTACTGTAGCAGTAGTGGTTACTGTAGCAGTAGAGGTTACTGTAGCAGTAGGGGTTACTGTAGCAGTAGTGGTAACTGTAGCAGTAGTGGTTACTGTAGCAGTAGAGGTTACTGTAGCAGTAGTGGTTACTGTAGAAGTAGTGGTTACTGTAGAAGTAGTGGTTACTGTTGCAGTAGTGGTTACTGTAGCAGTAGTGGTAACTGTAGCAGTAGTGGTTACTGTAGCAGTAGAGGTTACTGTAGCAGTAGTGGTTACTGTAGCAGTAGTGGTAACTGTAGCAATAGTATTTACTGTAGCAGTATTGGTTACTGTAGCAGTAGTGGTTACTGTAGCAGTAGTTATTACTGTAGCAGTCGGTGTTACTGTAGCAGTAGTGGTTACTGTAGCAGTAGTGGTTACTGTAGCAGTAGTGGTTACTCCAGCAGTAGTTATTACTGTAGCAGTAGTGGTTACTGTAGCAGTAGTGGTTACTGTAGCAGAAGTGGTTACTTTAGCAGTAGTGGTTACTCAAGCAGTAGTGGTATTTCCAGCAGTAGTGGTTACTGTAGCAGTAGTGGTTACTGTAGCAGTAGTGGTTACTGTAGCAGTAGTGGTTACTGTAGCAGTAGTGGTTACTGTAGCAGTAGTTGTTACTGTATTAGTAGTGGTTACTGTAGCAGTAGTGGTTACTGTAGCAGTAGTTGTTACTGTAGCAGTTGTGGTTACTGTAGCAGTTTTGGTTACTGTAGCAGAAGTGGTTACTGTAGCAGTAGTGGTTACTCCAGCAGTAGTGGTTACTAAAGCAATAGTGGTAACTGTAGCAGTAGTGGTTACTCCAGCTGTAGTGGTTACTGTAGCAGTAGTGGTAACTCTAGCAGTAGTGGTTACTGTAGCAGTAGTGGTTACTGAAGCAGTAGTGGTTACTCCAGCAGTAGTGGTTACTGTAGCAGTAGTGGTTACTCAAGCAGTAGTGGTTACTGTAGCAGTAGTGGTAACTGTAGCAGTAGTGGTTACTGTAGCAGTAGTGGTAACTCTAGCAGTAGTGGTTACTGTAGCAGTAGTGGTTACTGAAGCAGTAGTGGTTACTCCAGCAGTAGTGGTTACTGTAGCAGTAGTGGTTACTCAAGCAGTAGTGGTTACTGTAGCAGTAGTGGTAACTGTAGCAGTAGTGGTTACTGTAGCAGTAGTGGTTACTGTAGCAGTAGTGGTTACTGTAGCAGTAGTGGTAACTGTAGCAGTAGTGGTTACTGTAGCAGTAGTGGTTACTGTAGCAGTAGAGGTTACTGTAGCAGTAGGGGTTACTGTAGCAGTAGTGGTTACTGTAGCAGTAGTGGTTACTGTAGAAGTAGTGGTTACTGTAGAAGTAGTGGTTACTGTAGAAGTAGTGGTTACTGTTGCAGTAGTGGTTACTCCAGCAGTAGTTATTACTGTAGCAGTAGTGGTTACTGTAGCAGTAGTGGTTACTGTAGCAGAAGTGGTTACTTTAGCAGTAGTGGTTACTCAAGCAGTAGTGGTATTTCCAGCAGTAGTGGTTACTGTAGCAGTAGTGGTTACTGTAGCAGTAGTGGTTACTGTAGCAATAGTATTTACTGTAGCAGTATTGGTTACTGTAGCAGTAGTGGTTACTGTAGCAGTAGTTATTACTGTAGCAGTCGGTGTTACTGTAGCAGTAGTGGTTACTGTAGCAGTAGTGGTTACTGTAGCAGTAGTGGTTACTCCAGCAGTAGTTATTACTGTAGCAGTAGTGGTTACTGTAGCAGTAGTGGTTACTGTAGCAGAAGTGGTTACTTTAGCAGTAGTGGTTACTCAAGCAGTAGTGGTATTTCCAGCAGTAGTGGTTACTGTAGCAGTAGTGGTTACTGTAGCAGTAGTGGTTACTGTAGCAGTAGTGGTTACTGTAGCAGTAGTTGTTACTGTATTAGTAGTGGTTACTGTAGCAGTAGTGGTTACTGTAGCAGTAGTGGTTACTGTAGCAGTTGTGGTTACTGTAGCAGTTTTGGTTACTGTAGCAGAAGTGGTTACTGTAGCAGTAGTGGTTGCTGTAGCAGTAGTGGTTACTCCAGCAGTGGTTTATACTGTAGCAGTAGTGGTTACTGTAGCAGTAGTGGTTACTGTAGCAGAAGTGGTTACTTTAGCAGTAGTGGTTACTCAAGCAGTAGTGGTTTCTCCAGCAGTAGTGGTTACTGTAGCAGTAGTGGTTACTGTAGCAGTAGTGGTTACTGTAGCAGTAGTGGTTACTGTAGCAGTAGTTGTTACTGTATTAGTAGTGGTTACTGTAACAGTAGTTGTTACTGTAGCAGTAGTGGTTACTGTAGCAGTTTTGGTTACTGTAGCAGAAGTGGTTACTGTAGCAGTAGTGGTTACTGTAACGTAGTAGTTACTCCAGCAGTAGTGGTAACTACTCCCTGAGAATTTTACACTTTGTCATTTTATTTGGACAGAAAAACAGTGCAATAATAAACACACCTTTATTGATTTATATTAACATAGAAAAGCACATGATTAGTCCACACAACATGTCTTTTTCCATATACATATCGAAGATTATCGACGACCAGGAGCCATCGTAGTGGTCACAACAACCGGAACAACAATAATAGGAACTTGAACAGCAGCTAAAATAGAAAACAAATTTCATAAATTCCGAAACATCAGTTATATAAAAAAAAAAGTAGATGTGGTGTGATAGACAATGAGACAACTACATGTATCCACAAGAGACCAAAATGACACAGACATTTACAACAAAGGTCACCGTTCGGCCTTCAACAATGAGCAAAACCTATATCGCATAGTCAGCTATAAAAGGCCCGATATGATAATGTAAAACATTTCAAACAGTTCATGTATTCTTTTTCTTAAAAATTGTTTTGCTTTGAATTAGGTGGTTTGTTTCCTCGGTTGCATTGTTTCACATGTCTCCTGTTGGCCGTTTTATAGCTGACTACTAGTATACGATATTTTTTTCTAATTCTTGAAGTCTGTACGGTTGCCTATAATTGCACTCCATTTGGAATTAGGTGGATAGTTGTTTCATTAATAATAAAAAGTAAAATCACAAAAATACTGAACTCAGAGGAAAATCAATTTGGAAAGTCCATAATCACATGGCAAAATCAAATAAATAAAACGCATCAAAAACGAATGGACAAGAACTGTCATATTTCTGACTTGGTACAGGCATTTTCAAATGTAGAAGTGTATAATATTTTCATATATATTTGTGTATATAATATGTAGTTTCCATCTCTCGTCTCAACATTTTTTAAAAAGTGGCTAAACCTTTCATGTAACTATTTATGTTTTGCTAATGAATTGGATGGTAACACTCCTTCATACAATTGACAGGTTAAGCGCTTTAAAACAAGGTTCAATCCACCATTTTCTTCATTTGAAAATGCCTGTACCAAGTCAGGAATAGGTCAATTGTTGTCTATTCGTTTGACGTGTTTCATCATTGGACTTTTCCATTGGATTCAGAACTTTCTGTTTTGAATTTTCCTCGGAGTTCAGTATTTTTGTGATTTTCCTTTTTTTCTTAATGACTGTACTTGTAGTCACTGCGAACTTAAAAGAAAACATTACATGTTTTTTTCTAGGTGACGATCAAATTAGGTATATAAAAAAAACATATAGGTCTGCAAATGTATGAAATAGTTCATTAAGAGGATTCTCAATTATTTTCTATTTTGAAATTTGCTAACTAATTTAAATGTTTTAATGTAATTACAATCATTTGCCTGTACCAAGTCAGGAATATGACAGTTCTTGTCTATTCGTTTTTGATGCGTTTTGTTATTTGATTTTGCCATGTGATTATGGACTTTCCGTATTGATTTTCCTCTGAGTTCAGTATTTTTGTGATTTTACTTTTTATTGATTTATAACATGGCATGCATTAGTATGAATGTCAAGTATATTGATATTTTTTTTCAAAAACAATGGATAAAATGAAATGGAAAAAAACCGTATGATGAAATGATCAAAATTCAAATATTTTCAACTGGTTGATTTCAATAAATGAATTGACATTTGATTTATGTTTTTAATTCATCGTTACCTACATTTTTATAGAATAAGATTGAGTTGTGAACTATTTTGATAGAATTGCCATCCTCCCTTATAAACGGCTGTATACTAATATGTATTCAAGTGTGATAACAGTTATGAAAATGTGTGTTGCTGTCATCATTATGTATAGGCTTTAGTAGATTCCAAAAAGAAACATTTGCCTTATTTTCCCAAATGTATTTCACGTATTGACTTGTTTCAAAAACTTGCTAGCTAGATGCACGTGGACCAAATTAGTTTAATATGACCTTCCCGACGTGATCAACATTGCTAGCCAGAGGCACGTGGGCCAAGTAGGTTTAATATGCCCTTCCCGACGTGATCAACATTGCTAGCCAGAGGCACGTGGGCCAAGTAAGTTTAATATGACCTTCCCGACGTGATCAACATTGCTAGCCAGAGGCACGTGGGCCAAGTAGGTTTAATATGCCCATCCCCGATGTGATCACAAATGCTAGCCAGATGCACGTGGACCAAATTAGTTTTATATGACCTTCCCGACGTGATCAACATTGCTAGCCAGAGGCACGTGGGCCAAGTAGGTTTAATATGCCCTTCCCCGATGTGATCACAAATACTAGCCAGATGCACGTGGACCAAATTAGTTGTATATGACCTTCCCGGCGTGATCAACATTGCTAGCCAGAGGCACGTGGGCCAAGTAAGTTTAATATGCCCTTCCCCGATGTGATCACAAATGCTAGTCAGATGCACGTGTATCAAATAAGTATTATATGTACCTGCTGCTGCTGGAGCTGCTGCTGCTGGTCTCAAGGCCGCTACTGCAATAAAAATAATAGTAATGTTTGATATACTACTATGGCAAAATAATGCAATATAAAGCAAATTAGAAAAAGAGGAATAACAAAATACAACGCTAAAAATCAACCGAAAAAATGTAAAACAACTGCTATATTCTTGTCTTAGTACATGTATTTTATTTGAATGGTATGTTAAGTCTGGTTTTATAGCTATCAAAACCTCCCAGTTGTTTAACAAATGTTTATAGTTTCGTTATATAAATTTGTGTTACAGCAGATTTAAGTGAGTATGAAGCTATAGGTAATATCTTTGGTTAACTTGCTTGTTGGCTGAACCGTAAAGTCATTGTAAGGTTATGTAAACTACTCTCCTTTCATAATAGACTAGCTCAACAGATAACCAATCTATCTCTCTGTAGGACTAAGCTATTTTAAAAGGAGGGTAATATACCTTACCTAACAATGACTTCACGGTTCAGCTAACAAGCAAGCTAACCAAAGATATAACATATAGCTTCATACTGACTGAAATCTGCTGTAAAGCAGATGATTTCAATCAAGGGCTAAAAGAAAGCTCTCGTAGGACAATATTAAGCAAGTATTAAACCGATTGACCATAGGTTACAATAGCATAAAGGTGAAAATGTCCAACATTGATTGTAAATTGTTTTTTAAAAACGGTGGGTGATATTTTCATTTAATGGTTAACTGTAAATAATCAAAAGTAAGTTGAAACTTTAATTGATATGTTCTTAACAATCATTAGGTTACTAAAAATATGCTTTTACTATTAACCTTGATAGAGACAGTCAAAATTTAAAACTTTGGGGGAAATCTTTAGCGTATAATACGATTAAAATATAGCTAGTGAAATATCCTTTTGAAACAGACGTAAACTTTTAAAATCAGTAATTTGGTTTTTTTTAAATCAGAAACTGAACTAAGCCAATCTTTGTAATTTTCTTTCTGTTCTTGCTACTATAGAGTAAAGCATTTTTTTAGTTATCAAAGAATTGATGGTTTTCTTAATTTCTAGTGCATTGTTTACATTCCCGTTCTTGTTTCAGACCTGTGTCAATATTCTCAAATTTCCTTCGATAACATAGTAACAAAAAGAAACCAATTTTAAAGGAGAAAATTATATCTTACTTTTTGAATTTGTATTGTTTGGGAGAATATATGTTTACATATTTAAAAACATTAACACTATCCGAAAATGAAGACGTTTAAAACGTTTAAGTGACTACAAACTGTATAAATATTTTTGCTTAGATTAAAATCATTATTATTGTTATTATGTTATGCTTTTGTCTAATTGGTTTTTAAGTAATAAATAATAAAAGTACTTGATTCTTATAAACAACATTACAAAGATCAGTTTTCATCAACCAGAATATTAAATATTGTATACATGGTTTTATTATCCATTTAAAGTTTAGAACATAGACATGATAAAATAGTATGACAGTAGACATCATGATAATCATTATCAAGTACTGTCGAAACCATAAATTAGAAAGTCAATTCACCTTTTCAGAATCTAAAGGACTATGGGTAATCTCATTGTTCGTACCCGAAAATGAAAATAACGTTAATGCATTGGTTTAATTTCCATTGTTTGGAACGTTTTAAACCAATGACAATGTTTTGGTGTACGTTTTTGAAAATATTACCCAGAATGCATTAGATTCAGAAAAGGCGAATTAACATTATTGTAACTGTAAAACAATAACAGAAATTAATGGACAATGTTATGTCCAACTGAATCACGCCTCCAGGTGCGGGATTTTCTCGCTGTGTTGAAGACACATTGGTGGCCTTCGGCTGTTTCCTGTTTTTTTTTATTGTTGTTTCCTTGACAAATTGTCATGTACTTTTCAAACAAAAATGATAAAATATGAATCCGTATAAATGTTTTTTAGCATACACTTCTAGCAATAGTTAAACAGAATATGTCTTAATGATAAAACTTTCATTGCAGAATTTAGCTATAACATAATGTATTACAAAGTATTAGAATAAAACCTTAAGTATTAAATGTTTCCTGTACCAATTCCGGAATATGACAGTTGTTACCTATTGGTTTTATGTTTTTGGGCTTTTGATTTTACCATGTGTTTAGGGACTTTCTATTTTGAATTTTTCTAGGAGTTCAGTATTTTTGTGATTTTATTTTTTTGTATACTAGTACTTACAAAGTAGGGGTAATGCTAAAAGTGCACCTAGCCCAGCACCAAGACCACCAAAGCCACCGCCACCGCCACCGCCACCTCCACCGCCACCGCCAAATCCACCCCCACCGCCAAATCCACCATCGTCTTGGACAACTAAGATTTCTTCACCACCACCATCATCACCATCATCAAATGGACCTGGAAATCCTGGGAATCCTCCAAATCCTGGTGGAAATTGACAATTTACATGAACAGGACCATGGGTTAATCCAATGAAAACGGTTATGACGAGGATGGCTAGTTTAAAATGATCCATCTATTTACAAAAAATAGTACTCATACAATACAATGCAAGCTAAGCACATTCAAAATAGATAAATGGTTACTTTACTGAAAATACACACGTAAAGTGGTTACTTGGCATTTATTTGTCGTTTTTGGCGACATTGCATTAACATAAATCTAAAAATTGAACTAATAAAAAAGTATTTATTATGTTCTTGGCTAAGCAATTTTTGATTGTATTTAAATTAATAGCTTTGTAAGTCTTGAAAATAAAGATAAATGTGTCTTGTATTTTCTTCTTTAAAAAAATCAAATGAATAAAAAAAAAATCGTCCAAGAAATCAAAAATCGAAAAATCTGCCACTAAAAATAAATAAATGAAAAACAAAAATAACTCTTCTGTAAATCAAATATTATACAATTACTGTCTTTTAATTAGGATAATATGCGGTTTTATTGACTTTTGAAAAATGATATTCACTGAGGCTGACATAATAATACCAATATGGTATAATATTCGATATTTGATTTCTCGGAAGAATTATTTTTTGTTTCTTCATTTGATTTTTTTTTACAGAAGAAAATACAAGAACGGTATTATTTTAGTAGGTTTCTCTACATCAACTGGATTTTGAATGAAAACGCATATTCACCTGATAACGTCACGCGCTTTTAAAAGCAACGTTATGGTAAAATATTTCATGTAAAATTCGTTTCGATATATGTTTGTCATTAAATACATTTTCTTCTCTCGAAATATGGTATAACACAATAACTGTCTTTTGTTGGTCTCTTATTGAATAGTTTTCAACAATCTATTAAATACTTAACTTTTCTCAAAACATTCAAAAATAAGAAATAAAAAATAGATTATGCATTATGAAATTTCTTCTCACAACCTCAATCAAAAGATAATTTGGAAATATTAACAAAATGTTATTTAATTCAATTTTTTTAATCGTTTTAGTATTTTATTATTAAGTCACAAAATTATTAGCGTTATCTGAATGAGATCATGTTCCATCCACCAAATTCAAAATTTCAAAGTGCAGTAAAACATTTTATTTACCTTGATTGTCTTCGGATGTCCTGTCGAATATGACATGCGTTCCCGGTATTTATATATGCTGTGATAAGGAAGTAAAGCCTACAGGTTACTATAGAAGGTAATTTAACCTTGTCCATTTTCGAGGAAAACACGACGAATACAACTCTCAATTGATTATATAATTTGCGTTTTAGAAAGTACAGTGAAACCTGACTAAACCGAATCCTGTATTAACCGAAAATCTGTATAAACCAAACATGTTCGTAAGCACCGTCATATCAAATTATGTTCGATGTGAACCCGATAAAACCGAAGATCGGCCGAAACCGAACAAAATCTTATGTCCCGAAGAGGTTATGTTTAAACAGGTTTCACTGTATAAGGGAATACCATGTATTTTGTTTACATGTGCATTTATTCAGAATCGTGTTTGTAGACATAGATGTTATTATCCGTGTTCGCGTACAAACGTCGACTAATTAAAGGCAACAAGTATATCGCTGTTAAAAAATGTCATTAATTGATTGAAAGCAAATAAATCCGGGTTACAAACTAAAACTGAGTGAACACATCAACTATGGAACATCGAAACATCAGAAACACTGAAGTACAACAAAAAACAAAACAACAATACAACACACATAGAAACTAACTATCAGATAACAACTGCCGTTTTCCTGACTTATTGCAGGACATTTAAAAAAAAATGGTGGATTAACACTTGTTTTGTGGCTAGTCAAACCACGCATTTTTATGGTAATGTTAAATAAAACACTTTAATGACAACATCACATGACAGGGATTTATCGATCACTTATGAAAGTTAATCAAGAAACATCAACACACATGAACATGAATTATTGACATAGGAAAAAAACACCCCAAAAATTGACAATGGAGTTTGAGTTGTTAAGCTAGCTATAAAACCAGGTTTAATTCACCATTTTCTACATAAGAAAATGCCTGTACTCAGGTCAGGAATATAACAGTTGTTATCCATTTGTTTAATATGTTTGAGCGTTTGATTTTGCCATTTGATCAGGGACTTCCCGTTTTGAATGTTCCTCGGAGTTCAATATTTCTGTTATTTTTTCAGCTTTGCCTACCAAATGAAACACTTATATCCTCAAATGTACTGTAACTGAATTGTTATTTGGATGGGGGAATTGTCTCATTGGCACTCACACCACATCTTCCAATATATATTGTATTCCATAGAATACTTGTATATTAAATTTAATGGAAATATCCCGGCAAATGATACAATTTGATTGCCTCTTGGAATATCAGCCTATAAACAACCATGTCATATCAATTTATATAAAAAATCAGTAAATTCAATTATAATATAATACTAGTAGTTATGAGGGATCATCCGAGGTGGTATAAGCTCATAGTTTCGTCCATATTTTATTGTACAGGCAAACCTGATACAAAAGGAATACAGAATTCAAAATTAAAAAGGTGAAAAATATTTGTCGAAACAGATTCAGTTTTAAAGTTTCAAACATAGCATCATAATCACCCAACTTTGATGTTCTGCTTTTTTCAATGCTGATTCTTAAATATCATTTATTGTCCATCTTGAAACTTCAGTGTTTTTTATTTATTTTTTTTTATTTATTAGCTACATGGTCAATGATGTGGTCAACACGGAATATATCTTTTCCAATAACATATTTAGTAATGAAATCAATAAATTGCAAAGAGAATCTAAATATGATGAAAATATTTCATGAATTTAAGTGATGATTCGTGAAGACTGTTTTATCAAGATTTTTTCAATCGTCCTAAAAATCCTTTAAAACGCAGTCACCCTTGTATGAAGCAACGTATTTGAACAAAAGATATATATGTATGACAAACAAATTATTACTCAAGGGTTTGCAATATCACAAACTAGTCTAAACATTTACAGAATTATATAATCGGTACAGGGACATCATTCGTAAATATTGAATTAACATGCAGATATGTTATACTTTCAGGTATTTCACATCCAATCTTTTATGATATTATTCAAAATAAAGCACAACATTTTCGTCATTCTCCTCAACACCTAGATTAACCTTTTTTACAGACTTATTCATATAGTTACGGTTCTGTAGTGCTTAAAGATGACATATTTTGGAATTAAAATAGATTTACACAAAGGGTCTTTGCATTGGCAATACACACATTTAATCTAAAATCCATTTATTGGCATGATATTAGTTCTTTTCTTCTCATATATTTTATGATGGTATGCTATTTAACCTTAAATGAATACATGCGCTTGATATTCGTATGATTAAAACATCATCTTTAATCAGAATAATTGAGATCGGTGATGGCAACTGTTACTAGTCTTTAATTAATTTATATATCACTCTCCTTTTGCTTAGTTTCTTCTGTTACCTTATTGGAAATTTTACTCGGACTTCTTTTAAACTGAGTTTTACTGTGGACATTGCTGTGTGTTTGTGTTTTTTTAATTGGCTAAAGGTAAAGGTAAACTGAAATTTCATATATGACGGAACGTGTTAACCCCTGCCGCTTTTTTTTTTTTGGCGCCTGTCCCAAGTCAGGAGCCTGTGACCTTTGTAAGTCCTCTACATTTATTTTATTTTTTGTTATTTTAGATCATTTATTTATTACAGACTTCTATTTTTGCTGAATTAGTACACATAATTGTTAAGGAGCAAGCTAAATCCCGCATTTAGATTGTTGATTTTCTCGATGTGTCGAAGGTTCATTGGTGGCATTTGGCTATCTCTAATCTTTGGCCGAGTTGCTTTCTCTGTGATACATTCAAAATTTCCGTTCTCAATTTTAGGTATTGACATGAATCGTGCAGACAAGATATGGTATTTAACATGTGCACAAGACATTTAGCTAGTGGATATGTTTGACAAACCAATGACAACTTCCAGATCATGACCTTCAGTTTGATGGTACAAGTAGTGCCTGAAAACCTAGAGGTGATTGACTCTTCCTCAACTTACACATGCACATACTGGATGTCTTTATTTAAGATATATTTACGCTTCTTCGGTCGTTCATCTTTCTGAAATACACGATTTTACAACATTCTGCTTTCCGCTTCATAGTATACGATTTAGTCTACAAAATGACAAAATGACAAACGGAATGTTTAAAGTGTTCTTTTTTTAAACACTTTGGTATATATAACTGTTTGTCAAATTTAGTCCATCAGGATTACATCAGCTCAGAAGTCAGTGATTTATAACATATTGTTATTTTCATTGCTATTTCGGGCTTTTTGTTTTCCCTTTTTTCTAAACCTTTATAATTGTTTTACTTTTCCTGAGGAGCCTATATTTTAAAATTAATTTTTGAATCTATATATATCTGCGTATGATGCAATTTTTTGTTGTAAATTACTGGTTAGTGCATTTTCAAATATTTTATTAATTATAGATACATAACATGCATAAGGAGCACTCTAAAATACATTATAAAGAAAGACTTCGAAATATCATTCGTATACCGTTGCTGTTTTAGGATAATTACTAAACGTTTACGAAAATTTGTCAAAATTGTTAACCAATTATAATGTTAAAATCTATTATATCAACGATTTGATATTGTTATTTTTTGTTCATTTTTCTTCATTGTCGAATCCTGTTTTTTTTTTATAGTTAACACCAAACTATTCTTTATTCTTTTCCTTTTTTGGGGGGAGAGGGGTGTCTTTTTTCATTTTCTTAGTTCTTTTTATCATTAATCAATCAATATCTGATATGTACTACCCATTCAGACCCTCTGTATTGGATATTGAAAAGTTTATGTGACATAAACAGCCAAGAGGAAAATACACGAAAAATGATATTGAAACATTTTGTTCCGATAGAATGACGATTTTGAATCATCCGCATATTGAAAAACCAAATTCAATCATAATCATGGTGAAATTGGTAAGAAGTGTTGTTTCAAATTTTTTTCGAGGGCAGTAAAGTTCATACAACAAAAGTTGCCAGGTAGCTTCCTAACTTGGCAAAGGTTCATTTTTTAGCATTCCGAAGCACATGAGATTATCACCAGTTTTGCTTTGGTTCTTATTACTCAGTTTTATCTTTTTTACGTTGTTTTTTTCTAATGTGAAAACAAAATTTAACTCGACCTTCAAACTTATCCATGTGTCTTTTTGAATGCTTCATTTTCACGACAAATTGGCTAGAGTGACAACAAGGGAATGTACCTACATAACACTGGTTAAACCCAACCATATGTATATACTTGTACCTAGTCGGACTTGTTTATCACCTACTGTTCAGTGGCGTATGTCAACATTATATTCCGTGGGAGTCGGGTATTTATTGATTGTGTAGTTTGTTTAACTATTCAGTATTTTTTTAAAGCTCCTGTTCACAAATTATACACTATTGTACCGAAACGTTTTTGAACCTTTTTATACGTTTTTGTCTTTAAAATTTTTTGACAAGAGATATTAATTGTCGACATGCGCATTTAGTGTACAAATTGGTTCCGGTAAGTTTATTACCACCACTTAATCGACACATCTAGACTCGGACGATACCATCAGGCCATTAATTTAGCCAGTATTCCTGATAACTTGCATGAAAATACGGATATCAATTGATTGAAAAGATGTTGTAACGTAACACTCTGGATATTATTTAAAAAGAGAATTGTTCTGGAGCGCATACCTGTGAACGAAATATTAGTGATGGGACCATGCACGAGGGAAAGGTATATACAATGGATCTTAAGGTATGGTACTGTTGAGAAATGGACAGATGACAATGAAGATGAAATATTCACGTTCGATTCTTGTTTGAACTCAACAACCCGTATCAAAGATGAGCGAAAGTTCATCATCTAAATCAGATCTTTTTATCTCCCTGCGGTATCCTTAATCTTTCGTTCACTAGGACATATGGGAAGTAAGTACTCATTGAACTGTATAGATGTAGGACTCTTAATCTAAATTTCTATGATCATGCTTGAGTGCGATGGTCTGTGTCATTCATTTGAACACGCGAAATTGGGTTTTTCCGCAAAAAACGTTAAACAGCATTATGACGAGAATTTTGTCCAGATACAGTTTTTTTTACTACACAAGAAAACTAGAGGCTCTCAAGAGCCTGTGTCGCTCACCTTGGTTTATGTGCATATTAAACAATGGACACAGATAAATTCATAGCAAAATTGTGTTTTGATTATGGTGATGTGTTTGTACATCTTACTTTACTGAACATTCTTCTTGTTACAATTATCTCTATCTATAATGAACTTGGCCCAGTAATTACAGTGGAAAATATTTTCTAAAAGTCTACAAATATTTATGAAAAATGTAATAAATTGACTATAAAGGGCAATAACTCCTAAAGGGGTCAACTGACCAAATTGGTCGTGCTGACTTATTTGTAAATCTTACTTTGCTGAACATTATTGCTGTTTACTGTTTATCTCTATCTATAATATTAAACAAGATAATAACAAAAAAACAGCAAAATTTCCTAAAAATTACCAATTCAGAGGCAGCAACCTAACAACAGGTTTTTCGATTCATCTCAAATTTTCAGAGCAGATAGATCTTGACCTGATAAACAATTTAACCCTGTTGTCAGATTTGCTCTAAATGCTTTGGTTTTTGAGTTATAAGCCAAAAACTGCATTTTACCCCTATGTTCTATTTTTAGCCATGGTGGCCATCTTGGATGGTTGACCGGGGCACCAGACACAAATTTTAAATAAGATACCCCAATGATGATTGTGGCCAAGATTTGTTTAATTTGGCCAAGTAGTTTCAGAGGAGAAGATTTTTGTAAAAGATTACTCAGATTTACGAAAAATGGTTAAAAATTGACTATAAAGGGCAATAACTCCTAAAGGGGTCAACTGACCATTTCGGTCCTGTTGACTTATTTGTAAATCTTATTTTGCTGAACATTATTGCTGATTACAATTTATCTCTATCTATAATATTATTCAAGATAATAACCAAAAACAGCAAAATTTCCTTAAAATTACCAATTCAGGGGCAGCAACCCAACAACGGATTGTTCGATTCATCTGAAATTTTCAGGACAGATAGATCTTGACCTGATAATCTATTTAACCCCATGTCAGATTTGCTCTAAATGCTTTGGTTTTTGAGTTATAAGCCAAAAACTGCATTTTACCCCTATGTTCTATTTTTAGCCATGGTGGCCATCTTGGATGGTTGACCGGGGCACCAGACACAAATTTTAAATAAGATACCCCAATGATGATTGTGGCCAAGATTTGTTTAATTTGGCCAAGTAGTTTCAGAGGAGAAGATTTTTGTAAAAGATTACTCAGATTTACGAAAAATGGTTAAAAATTGACTATAAAGGGCAATAACTCCTAAAGGGGTCAACTGACCATTTCGGTCCTGTTGACTTATTTGTAAATCTTATTTTGCTGAACATTATTGCTGATTACAATTTATCTCTATCTATAATATTATTCAAGATAATAACCAAAAACAGCAAAATTTCCTTAAAATTACCAATTCAGGGGCAGCAACCCAACAACGGATTGTTCGATTCATCTGAAATTTTCAGGACAGATAGATCTTGACCTGATAATCTATTTAACCCCATGTCAGATTTGCTCTAAATGCTTTGGTTTTTGAGTTATAAGCCAAAAACTGCATTTTACCCCTATGTTCTATTTTTAGCCATGGTGGCCATCTTGGATATTTGACCGGGTCACCGGACACAATTTTTAAACTAGATACCCAAGTGATGATTGTGGCCAAGTTTTGTTAAATTTGGTCCAGTAGTTTCAGAGGAGAAGATTTTTGTAAAAGTTAACGCCGGACGCAGGACGACGACGGACGACGACGACGACGACGGACGACGACAGACGCCGGACGCAAAGTGATGAGAAAAGCTCACTTGGCCCTTCGGGCCAGGTGAGCTAAAAAGGAAGAGACCACAATCTAGGACATTTTTTGTAGTTTCTTGAAGATGTTAATTTAATTTTTTAAATTATGAAAAGTAATTTAATCAACACAGTTGTGGTGCCAAAATGTGTTCTTTTTTTACTTTCTATAAATTGAGAAATTCTTTTAATAAAATACAATATAACTTGTTACTTCTGTTAAATAATGAATATACATCAACCAGACAACAACCTACTAAATAGATGTGTAGTAGCTTCATAAAAACACCAACAAGACAACTCTCTAAACAAGACCTAATCTCATTAATGTGTGGATCATTAGGTTATAATATGACCTTTAGCGCGGATTCATTGGCTTACACCGATTTAAAACAATAAACGAACAGCAAATATGAAATATTCTCATAAACGACTACCAGTATATTCCTAATAAATCACCGCCATTACTCTTTTTGAACAATATCGTACTATAAATAAAAAATAAGAAGGTGTAGTATGAACATCTATCCAACCCCAGACGTCGTTCATGTATCCCACTAATAAACATACAGCATTCAACAACAAGCATTGGTCCATATTGTACAATAAGCTATATAGGGTACACAACGACGAACGAAAGAGTATTGATTCATATATAAATATAACAATAGACGATGTGATAAAAAATTAGAAACAAACGAAACCCATTGTCTGAATTGCATTTCTTTTACACCATCTGACTTAAGCGTTTTATACCATCACATTTTAGGGTGTGATCTGATTACATTTAACAACAATAGCATTTTAGTGTCTGACAACTTCGCACGTTTCTTGATGATACAATACTTTCCAATGAGAATCACTTTATGTCTATTATAGTTTTTGAAGAAAGGAAGAAACGTCTTTTGAAATGAAGGATTATACATTATTCATAGGAAAAAGTGATAAATCAAAGACTTGTTTGATATAATTAAAAAATCGTTCCGAAATATTACATATAAAAAGTTAAAAGAAGAAAAGCAAATATAAAAATATAGATATCATAATGACAAAGAAAAGAAGCAGATTTTAAACTTCTAGTGTATAATGATTAACTTTTTAAAGTATGCTTTAACATAGAAAAAAATATGATTTGTTTTTAATCTGCCGAAAGAGATGCACTCGTTAAAGCTATCATGTTTAAAATTGTATATGATAGTTTCGTGATATACTAGTAAAAGACTCATAATAACGCTAGAATATAAATAATAAAAGGGTAAAAAATAGGGACTTGAATTACCATTTCAAAATGCAAAAGGTGAAGTATCTAGCTACGCATCAAATGCAGGAATTGATAAAAAAAAAAAAAAAAAAAAAAAAAAGATGGCTCAGAATTGTAACGAAATTGCAATCATAAAAAATTTAATGAAAAATTTACTAAAATACGATATGATCAAGGATAAGCATAGTTAATTATGCAATGAAAAGAGTATCATAAAACGAAATAACAAAATAGAATTATGAAGGAAAAGCAACTTTTAAGAGAACTAAAAAAAATCAAATTGTGATAAAGATAATTTTTAAAAGGCTAAGCAAAAAGTAAAATATCAAAAAAAAAACTCAATTCAAACTCAATTCGAAATGGAAAGTCCCGAATCAATTTGCAGAATCAAAAGCTAAAACACACAATAACTGTCATATTCCTGAATTGGTACAGGCATTTTCTTATGTAGAAAATGGTGGATTAAATCTGGTTTTATAGCAAGCTTAAAAAGAGGGACGAAAGATACCAGAGGAACAGTCAAAGTCATAAATCGAAAATAAACTGACAACACCATGGCTAAAAATGAAAAAGACAAACAGACAAACAATAGTACACATGCCACAACATAGAAAACTAAAGAATAAGCAACACGAATCCCAATCGCTCTTAATTGTATGACATAAAATGATTATATAAAGGAAAAGCAAGGACAAAAAAGGGTCACAAAATTGAGAAAAAAACATTATTATAAGAAAATAAGAATAATTTCATTCAGGCTTAGTAGTGCGTGAAAATTCAAAGACAGATCAATTTTTCAAAATGAAAAAAAATAAATTACAAAGATTTTCAGCACGAGAATTACCAAAGGAACAGAATGTATATATCAAAATCGATCGGCACATTTCAAGATTTAATCGAAGTTAATCAAGTTTAATTGTTGGTGTTGTTCACGAATACTGTAATAGAAGATTATATATCTTTGCTTCAAAAATCATAGTTTTGAGAACCTCACTCATGATACAGAGGAAATATATTTTTTTGTTTATTGTGCATCTATTAATAGTCAAAGTAATTTGTGGTATTCATGTTTTTTTTAATATGCAAAATAACCTGATGACACCTAAAGATTAACAAAAAATAAAAGATTTAAACAATTTAAACAATTTCGAAATCTGCGTGAAGAGGAATTACATTCAATCTAATATTTGTTATCCATTCGTTTGAAATGTTTGAGCTTTTGATTTTGGCATTTAATTACGGACATCCCGTTTTGCAATTTCCTCGGAGTTCACTGTTTTTTTTTATTTTACTTCTCCTCATCAATTGTTTATGTTTCCTTAGCCTGAAGCTAGAGACAAAACTTACACATTTTAGGACGTGTTTGTATTTTTTTTTGTGTTTTTTTTTCCCCTGTTTTGGTCCCTTCTTCCTAAATGTTAATGGATATTAACCCCAAACTAACAGCAAGCCTTACATTCATTATATGGAACCTTGTGGTACAATGCAAAAGATGTCCATACAGTTAAGCATAAGTTATTGTTCCGAAACTTCAAAAGTGCTTATTTTTTGCACCTTTTTGGCCTTTTTTCTAAGACTGTTTGCCCCATAACCCTTACAAAAAATCCCAACTTCTTCTTAATAGTATGAACATTGTGGTACAATAGACCACTTTCGAGTTCATCCGTCACCGGCAAAAACTCGTCAATTATGCACGCCTTTTTGACGTCATTTACCAGATAGAGGGGCTCGCCTGTATCCCTGCACTATTTACGTTCATCAAGCGTCTAAGTGATCGTCTTTGTGCAGGATAAACTAGAAATAATGGTTGCTCTGTAGGTACTTACTGACAATTCCCTAATGACAGCAGTGTTGATTGTCTATTTTCAGAATTCAATTTGCCGAATAATTCGTACAATATAGAATTATAATTTTCCAACCACTCGCTCAACATTGTAAGGAAGTGACGACGCCCCTAAACGCACAGATGACGGTGATAAAGGCGCGTATAATTGACGAGTTTTTTCCGGTGACGGATGAACTCGAAAGTGGTCTATTTTAATGTTATTGAAATACTTATACTCAACTTATTGTCCTAGAACTACATTAATGTATGTTTGGGGCCCCTTATTCCTAAACCGATGGAACCATAACCCTCAAAATCAATCCCAACCTTCCTTTTGAAATTTTATTGATTTTTATTTACTTATACTAAAGTTATTATTAGAAAACCATCCGTCTTCGAACGACGCTGGCGATGACGACAACGACGACGCCGATAACAACGCCGACGACAACGATGACGACGTGAAACCAATATATAACCGCCAAAATGTTTGCGGTTGTATATCAAGAATGTGGCCCTAGTACACGGATGCCCCATCCGCACTATCATTTGCTATGTTCAATGGACCGTGAAAATGGGGGTAATTCTCTAATTTGGCATTAAAATTAGAAAGATCATTTCATGAGGAACATGTGTACTAAGTTTCAAGTAGATTGGACTTCATCAAAAACTACCTCGACCAAAAACTTTGACCTTAAGCAGGACAGACGAACGGACGAGCAGATGGAAGTATGGACGCACAAACCAGAAAACATAATGCCAATAAATGGGGCATAAAAAAGGAAGAAAACTCAAAATTCTTTATTGGTAGCATCCAGCTCTTTAGTAGGGCGAACATGCGTTGATTATTTAAAAAGATGCCAATGGTAGACTTTTCCTTAATCTCTCTGCACATATCTTTTTCTTTTTTTTATTGATCTTTTTGGTGTTCAAACTACAGTGCATTCATACATACATTTTTACATACATAAGTGATTGACCTATGGCATAGTCATACTATTGATATATTTTTTAATAAGACATAGTAAAAATTTACAAGTAAATGATGTGAATACTCGGTATATGATACAATTAAAGGATACTTAGGAATACATTCAATATAAATGATCATATCGAGAATAAATTTAATTAAATAACTTCCATAAATCCCCCCCATCTGTCGACAAATGACTCGTGCTTGTCTTTAGAAAGATATAAATATTCTAATATCTCCAGACGTCTTTTCAAAAACGTGAGAAAAGCTTGCACAGATATGAACAGTCTGTCTAATTGTGTGTTCTTTACATAATTAATGTAATATTTTGCCTGTAGAATACAATAGTTTAACACTAAGTTATCAGATTTCAATATACCAAAAATGACACGGTCTTTATTCAAAAATATTTTTACTCCAAAAACTAAATGCCACCAATTAGAAAATTCTCTCCGAAATTGTTTTATTTCTATACATTCAAAACATTATGCTCTATAATTTGTATTTCTTTGCAACTGGCACATTCATTAGTTAATGAAAGTTTATATTTTTCAAGGAGATAATTATGTGAGACTATTCTGCGTAAAATTTATATTGAAAAGCTTGTAGTTTGCTTTCAAAAGTACATTTAAATGCTAGTGAATAAATATTGTTACACTTTTCGTCACTAATTTCTATATTAAAACTTTCTTCCCACCTTTGTAGTTAAATAGGAGAAACACTTACCCGATCGATAAAAAGTGAATATACATCTTTAGCAAATAATTTACTAATAGACATTTTTTATTCTCATGCTCAAAAACGAATCCAAAGGAGTTGCTCGTAGGTGACATGTGTTGTTGTAATATCGTTTACTTGGATATGTATGAAAACTCGTTTCGAAGCTTCAAATTTTTCACTTAGGTGGTAACATTTTCGGGTTCGAAGGGATATTAAATTTTTGTTTAACTGAATAAAGGCAACAGTAGTATTCCGCTCTTTTAAAAGTCCTAAATCGATTGAAAGAAAACAAATCCGGGTTACTAAAATAAAACTGAGGTAAACACATTAACTATCAGAGAAAAAAAACCCGAAACAACAGAAACAATGAAGTGCAACAAAAACCAAAAGCGACAATGCAACACACAAAGAAACGAACTAAGCATTTTTTCTGAACAGTACAGGACATTTCAAGACAAAATGGTTGGTTAAACCTGGTTTTGTGACTAGCCAAATCTTGCGCTTTTATGGCAATGTTAAATATAACACTAAAATGACAAAAATTACATGACAGAACTACAGTACAAATAAATGTAAGAACATTCAGGACAGAGAACTACACAAATAAACATTACAATAGGACATTTCTACATGCTAAGTTGAAGAGCATTGGTGACCCAAAATTCTAAAAGGTTGTGCTAACTACGGCTACGATAATCTATGCCTATGATAAGAAAATTCTTTGTATTAAGAATAATTCTTCCTTTTGCAAATAGATAATGTGACGTATTTTCATGTACTATAACTAGCATCTATCGGGCTATTTAAAACATGATTTGCCTATTTTATTGAATGAAAAGAATCCATGGGAAAATGGCCATGTCTCTTTATAAAAATTACCATATATAACAGAATATAAACGAACAGGTAAAACAAAATAGGAGAGCACACAAAACAGAAGAAAAGAACCATGCAGTTTCATCAACTGGATACGTTACAATAGTCGTCACTGGTTAAAGTGACGTCACAGGTAAATATATAGTTCATAATCATGCTAAAAAACGTTTTGTGGTAAAGTTTATCGAGGTAAAAAATAATAATATTTTTTACATATTAAGAACGTTTGTACAAAAGAAATTTGCATACATTCAATAACTCCATAGTTCTAACATTTGGTCGTCTGGTCTTCAAATCAGCACAAATAGTCAATTAAACCTTTGCCACTTGTTGAAAATTGAAACATGTCCATCATCATTGCACTAATATTGTTATGCTTACGTACTATTTTGAGTACCTCAGTTGGAAGAGCATTAGGGATGTTGACTCAGTTAGAGCTGGCAATGGAAACAAAAGTATAGCGGATAATGTAATTAATAAAGATTTGTAAAAAGATCAAATGACATGTTTCGAGAAGCTAAACATCATCAAAGAGGTACGAAAAATATCAAAGGGACAGTCAAACTCATAAATCTTAAACAAACTGACAACGCCATGGCTAAAAATAAAAAAGACAAACAGACAAACAATAGTACATATGACACAACAAAGAAAACTAAAGAATAAACAACACGAACCCCACCAAAAACTAGGGGTGATCTCAGGTGCTCCGTAAGGGTGAGCAGATCCTGTTCCACATGTGGCACCCGTCGTGTTGCTTATGTGATTACAAATCCGGTAAATAGTCTAATTCGGTAGGTCACATTCATGAAAGGGAAGGGGGTTGTAGTTACGACGTAAAAAACATATCCGATATCATTTGTGAAACAGCTAATTTTACTGTAAAACTGTCTAAGGAATTGGGAAAATAAAGGCAACAGTAGCTATAGTATATCACTATTCAAAAGTTCTAAATCGATTGAGATTAAAACTAGCATAAGCACCATCAAGAGATTATGTTATTGTTGGAGGCAAAAAAGAGCTATACTTTCATTCAAATTATATGTAATTCGCGATTCTTACGAATAGGATAAAAACGCGAATACAAGTGGTCCCGAATATTTAAAAATGGAATGCTCCAATATTAAAACCAACTTTTTTATTTTAATCGCAAAAATAAATACTGAAGAACAAAGTATAAGAAAAAATAAGTTGGTTAACTGCAACTTGCATGTCGACATACACCACAATGATGATTAAAAAAAATACTTGCCAGAAGGTAATATTTGTTTTATTTTTGTCTAAATACACGATAATTTTAGAATGTATCATTCTACTACATAAAATAACGTGTTTTACTCACATAGTTGCAAAAAGGAAAGTTATGTCAACAATAAGAATAACTAGAGGCTCTAAAGAGCCTGTGTCGCTCACCTTGGTCTATGTGCATATTAAACAAAGGACACAAATGGATTCATGACAAAATTGTATTTTGGTGATGTGTTTGAAGTTCTTACTTAACTGAACGATTTTGCTTCTTACAATTATATCTATAATGTACTTTGCCCATTAGTAACAGAGAACTATATTTGGTAAAAATTTACATAAATTTACCTAATTAATGAAAATTGTTAAAAATTTACTATAAAGGGCAATAACTCCTTTAGGGGTCAATTGACCATTTAGGTCATGTTGACTTATTTGTAGATCTTACTTTGCTGAACATTATTGCTGTTTACAGTTTATCGCTATCTATAATAATCAAGATAACCAAAAACGGCATAATTTCTTTAAAAATTACCAATTGGAGGGCAGCCACCCAACAACCAGTTGTCCAATTCATCTGAAAATTTCAGAGCAGATAGATCTTGACCTGATAAACATTTTTATCCCACTCAGATTTCCTCAAAATGCTTTGGTTTTTGAGTTATAAGCCAAAAACTGCATTTTACCCCTATGTTCTATTTTAGCCGTGGCGGCCATCTTGGTTGATTGACCGGGTCACGCCACACATTTTTTTAAACTATATACCCCAATGATGACTGTTGCCAAGTTTGGTTTGATTTGGCCCAGTAGTTTCAGATGAGAAGATTTTTGTAAAAGCTAACGCCGGACGACGACGGACGACAGACGACGGACGACGGACGACGGACGCCGGGTGATGAGAAAAGCCCACTTGGCCCTTTGGGCCAGGTGAGCTAAAAATATACCAGGTTTAATGAGAGTTCCTCGAAGGTTAACGTATATCTTCCATATATATTCTTGTATTTGGTTTTGATGTTATATTTGTTATTCTCGTGGGATTTTGTCTGATGTTCGGTCCGTTTCTGTGTGCGTTACATTTTAGAGTTATGTCGTTGTTCTCCTCTTATATATAATGCGTTTCCCTCGATTTTAGTTTGTTACCCCGATTTTGTTTTTTTGTCCATGGATTTATGGGTTTTGAACAGCGTTATACTACTGTTGCTTTTATTCATCATTCCTGAATATATAGTTTCGGAAATGGATTTTTTTTTTGACAGAACAACCAGCGAACACAAAGGTAAGGATACTTTATTTTTCAATTTGGCCGATCGAACTTGCAATTAAAACTTAAACCACCAGCATTCTTTGATTTCTAGATATACTTTGTCTCAAATTCATCCGAAATGATACATCTGTTTTGATTTAGCAATTAAATTGTTTTCTTTCATCAGCTTATAAAACCCAGGTTCAATCCACCATGTTCTACATAAGAAAAGCCTGTACCAAGTCAGGAATATGACAGTTGTTGTCAAGTTCAGCGCCAAAGACCACTTGACCAACTAGACTTAAAGCTTTTTTTAGTCAGGTAATGCATTTCCTAGTCGGCTTTATCAAGGGTTGTGTGGCAGTATATGATAGTGTATCCTTGAGATCAGTAATGTTTTGCTTTTCGTAAAGGAAAAAAATAACTTGACCATACCATCAAATCAAGTTTTAATGTTATGATATACGTCTAAACATGTGGCTTGTTACTAGAGACATTCACCATCAGATAATCCATGGTTATACAGAACCAACACTATAATTCATATATACATCGTCTCACTTTATGCCAAAATCTGTTGGATCTTCGAATTTCCGTTAGAAAATGTTTGTTGTTACCTCAGTGGATATCGATACTCTGCTTCTATATCAGTATTGTGGGTAATGTAATTAATCATGTTAATAGTCCTCTACCCTCAGTAAAAAAAATACCGTTTTAAAAAAAAAAAACTATGCTGAAGATTTTTGCATTATCTTCCAATTCATGAAAATTTTCTATACAAGTTGCCTTGATTTTGTTTTCTATAAAAGATGTTTTAGTGATATATGTTTTTACAGCAATAATAGAGTTGTGAGTGCTCTTATGTGGTTTGTAGTTTTTATCAATAGGTTCGCTCTAACATGATCAACACGACGGATACCGAATGTACCCTTCCGAAGCACTTAAGGTCAACCCTCTCTCTCATGATTTAGCGGGGTTCGTGTTGCTTCGTCCTATGTCTAAAGAAGGTCATCAAGGTGACAGAGTAAAATTTACGGTACCAATTTTCTTGCACCAGATGCGCATTTCGACAATACATGTCTCTGCAGTGATGATTGTGGCCAAAATATTTGAAATCCAAAACTTATATAAAAGATGAAGAGCTGCAATCCAAAAGGTCCAAAAAGTATAGCCAAATCTGTGAAAGGAATCAGAGCTTTGCATGAGGGAGATACATTCCTTAATTTATGATAATTTCTATCATTTTGTAACAGCAATTAGAAAGAAATTACTGTTTGATTTTTTGGTAAGTAGCAGAGGGATTACTATCAACCGAATTGAAAGTCCACAAGAAGAGCTAGCTTAATTCATCTAAAAGATCCAAAGAACAAAAAATAATTTATTAATTAATTTTGAAATACCTTTTAAATGTTTATGATTAGTTCTTAGTAGAAACTTAGAAGCGACATTTGATTTGTGAAGATTAGATAGCCAATCTATGACAGGGACATTTAGTTTATTAATTGAAACCTTAAGGTAGATCAAAAGTATATGTTTTTTTAGACAGAATTTTCAAATAATTTGCCAAAATGAAGATTTGACTATGCTTTTTTCAAAAATATAATAAAAAGTATGGGTCACCGTGCAATTTTTCAAGCTATGAGTCGTTGAAAATTGCCTTAATTTGGTTATTTTGTTCATGAAAAAAACACATAAAGGTGCATAAAAAAAATTCTATGAGATAGAATTTTAAAATAAATTGTTAGAAAATAGTTTTCAGAATTTGTTTTAAGAAAACAAAATGTCACCGATTTTGTTTTCTTGCCACAAGTAAAAATTAAAAAAATCCCTATTAGCCTAGTATAAAAATTTTGTATTAAAATAGATATCTCCCTTCAAATTGCTCATTTGCAAAAAAGACTTAAAAACCGAAAAGGTTGATTTTTTTTTAAAATATTTTGAATAATACAATAAATTAACAAGTTTTCTTTATATGAATAAACAGTCTAGCCATTAATTTTGAAAATTTATTCCACTAGTGCAATATTAGAATTTTTTGCACACTTACTTTTGGTTACTTACTGTGGGAAATATTATATTGACTGTTTTATCCCATTGCTGACTGTTTGTTACCACATAGTTGGTTGTTTGTTACCACATTGTTGGTTGCTTTTAACCACATTGTTGGCTGTTTGTTACAACATTGTTGACTGTTTGTTACCATATTGTTGACTGTTTGTTACTACATTGTTGGTTATTGTTGACTGTTTGTTACTACATTGTTGACTGTTTGTTACCATATTGTTGGTTGTTTGTTACCATATTGTTGACTGTTTTATCCCATTGTTGCTTGCTTTTTACCACATTGTTGACTGTTTGTTACCATATTGTTGACTGTTTTATCCCATTGTTGGTTGTTTGTTACCATATTGTTGACTGTTTTATCCCATTGTTAGTTGTTTATTACTACATTGTTAGCTGTTTGTTACTTCATTGTTGACTGTGTGTTACTACATTGCTGACTGTTTGTTACTACATTGTTGGTTATTGTTGACTGTTTGTTACTACATTGTTGACTGTTTGTTACCATATTGTTGGTTGTTTGTTACCATATTGTTGACTGTTTTATCCCATTGTTGACTGTTTGTTACCATATTGTTGACTGTTTTATCCCATTGTTAGTTGTTTATTACTACATTGTTAGCTGTGTGTTACTTCATTGTTGACTGTGTGTTACTACATTGTTTACTGTTTGTTACCGTATTTTTGACTGTTTAACCCCATTGTTGGCTGTTTGTTACTACATTGTTGACTGTTTGTTACTACATTGTTGACTGTTTGTTACCGTATTGTTGACTGTTTTACCCCATTGTTGGCTGTTTGTTACTATATTGTAGCTTTTTGTATCCAATTGTTGGTTGTTTGTTACCACATTGTTGACTGTTTGTTACTACATTGTTGACTGTTTGTTAC